>NC_044048.1:14123527-14133527 GCF_902167405.1 Gadus morhua | reverse complement strand
ATGGGACTGGCTCTGAGGGGGGGCCGCATCGCAACACATGTTCACATGAGGGCCCTCCTGCAAAGCCCTTTCTCATGGGGACCCAGATATCTTTGGAAATGTTGGAGTATTCATTTTTTTTGCATTAGAGACAGGAGGTTGTTGATTGCAATCCTACAACATTGCCTTTACATTACATTTAACATTTAGGGCATTTAGCAGATGCTTTTATCCAAAGCGACTTACAATAAGTACATTTGGCATAAGAAGCAAAACAATATATCGCTCTCAGTACAGTAAAGATGTTCATAGAACCAAGTTCAAGTACTAACAATCGCTAGGCTAACCCATACCCCGTGTACAGCAGTGATAGCAGCTACTGCCGATGCTTCACAATTAAGTACCGGTACTATAAATAGGTACATACAATAAGTGCGTACATTAAGTGCCAGGACGTACAACATACAATGATGGCCGGAAGGGGCTGGGTTGCTGTGCAGAGTCGAGGTGAACTCTGAACAGGTGAGTTTTGAGTCTTTTGCTGAAGCTGGTAAGCGACTTTGTGATCCTGACATCGGCAGGGAGCTCTCTCCACCACTGAGGTCCCAAAACAGAGAAAAGTTGTGACTTTGCTGACCAACCTTTGCTTGCTCTTAGCGATGGCGGTACCAGACGTCCAGCTGAGGTAGTTGAGCGGAGGGATTGAGCTGGGGTGTGTGGCTTGACCAATGCTTGGAGGTGGCAGGGGCAGTTCCATTGACTAGCTTGTATGCCAGTACCATCATCTGAATCTGATGCGAGCTACTACAGGGAACCAGTGGAGGGCCCGGAAGAGGGGGGTCACATGGGAGAACTTAGGTAGCTTGAACACGAGGCGCGCTGCCGTATTCTGGATGCGCTGCAAAGGTTTAATGGCAGTGGCAAGGAGTCCAGCCAGGAGTGAGTTGCAGTAGTCGAGGCGGGAGATGACCAGTGATTGGACTAGATGCTGAGCTGCTTCCCTTGTGAGGAAGGGAAGGATCCTGCCGATTTTGTAAAGTGCAAATCTGCAGGATCGGGCCACCGCAGTGATGTTTGCGGTGCAGCATAACTGATTGTCCAGTACCACACCGAGGTTTCTGACAGTTGGAGAAGGAGATACAGTGATGTTCTCAACAGTGACCAGTAAGTCCATGTGTGGGCAATCTTTCCCTGGCATTAGGAGGAGCTCAGTCTTGTTGAGGTTAAGCCTCAGGTGATGGGCAGTTGTCCAGGTGCTGACGTCTGCCAGACATTCAGATATGCGTGTTGCAATCAGGGGATTTGTCAGATGAGGGGAAAGAGAGAAATAGCTGAGTGTCATCAGCGTAGCAGTGATAGGAAAAGCTGTGTGATGTAATTACAGAGCCCAGAGATCTGGTATAGAGGGAGAACAGAACATTGCAATACAACTGTTTAGTTTGCTTTTGGTAAAAGGTGAAATAGTTGATTTCTCAACGTTGAGATGACGTTGTAGCTTTACTGGACGGTGTATGATTTCTGTACAAGGTATTGTTGCGAGTGTTTTAGCTAAGCAACGCCCGTTAGTCTATTATTTACACAGCTATTAGAAACAATATCCCTACTCAGACCACTGGGTCGTGAACACATACACCACACTTATCCATGTTTCCTAACTATTTACAAAAGGTTTTACTGTCTGTGGTTTGAAGTTGAATCATTATGTCTGTCCATTGCTTCCAATTCACTGAGAAATAAAGGACTGTCAAGTTAGATACCGTGATGTATCTTTATTACCATAGGGGAGTAGCCCGAGACATGTCAGTCGTTGGAACTCCACAAGTATGCCTTTCAGTTACGCTCAACAGACATTCTAGCCTAGTCTCACAAATCACACTTTAGATTAATCGTCTTAAGTGTGATAAAGCTGTAGTTTCTCTTCTTTCGTTTCATATTTGTATCCGACTGATCATACTGCTGGAAAAATGGGATCTGTAAACTCGTAATCGGCAGCCAGCACAAACTCAGCATTCCCTAGTAAACTTCTAACAGATAAAAACATCTAATACTCCATCGTTCTTAGGGAAAGATTCTTTATAAAGGTTACAAATTGACACGGCGCGCCTGGCCATTTTTGAAATGGACTTCTTAAAATCCCCTCTGAAAGCTTTATCCACTCATGCAAATTAGTGTTCTTCGGTAGAATATCTCGGAACATGGAAATAGACGTATCTCCGCCCCTTTCAGTTGTTGGTTCCCGACTCCCCCCAGAGGTTCTGCCATACCATAGTAGGACTGCTGGATCCGAGATAAGCAGTAGCCTGTACTGAGCATGGGCTATTGCACATTCAAGTTTTTTTTTTTTTTTTTTTTTAATCTTGATAAAAATGGACAAGCAGTAAGCACACGGTCCAAGCAGTGGATTTCAGCTAACCATGTTTCCTATATGCAATTTCATTGCAATAGGAACAATTTCTCCTTGCCTCGTCGTATCGTAGTCTGTTCTAGTAGAATACTATGGTGACCGTATATACTGTCCATTTTTTATTCCAACAGACACACATTTGTAATTGCTATTTATGAATGACCTGCTATATACATCTATGTATAGATGTATACAGATATCTATCAACATTTTTCCAAGGTCCAGACTAGCTAGTTGATCTTACACCCCATGAAACAATGCAACTCACTCAATCTTTAATCCTGTGAAATGAAATCTCCCGGCTATCGTGCTCTCCCACGTTTTGTGAGGCATTCATCCAGATCTCTGTCGCTCTCTAATCCTCTCTTCTATCCTGCACCTCTATGTCTATCTGCTATTGTTTCATCCGTTATCTCTGTGGGATGAATAGGCGTTGACAGTGTTTCTGTTTCCGTGTGCGGCGATGCACAGTTGGATCAAAGGCCAAAGTGTTGTTTCCCCAATACCGCAGCGTGATGACTATGGCCTATTCCAAGAAACCTTCAGTATCATTATAAACCTGGCTCTCCTTTTTCTCTTTCTCTGTCTTATGCTCTTCCTCCATTACCTAGACTCAGCAATAGTCAACGGAGTGTATTGGTCGGAGGCCTTAAACAAAGTGTTTGTGGATAACTTTGAGAAGGACCCATCGCTCATATGGCAGTACTTTGGCAGTGCCAAAGGCTTCTTCAGACAATACCCAGGTAAGTGTATGAGCCTTTTATGTATTTTGGTGTTAAACGTGAGTGTATGTGTGTGTGTGTGTGTGTGTGTGTGTGTGTGTGTGTGTGTGTGTGTGTGTGTGTGTGTGTGTGTGTGTGTGTGTGTGTGTGTGTGTGTGTGTGTGTCTTTCAGCTTGTGGCTGGGTGTGTGTGTGGGTGTATGTATGAGTGTTTGTGTGTGTGTGTGTGTGTGTGTGTGTGTGTGTGTGTGTGTGTGTGTGTGTGTGTGTGTGTGTGTGTGTGTGTGTGTGTGTGTGTGTGTGTGTGTGTGTGTGTGTGTGTGTGTCTGTGTGCGCGTGCGCATGCCGCTCTCAGCTTGTGGCAGGGTGTGTGTTTCTAATTAACTTGGCAGTAGCTTGCTCCCTAAGGCGGATTGAAGGGCGTGTGGGAGTGTTCAGTCACCGTGATTGGCAGCTGCAAACCAGAGGCAGGCAGAGACAGAGAGAGTACCGGTTGAGAGGGGAGAAGGGAGGGAGAGAGGGGAGTGGAGAGAGGTGATAGAAGGAGAGAAGAGAGGGCGTACAGAAACAAATGACAGGTGAGGAAGGGAAATCTGCTGAGGTTAGAAAACAATGGAAGAGTAGGATTGAATAAATTAACTCTTAAGTAGACGTTAACAGAAGGCCTTAAGCATGACCGATGACATCCCACTTGATTTTCACCTGCAAAAGTGCTTGGGGTCGTGGCTTTGAAGCCATAGGAAGGGAGTTTCTTTGCGTTTGCTCTTTATTCTTCAATCATATTGACTTTTTCATTTACAGTTCTTAACAAAGAAGTACAGTTCTTTGAGATGTGCTAAATGACAAAGAACTATTTTGAAGATTGATGATTATCCAATCCTACCTTAAACTCTGTTTGTGGCTTCTTGTATTGGCCACTTCAGAATGAATTGTTGATCACCTGGGATAACACATCAGAGGTAATTAGGAAAACAATAAAAAAGCTTCTAAGAGCTGTCATCCGACTTGCGAGCAGTGAAGACATGCAAAGAGAATGCAAATATTCAGCCATACAAGAGGGTTGGTTTTCGAAATGCAGGCTTTTCTTACAAATGCCACCGATCAAACAGATGCCTCAGGACTTATGAGGTCTCATTATTTATTGAAGCTTTTATCCAGACCCTCCAAGCAAACCCTCCAAGATAAGATCCGGCTTAGAAAAATTAGCAAGGAAATGTTTTCTAAGTGACTCTTTTGATCTGAACGGAGACTTTTAAACAACTAACAATAAATACAGAAAAACACACTAGGGATGCAGCAGTTGATTGGCCCCGGCTGCACAGGGCCCGAGCTGCCGGAGTGTTTGTATGGATGAATTGCAGGGGAAATAGACAATCTTAATGGCCGATATGAACTGCGTGTGTTGAAATGATGCTGTGTTTTTAAAAAAATGGAGATGGAGATGACATCATGATACCATGACGTCATGACAAAAAAAGATTAATATTCGTATCACATCGGTTATTGACTGATCGCATCTTATCAAAGGTAACATATTATACCACCAGGTGAGAGTGTGATTAGCCGTCACAAGCCGTTTTGAAATTTGGCCTCTTCTGACATCACAAGTGGGCGTGTCCACCTGGATGTGTGCAGGATAGATCAGTCTACTAGCCTACTCAGTGGACTGTGGCAAACTTTGCTCATCTCTCCGTCATACATCTAGGTGGACATGCCCACTTGTGATGTCAGAAGAGGCCGATTTTCAAAACGGCTTGTAATGGCTAAGCACACTCACACCTGGTGGTATAATATGCCTCCTTTAATATCGGGATCAGCCAAATAATGTCATGTCAGTGCATCCCTAAGTGACACTAACCTGCCATCTCCCTCTTGCCTCACTGCCTTATACTTCTATTTATCTTCTATCTTTCTCTCCTGGGGCTCAAGGGATCAAATGGAAGCCCGACGAGCACGGGGTGATCGCGTTTGACTGTCGCAACCGGAAGTGGTACATCCAGGCAGCCACCTCCCCAAAGAACGTGGTTATCCTGGTGGACGTCAGCGGCAGCATGAAGGGGCTGAGGCTGACCATCGCCCGGCAGACCGTCTCATCCATCCTGGACACGCTGGGCGACGACGACTTCTTCAACATCATCGCAGTGAGTGCAGCCACTAGGGACGCACTCACTGGGCCTGTCAGTCAGTCAGTTTGTGTGTGTGTGTGTGTGTGTGTGTGTACGTGTGTGTACGTGTGTGTGTGTGTGTGTGTGTGTGTGTGTGTGTGTGTGTGTGTGTGTGTGTGTGTGTGTACATGTGTGTGTCTGTGTGTGATTGTGATGGTGTTTTGCAATGTCACACATGGACACACACATACATACACATACACATGCAACAATTCCCCTTCTTCTCAGACCTTGTACAAGTGCTTACATTTGGGTTCTTGCCGATGCGAGTACTTAATAATACCATTACAGTTCAAAGAGCCAGCGAACCCACAGTTGCAGAGGGAATTCGACCACTTTGAGATCTTATGATATCGTCATGGTTACGGCCCAAAGCAACTTTGTGATTGTTTTTTAGTACCTTTGTTGCGTATGTGCGTTATAAAGAGCGATGTTGTATATGACATGTGCCAAACACAGTAGCCTTATACACTATATGTGTCCGGGAAGCTTAACACACACATACACACAAACATGTATGCACACACACACACACACACACATACACACACACACACACACACACAGACACACACACACACACACACACACACACACACACACACACACACACACACACACACACACACACACACCCACATACACACACATACACACACACACACACACACACACACACACACACACACACACACACACACACGTCTCACACACACACACACACACACACACACACACACACACACACACACACACACACACACACACACACACACACACACACACACACACACACAAACACACACATGCACACACATGCACACACACTCACACACACACACAGACAAACACAAAACTGCAGAGACAGACAGACATTGACCCACAAGCATTCACAAATAACAAAAAGTACCATGGTGCTGAGTGCTGAAACGGATCAGCTCTATTCCCTGTCACGCTCACAACTAATTAGCAGTCAGCTGGGTGAGTATTTGAAATGCAAAGAGGAACGCTGTGATTGGATCCCGCCTCAGGCCCCCAAACCATTGTTATCACATCTCAGTTGGATGAAATGCTTCATAGTGTGTTTGTGTGTGCAAGTGTTTGTGTGCGTGTGTCGTGTGTGTGTCGTGTGTTTGGGGGTTTCATTAATTATATATTTATATGAGCTCACGCTACAGCTCTGTTTGATGCTGTTCCAAATCAAATCACCTTACATTTTCTGCTTCCACTTTTTCTTATTATTATTCTGTATGCCCTAATTACATCTGTGTGATAGCAGTCATAGGGAATGGACATTTAAACAATGAGGCACAATAGAGTTTTTTTATTCTGTTATACCAGGGCCAGTGAACATCGTAGTGGGGAGAGGTGATTATTTCAGTTAACAGGTAGATTCTCATCACCGCTGTAATCGAATGCCCACATTTTCCTTAAGGCAATGTTCTATGAGCTATAAGACCCTGGTAACTCACAACATACCAGCAGTTAACTGCAGAAATAAAGAACTCCACTTTCGAAAGGACAAACACTTCCACGAAAGTTACTAGTTGGTTCGCTGACATTGTGCAACATAGTTGCTAAATATCACTGTGAAAAAATATTATTGGTCACAACAAGGTTGAGCCTTTCTGTGTATTTACGTGCACGATTTATAAATAGTACATACTTTATAAAGTGGTCTCAGATGTGACTAATATGTTGACAAAGCCTTTACATTATCAGGTCTCTGAGATGAGTAGTAAGGTAAGTATGGAGTATGGAGTCTTACTGATTGGGTTCTAGGCATTAGTTAGACCCACACAGGTATTTGTATTTAGTCTGATCATTTGTGTTTCCAGGACCACAACACATTGAGCAAGCTAAAAGTTAATATTTTTAGGCAAAATCTTCCAAAACTATGTACCTAACACCTTATATTTTAGCTTTCTCGCAGGTGGCTGTGGTTTAAGCGGGATAATCCACTCCTAGGTGCGCTGTTATCTAAAAATAATGCAGTTTGGGGAGGCAAACCCTGCGAAGGTTCTGAGCCCTGAGTCGTGCATTATTTTTAGATAATGGAACACTCCGTCATGGAATAATCCCTTACTTTGACGACCTTCTCTTCTCAGCATCCCCACACTTGTGAGAAGAATCATGGCATATATTGAGGATTATTTTCCATATACATGTATCAACAAACACACACAATCACACCAAAAAGAGAGCTGTAACCGTGGATTTTCTTTCAAGGTTTATTTGTGGTTGGTCTTATCAGAAACTGTCAGGTGTTGAATTTGTGCTTAGGCCTTTTGTTTCTCTCTCTATATTTTCATTCATTTACAGACACAAGTGAGTCAGTGTGGAAGTGTGTGCATGAATTGCGACCCAAACTTATTACGGATTTCTCAGTGATTATAATGTCTTTTTCCATTGCAGTATAATGAAGAGCTGCATTACGTGGAGAAATGTCTGAATGGAACTCTGGTCCAAGCAGACGTCACCAACAAGGACGTAAGTCATCTTTCCTGAGTCTTTCTCCTGCAAGTAGGCCTTAACTCCGTATCACTTTTTCCAAAGGAAGGTTAATCGTTTGAGTGACAGGCAAGGCTTTTTTCAGACGAAAAAAGTGTAACCATTTGTGTATTTCCTGCTTGTGTCGGTTGGCCCTACATTTTCATTAAGATTTCCCCTGATATTTCAAGCTGTGTGGATGCTGCATTTCCCAGTTCCCAGTATTCATTTGTACTTTCTCAGCCTTATAAAACTCCATCTATCTTTTCTGTCATGTATTGGTCCTATTTTTAGATCCCTTTTAAAAATTAAACCTCCTATCCCCAGATTAACCTTTATTCCCTCTCATCAATCTTCATCAGAGGCCACGGGTTATATGTTCCAAGCAACCCAGGGAGTTTGCTAATGTTCATCATTAGGGGGAAAAATAAGCATATTTGAATTTTGATTGATTCACAAGCATTTATTTTTTTGTTTTTGTCTACCACGGTGGATGCAGACAGATATTGTGCGTTGTGTGTATCATGATGGTGGATAATGTTACTGCAAACGTGATTGCTGTCTGTGGTGTGGGCAGCCACCACCAGAAGACGACACTAGCTTCTCCTAGTTATACTCATCACTAAGGGTCGGGCATGGAAGGCAGGGGTCTTCCATGCCCGGTTTCTGAAGGGGCAGCAGATAGTTGGGGATAAGGCTAGCCGCAATCAGCCGGACAAGTCTGCACTATGCTGGGTATGATCTGCCCTTTGTTGTTTGAGTGCTTTGGGTGCTTCAGTGTGGATCACGTGCACAAACACACATACACACATACACACATACACACACACACACACACACACACACACACACACACACACACACACACACACACACACACACACACACACACACACACACACACACACACACACACACACACACACACACACACATACACACACACCAGGAAGCACGTACACGAATGCACAGATGTACAGGCAAGCACAGACACAAAATAACCACCAGACCGTCTCGCTCAGTTATTTGGCTGATTAGACCTGACGACAGACGTCTGAGCAGAGTGGGGTGTAATCAGGTACCAGGCTGCGGAATTCATCTCCTCTGTGCTCTGATTTACATAGGCCTCGCATGCAGAGCGGTTGTTGCACAATACAGACAGCCAGTAAACAAAGAGAATTGAACGAGACACATATGCTGTTTAATTGCTAGAGGTAGGAAATTTACAGTTTTATCTATAGTTTCCGCACCCACACAGTTTGACTAAACTTTTGATATTGTACTGAGAGATTTTTGGTGGATGAAATGAAGCAAGGTACGATATTGTTTTGTCCTTAATGAACACATGTGCTAAATTTAAACAGACGTATTGTGGTGTTTGTTTTCAGTTGATCATTTATTTTTATTTTTCATGTATAGGAAATTTTCTCTCAGAGCTAGACCCTTTTTTCCAGCGGTGTTCAAAATAGACATAGACACGCACACGTAAAACATGATTTCTTAATTACCGGTATGTGCAGACAATTGCATTCTCAAAGGTGGAGTACCTAAGAGCAGGGGTCTTCAATGTTTTCCAGGCCAAGGACCCCCAAACTGCTGGAGAGATGGAGCGGGGACCCCCTACTTATATATTGTGTAAAATTGTGTTTTATATTAAAATGGTCCTATAGTGCCATGGGTAAATGTACCTTGTTATTTTGCATTCAATACTAAGATATTCAAATAATGCCCAGGTTCATATATGCATGTTTTTATTTTAAACATGTGCAAGGTACAGCGAGTAGGGTGGCCATGCATAACATAATAAACTGATACCTGCCAAGATCAACAATGTCTGTCAATTGCATGTAATCATGCATAAAAGCTATTAAAATAGAAATTTTTAAAACATAAACGTGGAAACGAAAATTAGTGATGTTTGTTAGTGTCTTTCTTATCACTTCGCAATAGTCCGGTAACTTATCAACCCCAGCGTGTCCGGTTGCTAAGCGTCGTCAACGTCTTTGGTGGACTATTTCTCTGCTGATCGCTTATTTCCCCGATAATGGCCGGCGTTCTGTACATTATCCCTTACATAGCAGTACTCTCTCTCTCTCTCTCCCAACAGTCTTGGCTGCGCACTCTCATCCAAAGACGTATTGTTTGCGGCGGAAGAGGGGGTAGATATAAAGACCGGACGAGTCGCTGTGCTGTCCTTCTTCTTAATTGAAGGAGCAGGCAGAGAAATGCTCTCTCCTGCTG
>NC_044048.1:14096027-14121027 GCF_902167405.1 Gadus morhua | reverse complement strand
ATTCGTGGACTTTGTGGTCATTGAATCTCTACTTCTCTCTCTCTCTCGCTCTATCTCTCTTTCTCTCTGTCTCTCTGTCTCTCTCCCTGTGTCCCTACCCCTTGCACTACATTGATCTCTCTCTCTCTCTCTCTCTCTCTCTCTCTCTCTCTCTCTCTGTCTCTCTCTCTCTCTCTCTCTCTCTCTCTCTGTCTCTCTCTGTCTCTCTCTCTCTCTCTCTCTCTCTCTCTCTCTCTCTCTCTCTCTCTCTCTCTCTCTCTCTCTCTCTCTCTCTCTCTCTCTCTCCCTGGCTGCAGTTCAACCAGACGGGGCGAGGCAGTGAGTGCAGCCAGGCCATCATGCTGGTGACGGACGGGGCGGTGGACACCTACGACGCCGTCTTCGCCAAGTACAACTGGCCTGACCGCAAGGTGGTTAACACGCACACACGCATGCACATTCACACGCACGCACACACATGCACACTCACGCTCGCACACACATACACATACACACACACCCACACATACACACATGCATTGTCATACTTCACGCTGCACTGTGTGACGGATCCATAACAGAGTTTAGTCTAAAAAGCATATTATGACTTTATTGAGAAAGATGGTTTTTGATTTGAGGAGGCTGTCAGGGAGACCCGTCCATGTACTACACTGAAGCCAAGTAGTTGCAAAGGAATGATTTCCTTGACCGAAGTCCAACCACTCCCTGTCCCCAATCCCCCCCCCCCCCCTCCCCCCTTAAGGAAAGAAACTGAATTCCACTTCCATTCCATTTCTTCAAATCCACTCTTTCTTTTAGTTGAATGCGTCATTAGGTTCAAGCTCCCACCACTCCCTCTAGAACCTAGACTGAGGTTCAGCGTCGGGTTCAGTGCTTGCGTGTATGTGTTTGGGGTGTGTGATCATGTAGATTGGGGTCTAAGTGCACAAGGCTCTCAGGGGCCGTTAAGACAGGATGCATCCCAAGTACATCCCTGTCACGAATCTGCACAGGGAGCCGCTGTTTGATGGCGATGGGGGTTTAGCTGTGACCTTAACAATGCTCTAAGGAAAACAAACCAAAAGCACCCCCACACAAATACAAACCTACATACACATCCTCGCTCCGGTGGAAACAGCTCACAGTTGATCTTTTAAGACACATGCAAGTATTGAGTGTGGAATACTTTACCATACACGTTAAAGATTTAGGTTTCATTAAGAAGGTTTTAAAAAAAATCCTGAGGGTTGCATATTGCTCTCCCTATGTTATGAGTAGCCGTGTCGCCAACTGAGTTTGTCTGGCGTTGTTTTGTGTTCGATGTTCCATAAGGCCATAATAGAAACACGTATTTATCCCTGCTCAGCCTGGAGGCTTTCCAGCAGCGAGCAGGGAGGGGACTGCCCAGCTAGATCGTCCCATTTAGAAGAACCCTGCTGATAATAGAAGTATTCTGTCTATGTCACTCTCACACTCTCTCTCTCTCTCTCTCTCTCTCTCTCTCTCTCTCTCTCTCTCGTTACGCTCTCCCCCATCTCTTTATCAGCCTGAGGTTTTGGACAATTTCCTTTGAAACAGCCTCACTGCTGGGACACACACACACGACTGCAGCCTAGTGACAGATAAATCAAGGAGCCAAACTGAAACATAGTGACATCTACCTTTGGTGTATGTCCAGCCATACACCAACACGCACACACATATGTGCGCACGCATGCACACACACACACACACACACACACACACACACACACACACACACACACACACACACACACACACACACACACACACACACACACACACACACACACACACACACACACACACACAAACACACTTACAATAGCACACATGCACAGCTGTGTGCCATCATCTCGCTAGATGTGTTGCTATGCTGGTTGCTGATGCGCTTCTCTGAGTATCATCCACCTGTGGGGATGAACCCAGAAAACGTTTGATCTTTACCTCATGCTGATGTGTGGTCTGCATGACGTCATTTGTTTAATGGACAGGGGATAACACCTTGGCTGACAGCAGAATAGCTTGATAGTCGGTCTGGCCCTCACCTGCTTACACTCATCCATATTCAGTCCATGTCCTACTCCTAATCTTCAAATGATAACAGAGAAGAGACATAGAAAACAAGATAAGGCTGTCACTATTTGACTGTCTTTCTGCCCCTTTCTTGCATCCAGCGCAATTGACTTTCTACACTGACACATGTATCGTTGCTAGTTTGCAACTGGCGCAGAGCGTTCTTTTCCCTCTACGGCCACGAAGCGGTAAATTAGGGAATGATCTTGCACCCCAAGGGGCGGTTCGGCGAAAGGTGGAGGCGTGTTCTGGCGCAAACGTTCCCTGGTGCTATTTTGCAGTTTCAGAAAACAATTGCGGCACAATCCAGGGAATACCTGGTTTTAAGGCAGTGGCGCGTTGTTCGGATGCTATTTTAAGGGCGCATGCATAATGTTGCTTGTGCACCTCGCGCATACACTCTGCTTCTCTCATCTACCTAGCCACACATTCTTGGTAAATTATTTGGGAAAGAACAGCTGATACAGCGGTAATAAGTTGTACTTTTTAATCAATGCATCTGCAAACACCGTACAGCAAACACATATTTTCTTTCCACAAACATCGTGTACAAGCCCGTAACTTTTAGGATTGATGAGTATTTGATAGTGAGAAAACATTGTTTTAACGCGAGTGAGTGTGAAAAAGAATGAATGAATGCGGGCGCGCGTGTGTGTGTATGTGTAAAATAATTAATGAATGCGGGAGCGCTTGTGTGCATCCATGGCAATGTATATTAACAGGGGGACACGTGCATATTAGGATCACAAGTCAATAACGATAATGCATAAAATACTGGTAAGAAAACTATGTTTGTTAATCTATTGCGTAATACATTAAATAGAACCACAGTTACCGCATATCATATGTGTGTTAAGTTTTCTTTGCCGAAATTTATTCGAGGACTCGAGGAAGTTATGGAAGAAAACGCTATTCCATGTGTGATTAGGCAATATTAATTGGCCATTTGAAGTAAAAAATTCATGTGGTCATGCATTTGTCTCATCGGAGACTGCAAAAGCGCTGTCCAAATATCAACTTGTCAGATTCAAATGCGCTCATGGCTTAAAGGGGGTGGGAGATGGCACTCTCATTGGTTTATTGCACGTTACGCCCAAACCACACCTACGGGTAATTAGGCTACTTCAGGGCAGCCCTTTTTAGATTTGCGTCGGGCGCAAGATTAATTTATCCGCCGTTAAAATAGCAACATCGCCATAGAACCGCCCTCAAATCTACTTGCGTTTGGCGCCTTTCACTTGCGTTTCAGACTGTTAAAATATGGCCCCTTGTCTCTTCAAAGTCAATGGTCGAGACGTGTCGAACGAACCGCATAGCCAAAGCGCAAAGGAAATTCCAAATCACAAGAGTATTAAGGGATAATATTACTCATATTTAATTTGTGTTTTTATATCCATTATGTTAATAACAGTCCTGCATTTCTGCTTTTACACCCACTTTTCCCATGTGGAATAATCACAATTAATCATATTTTATCCAAACAGTCAACAAATTCATCAGAGAGACCAATCGGACATCAGTTTTTTATGGTTGAGCGTCATATCCAGCCTTCTCTGGGACAACAGTGGCAAGACAGATTAAAGTGCACATCTGGCAGCAAACCTGTAGTTCATTTTATTTTTTATTTTATGGCTCAGACAGATTGAGAGATGACATAATTTAGTATCTTTGAGCGACACTTCAGGATAATGTGAGTGACAGCCGAGGATGGGAACATTAGGGGGCTGGTCTAAACCACCCCCAACTCCGGCCAACCACACACGCACACACACACACACACACACATACACACACACACACACACACACACACTCCCATATACACACATATGGCCACACACTCCCATATACACACATATGCCCACACACTCACACATGCTCACACACACACACACACACACACACACACACACACACACACACACACACACACACACACACACACACACACACACACACACACACACACACAGGAAAATTGGCTGCATTTGCAGAGGGAAGAATGCACACAAGAGCTACACAAGACTTTCAAACATCTGAACACCTGCTTTTCCCGAGAAATATGCAGTGCATCTCCTGCCATCATCGGGTGCAGGTGGAGAGAAATATTGGCCTTAGGTAGAAATCTATCTCGGACTTCAATGCAATCCAATACCTTTACACTGAGGGCTACAGGGTTGCTTTGGATTACTGTGTTTTACTCTGTGTTCTGCTTTCAATTCATCTTCCCTTTTTTGAGTCTGACAATTCAAATGCCATTTAAATGCAGGTTTCTTTGGTGGTGTTAAATTGCACATGAAGGCCGGCATAAACACTTTTTCCTCTGCGTGTTTTGTTCATCTTGTCGACATAAAAGACGTGACTATGTTTTTGCAGTTCACTGAATAATTTAGATGTGTGTGTTCAGGTTGCAATCATGGCATTATAATAAACATGTGTTCGATTCTGTTGTACAATCTTCAAGAAGTGTGAACATGCTAGCCTTGTTGTCATCTCATTGTTGACCGTTCTTATCTGCTGAAATTCATAGATCCGGGGCACTCATGTGGATTGAATATAGCACGTCACGACAAACAACGGCCGAGTTACTGCCGGCTATTACCTCCAGTGCGTTTAACTCGACCGTAAACCTCCTCCATTTTCAACGGCCGGTCTGCATCAATGCTGACCGCTCTTTGGGTCACACCACTGTAGGGGATGCAGGGGAGAATGGGCAATGTTCCCGGTGGGAGGGGGGGTGGGTGGCTTTGGTGGCCCACACACCCCCACAATGTTCAAATCAATCGTCCCGCTTGCCACCCCACCTTTTTTTAAGTAAAACGATCTGGAAATAGCTGTTGTACATGCTGATAACTACAAATAGCAACAATCAATATAATCCCGACCGCATACTGATATATTGTATTTTGAAAGTTTTGCTCGGGGAAATAATAAAAACGTGTTTACTTTACGTGTAGTTATCACAGGGGCTGTCCTTGCCCTGCGGTAGACCAGTATAAAATGCAACAAGCACACGTCACACACACACACACACACACACACACACACACACACACACACACACACACACACACACACACACACACACACACACACACACACACACACACACACACACACACACACACACACGCACACACACACACACACTCACAATAGCACACCTGCACAGCTGTGTGCCATTATCTCGCTAAAAGTGTTTCTATGCTGGTTGATGATGGGCATCTCTGAGTATCATCCACCTGTGGGGATGAAACCAGAAAACGTTTGATCTTTACCTCATGCCTATGTGTGTTCTGCCTGATAACATCTGTTTAATGGACAGGGGAGAACACCTGGGAAGACACCTGGTGGACAGTAGCGTACATCAATAGTATCCAGCTGCAGCAGAAACTCGACTGGGTCAGCTAGAGTCGACTGTGACACAAAACGTTGAAAAAACCCGAAAAAACTGACCTGCTACACCACAGGCACCAGCTCCGGGGCTGCAGCTGGATGCTACTCGCATACACTGCTACATGGCACTAGTTTGGCTCACTTACTTTGGCAGAACTAACGACATGCCCAGCTCCTTAAGTTTCAGAAAGCCACCAGGATTAACATTGGCCAATTGGCGAAAAGTGGAGATCTGAAGAACTGTGGCGGTTCAGACTTGACACGACTGTAGCGGGATGGGTTTGGCCGCTGGTTGTTGTTGAGTGAGTGCTGGCAACCGCAGCAAGCGGGAGAGGCCACACTAAGTCAAAAAGACCCACAGCACATCTTCCACCTTGTCACTTCAAATCAGTTCCGTATCTATGATATGTTGAGATGTTCGTGACGTTTGCAGCAGCGGGGCAAAGGCTTGGTACTGTGGTTCTATGCTGGTCCTAGGCCACTCCCTCTAAATGAGTCAGACATGCAACTAGGGCAGAGGCTATTCTTCACAGAGATGCTCCCTAAACTATATAGAACGAAAGAGACACTAAAGTAACAAGCTTCATTTTTCCGGCCGGTGGGGGGGGGGGGGGGGGGGGGGGCTGGGTGGGGGGGGTCGGCTCAGCATCGCTGACACTCAGATGGCTGAGGTCTTTGTGAATGAGGGTTGATTATAGACTAGATAATGAGGGCTTTTAATTTCCTCTGATAATCAAGACAATAGACAGCATCTGGGAGTGCCTGGTTCAACGCCATGATGATGATGATGATGAAGATGATGATGATAGCAGATGGATCCATCTCTCGTTGCTGGTTAAGAGTGTCTATCCGACATCGCAATCAGGCCGGCGAAATCATTACAGCTGACAATAGACTGAAATGTATCATTTGCATTGGTTCAGTTATTCATAATTTACCTGGATCCATCTTGATTATTATTAATTGATATTATAGAACAGGACATTATTGGGGGGGTTTGGGAAGATTCTTTGGGACTATTTCTCTCCAAATAAGTTTGCAGTGAAAACTTGTTTTGTAAATCTTTCATTAATTTGCAGCTCCTTCTGTTCCAGGGAGTCATCCAAAATCAGAACGAGACATGCTTTAGTGCACACACAAACACAATCACACACACACACACACACACACACACACACACACACACACACACACACACACACACACACACACACACACACACACACAAACATGCACACACGCTTCCACGCACACACAACAATGTCAAGCTGAAAAATAGGAAAACGGAATCCGAATTTGGACAGCTGTGCCCCTAGAGGCTCACATCTGGTCCAATCTGGCAACCCTCTGCCTCACACACAAAACACAGAGGCACACACTATCATTCACGCACACACCTGTCAAACCCACCGGTTCTTATTGAGTCTTGCCTACCATACGTCTCTATTTTCTGTTTGCTTTAGTGAAAGAGTGAAAACATTTCAATAATTACAAACCACTCCGTTCAAAAAATCGTCATCATATATTTGATTCAATTTTACGCTGATAACAATCTTTGACTAAAACAAACTCACGATATACCCCGGGATGTTTAAATCAACAGACGGTAGGCAGAGCTAATCGCTGACAGATAAAGCGGGAGCCTATGGTCGGCCCCTGCGGTGCGCCTCCCCGTGGTGGCTATGCTGGGTACCTATCTGAATGCGATTCAAATGACTGACAGAAGCTATCTGCTCTCTCACCACAGGTTCGCATTTTCCCCTACCTGATTGGCAGAGAGTCCGCCTTCGCTGATAATCTGAAATGGATGGCGTGTGCGAACAAAGGTGGGCTCCTGCAACACTCCTCGCACTGTAATGTTTCAGCGGGAAAACAGTTTTAGGTTTTACATGTGTGTGCGTGCGTGTGTTTGTGTGTCTGTGTGTGTACACATAACTTTATGTTGCTGCTAATCAGTATAAGCAAAAGCCAAGATTGACCTTCCACATGTAGGTGGGGGCTGAACATGTGCATGTTTGTATGTTTGTGCATGTGTATGTGTGCGTGTGTGTCTGTGCGTGTGTGTGTGTGTTCATGGTTGTCATCACTACAGATAACATGTTTCTTCAGGTTCTATATTTAGCTCAGAGGTGGTTGATGGCGACCACCTGACTCAATTTCCTCCGACCGCCCAGTGTCTGTGTGTGAGTTTGTGTGGGTCTGTGTGTGTGTGCGTGTGTGTGCATGCGTGTGTGATTGTGTCTGTGTGTGTGAAAGGACAACAGTAGCCGCAGTATTACTTGGGACCAATATCAGACAGGATGGTCTTTTCATTCGGTCCATGCGAGTGTGTGCATTTGCATCTGCATTTCAAGATTCACGGTACCGTGCATCCAGCCCACCGGAGTCGTACTCATCACATCTCTCCCTGGAGATAGCAACCCTATCTCCCCACAGTCTCAGTCAGGCTACATTTAAGTTCTGATTCTTTCAGCCAATTCAGGTCACTCTTCGGGAAACCAAAGAATGCTTAAAACGATGATGAGGTTGACACAGAATACACTGATCACACTGCACACGATCCCAAGTGCTGCGTGAAGATGGATTGAACCTGAATACAGGAGGCTGCTGAGGACCGGTCGCATGGTAATGCGCATGGTGTCAGCCGGCTGTCCTCCACCGTGCTGTGAGCACAGTGTCACTGAAGGCAAGAGTCATCCATCTCTCTCTTCTCTCTCTCTCCGTCTCTCTCTCTCTCTCTCTCTCTCTCTCTCTCTCTCTCTCTCTCTCTCTCTCTCTCTCTCTCTTTCTCTCTCTCTTTCTCTCTCTCTCTCTCACTCTCTCTCCAACAACTTTGACTGACTCGAGAAAATCTGGAACCTGTATGTGTGTCTGTGTTCGTATACGGTTTGTGTGTGTGTGTGTGTGTGTGTTTGCGTGTGTGCGTTAGGGTTTGTGTTTGTGTAGGTGTGTGTGTTTTTAATTCCCTGTGCTTGTGTGTGTGTGTGTGTGTGTGTGTGTGTGTGTGTGTGTGTGTGTGTGTGTGTGTGTGTGTGTGTGTGTGTGTGTGTGTGTGTGTGTGTGTGCGTTTGTGCATGAGTGCGTGCGTGTTTTAGTTTCTGAGTGCATGTGTTAATGTGCAGTTGTGCTCCACCCCACATGGTCTACCTGATTGGGTCATGCAGATCCATGTTGCTATGGTGAACTATTTTTAGATGGCAAACAATGTTCATGTGGTCAAGGGTCCAGTATCAGATTTTGGTCCTGATAATGGCGTTGGGGTATATTTGCGGCTATCCTTGGACCCACGTCTGTGTCTCGATCTAAATGACTCTGCTCCTCTCCCTGAGGAGTAAAGGTCATTATCTCGTCGGATGACCGCTAGCTGCTTGCTATAGCTCTGATTGTCTGCCTCCTTGATTTCTGGAGAAGGTTAGGGCAATTTGCTGTTCTACTAAGAATGTCACTTTCTCACATTCTCCTCCTTTCTCACCCCAAGTCAATCCCCTTTTTCTCTCATTTCATTTTTGATGTCACCAGTCTTCAATTGTAAATTCCCCATGTCGTTCTCTCCGCTCTCCACTGCACTCACAGCATATTCTGTCCCCTGGCATCGACCTCAGCCTGATAGAAGCGGCATTACAGTCATTGACAAAATGGCATCGCATTCACTCTAAATTGAGCTTCTCTTTCCAATACCTTCCCCATTCTGAGCGCCGCCTCGTCTTGCTCGTCCGCTATTGCTCCTTCCTAACTTTGGGAACTCCCGAAAGGACTAAACACTCACACGCACCCATGTTCCTTCTCTCACATGTCATGCCCGCCTTTCGACAGCCCATCCGAGCAATTGCTCTGCTTTGCTGCAAGGGGAAGCTAAAATGGCTTTTGATGGTGTCTAAAGAGATGCGGTTGTTCTTTCGGAGCCGACCGTAATGAATCTGACATTGGGACTGTGTTCCGAAGATGGCGACATTACAGGGGAGCCATTTTAGCCGTGCGTGTCCACATACGTGTGCGCGCACACTCACGCACACACACGTCTTCTGTGTGCGGGAATGAATGGTGGGCATTGTGATCTGGGGACGTACTGTACTTGTTCCCTGCTAATCGGATGTGGACTCCACTGCTCTGATATTATGCTATTATGTATCATGCATACATATATATATATAAATATATATATATATATATATATATATACAGTATATAATGAAATACACAGGTCCTTTCTGACTGCCCCTTTCCTTCTTCTCTGTTCCCTCCACTCTTTGTCTTTCTGTCTGTCTTTTTATTTGTCCATCTCTATGTATCTATATCTCTTTCTATTTTTCGATCCATCTATCTTTCTCATCTTTCCGTCTGCCTGTCTGTCCGTCCATATGTATGGACTCTTATCTGTCTGTCCATGTGTCTGGTCTCTATCCGTCTGTCCGTCCGCCCCCCTCTCCAGGGTACTTCACCCAGATCTCCACCCTGGCGGACGTGCAGGAGAACGTGATGGAGTACCTCCACGTGCTGAGCCGCCCCAAGGTGATAGACCAGGAACACGACACGGTGTGGACAGAGGCCTACATCGATAACACTGTGAGTGGACAGACCCCCCGTCCCACCCTCTCCCATCGGCCTCCTGCAACTGGACCCCGCCAGGTCTCTCGGCCCCTAGGAACAATGATATTGCATCAATGATGTCACTCTCCCCGAATGCCTTTTGCAATTCGCCAAGAGATTTGTTTGTGAAATATGTGTACATGAAACAAAGCTGAGAAAATAAATCCTGCCGAAGCAGGAGGTGTAGTGTTGTTTTGTTGGAAATGTGTTAAAGGTTGCAACAGATGGAACCGGTAGGGGTGTGTGTGTGTGTGTGTGTGTGTGTGTGTGTGTGTGTGTGTTTTTTTTTGTGTTTGTGTGTGTGTGCGTGTGTACGTGTATGTGTGTGTGTGTGTGAGGGGGGGCTAAACGTAGTGGGAGTAGAACATATTGGGAATCATTGGTGAGTTAGCATCTTCTACACTGTACTTCCTTTGTTACACACACACTTATGCATGCAAACACGTATACATACACACACACACACACACACACACACACACACACACACACACACACACACACACACACACACACACACACACACACACACACACTTGCGTGCACACACAAGCACACCCACACAAGCACACACAGAAACATACACACACACACACACACACACACACACACACACACACACACACACACACACATACAAAAACACTCACAAAAACGCACAACCGCACACAGACACACGCATACACAGTTTTATGATGAATTGTATCATCTCTTTCAATAGTATACAAATAATATCCAATCATCAAATAATTAAATGCATAATTGATCTGCCTGGCTTAGAAAACATCATCCCCAAAAACACCAGCAGGATTTCTACAAATCCATATCATCCTTTGCATCCATAATCCATAAATCCACTCACAATCCACTTTATTCAGCCATGCACAATAGTCCCTTTTTTGGTTGTGACGCCATTGTGTTTGGGCACATAAGAGTGAACGGTCATTTGTTTGCGTTTCTGAATATTGGAGATTAGAGGGGGGAGGGGGAGGGGGGGGGGGGGGGGGGGGGGGGGGGGGGGTCCACGCCGTCTCCACGCAGACCCTTTCGCTCTGTGCTCTTGTTCCACACACCTTCCTCGCTCTCTCTGGTCGCTCTCACTCTTCCTCTCTGTCCCCTGTCATTTGTGTTTTATTTTCCCAATCCTGTGTTCCGCTTCCCCTCGGCGTGCATTGATCACAGTAAAGACGTGTGTGCCAACCTGGCCGCTAGAACAGCATTGTCCCTGTAACGGTGCCATCACACGTAAACATGTCGCTATCATGGGCCTATCATAAAGTTTTGGAGCAAGTGTCGACAAGTGTGCGTGTCTGGTAGAATCCTATTGGAATTCAGGGCCACGCCTTCTAATAATGTTCAGTCATAAGTCATTTCAAGCCTAGTTACCGATGAAGTATTCATTGACTAAATATTACTAAACATTCGTAAATTTCACAACTGTCATGTTAAAGGGCCCCTATTCAGCCTAGCAGCGAATCTGGTGGACTGAACCCACTGGTAGGCTGAACTATCATCATACATCTTAGGTCCACTCAAGTGAACCACTTGTGATTTCACTAGAGGGGGAATATTCACATAGATGATAAGCCTTGTAATGGCTAATTAACATCAAACCCGCCAGTAAAATGGGTGTACTTTTAATATAGCTAGTAATAATCATCTACATATGTATGTTTGGTTAAGAATTAGTTCATCAGGCATTTAAGGCTTATAGTTTTGTTAATGATTAGTTACAAATGACTTATATAACTAAACATTATTATATAGTGTTCAATGCATTGTTCTTAACGTCTTGTTTACTTTTGGATTGTCATGAATATAAATGCATTAGGTTGACATCTTTGTAAATTATTTAAAAAAACACAATCCCTGAGTGGGAACATGTGAAAGCAACTGTTTACCCAGCAAACCCCTCAACTCCAGAGCAAACTATTGTCACACAAACAAGGACACTATATGAACTTAAATATTAACTTTATACATTGTATACTCAAGTTAATGTAAGGGAAATTGGAACAAAACACACCAATAGCCGACGCTTCATTCAAGTCTACACAAGCTTATTGACACGCTTTGTCCCTCCCCCTTCCCTTCCTTTTTTCCTCTTTCTTTCTGTTTCGGTTGAATCTGATCCCTGTAGCTCCCACAGGCACAGAAGGTAAACTCCTGTCTGTAGTCGTTGTGTTGCTGTGTTTACATGTGTTTACAGCGTGACGCGTCGCCATCTCCATTTTAACTCTCTTTGTGGAAAATGGAATGAAGCCATGCTGTTTCCACCGTGATTTTGTTGTTCTTTTTGTTTGACCGGATTAATAGGTGTTATTATTTCTGCTTTGTCGCCTTCTGATGTCATCCGTGGCTGCCTTGATTTCATGTTTCTGTTTTTAATTGTACACCGTGACTCACGTTGTCATTCACCAGTCACTTATTTTGCACAGCAGTGGACATAAGTGCACATAAGTAGACACTTAGAAACACGGACACGTGCACTCTCGTAAAGCCACATATCTATATATTTTAACTTAGGCACACGCACACACACACGCATACAAACACACACACATGAATACACACAAATACACACATGCACACATACAGCAAATAAACACATGCCAACAGACAATCACACACACAAACACATACAAAAACACTCCCACATGCACAAGGGCGCGCACACACACACACAAACTCACACACATGCTGATTTGAGCACAGAGTGATTCATTGTCGGTGTTCCGTTGGTCTTGCTTTGACAGTTCCTCAAATGTTGGCAGTGCGATTGTGCGTGAAAATGTGTAGTTGCGATTTGTTCATTTCCTGTTCAAACCAGATCGCCTTTATCGTGCTTTTTTTCGCTGAAATCTGGACCATAAAGTGTTTCCTCCCTCTCTGTCTCCGGGCCATGACACCAATAGCCTGTGATGACGCACTTGGATGATGTGTGTTGCCTTTTCATTGATCTCAGAGGTACATGAATCAATGGTAGGCTTGGATGAGGCCTCGTCCTAAGCAGCTCTATAATCATAACGGTGATGAAAAACAGTGCTTTGCAGCACCATCAACATCAGCAGAGCCCTTGCATTCCCATCAGACAGCTGGAAAAGCATATGTCAGGTGTGGCGTTGGTAATGGGATGGAGCCTACAGGGTCGGCATTACTGTCTCTGTTGCTCACCATCCACTTAGTGCAGATGTAGCCTGAATGGTAGCCATAGCAAGTAACCTGCGTTCTCACTCGCAAAAACACGCACAGACCAACAAGACACCTCAGGCATCAAAACAGAGTAATTTAAAATATAAACGCTGCCTTTGATGGACGCTGTCTTTTTTAATAGAGATAATGCTGAGCCTGAATATTTGGATACGCAGTTGTCCGTTCTGTAGGTGTACAATCTCAATTCAAGATTAAAAAGGAAAAAAAGTAATGATTCATTATAAAAGAAGAAGTCATTGCAACTTATTGCCAACCACTGGTAGAAGGTTAGGTTACATGTTGTCCAAATACCCTACTGATCTCCCCGAGAAAAAAGTAAATGTGTGATGTCATCAGTAATTCTGAGACCCCTCCGAGTCAACCCTTTAGGTGGTAGCTTCAGAGGTAACGGTAGCCATCATCAAAATACAGCCTTGCCAAATACGGGATGAGCGAATTATCAGCGTGAAGTGTGTCCTCAAATATGAGAACATTATTCAAATCCGTACTGCGGTAGCACTTTGCCACCGGCTGTCCAGTGTGAGAATCTGCAAGACCTTCAGAGACAGACTTTAAACAAACGGCTTGTGGTAATGATCATATTTATGAAATGTAAGAGTTTTCCGCAGAATCTTTCCTTGGTGGAGCTCCAACTCGTCAGCAAGGCTTTTTCCTGGTCGGCGAGCCGTACCCCACAATAGCGCCTGTGTGATTTATCGTCCGATGAACAGCGCTAGTCCCGCCATTATCAAACCTTTGCACAATGTTCAGCCACCTTTTTGCTTCGTGATGATTGGAAGTAGGTTGTGTGAGGTGCTGTGTCTTTGACAACCAGGCTCCATCGAAACCCGGCCTTAACCCAGTCAGACTCGGACCGATGAGGGTTATTAAAACTATATAGTTATTAAAAATATGATTCTACAGCAGTGCTCTCCCCTAGCGCTGGCAAGGAAACATACACACTAGGAATTTCTTATTTTTTTAGTTTTTTCAACAAAATATGGTACATTAGTTTGGGAAACCAAATTATTATTTGGTGCTTGAAATTATGTATTTGGGCCAGCCCGGCCTTTGTTCACACACTCATAGGGACTTTGAGATTTATATTGTCTGATCATAAATAACCGTACAAGGGATTAATGAATGGTACTGCTATGATGTCTTTATGGAGCACTTAGCCAGTTAACTCATTGGGGAATTCTGGCCTATTATAATGTCCTATTGAAAGAGCAATGAATTAATATACATTTCACACTACAATGATGAGACAAAAAACAACAATTTTAAACGTATTTAATTGCTTTCAAAATAAGAAAAATGAATGTGAAAAGGACCAGTGCGCCAATGCTTCACTGGACCAGTTTAGACTGCCCAACCGAAGTCAGACGGGGATAAAAAAAAAAAGAATACTTTAGACAACGGCAAACACATCATCGAGCTGGATAGCTCAGTGCATAGTCATTTTACAGTGACATTATTTTACATTTGTCTGTCTATTTAGCCACGTTTTCTCTCTAGTAAGTTGTAAGTTGTGAACAGTGATCTATTCTACGGCAACATCCTGCGGTTGTGACAGTGTATTTATTGTGTCCTCTTATGAATGACTTTGAATGCCTACTCAGCCAATGTTTTTGAAGTATATCCAACAAAACAAAAAGCTTTCGTCAAACAGAGCACTTAAGCATTGCCATAAAGAGATGGACAAAATGAGATAGTGTTTTGACACATTTATTCTTGTGTTTAATTAGACCTGAAACTCTACTTGAAAGAGGGGGAATTATGCTGGTCGGATTATTTAATTGCCCAGAGTTTACATATGATGTCATTGTTAATTGTAGCACTCATGGTTGATTGCCTCGCCGGGGGGGGGTCGGGAGCTCACTGTGTGTGTGTGTGGGGGGGGGGGACGACGACGACGACTCTTGATAGAGTTTTTCAGCCTCTCTGCTTCCCACCGCCAAAACCCCATTACACCATGTCCTCCTCTGACTCCTCCCCCCCTCTCCCCCCACCACGTCCTCCTCTGACTCCTCCCCCCCTCTCCCCCATTACACCATGTCCTCCTCTGACTCCTCCCCCCCTCTCCCCCCACCACGTCCTCCTCTGACTCCTCCCCCCCTCTCCCCCATTACACCATGTCCTCCTCTGACTCCTCCCCCCCTCTCCCCCATTACACCACGTCCTCCCTGACTCCTCCCCCCCTCTCCCCCATTACACCATGTCCTCCTCTGACTCCTCCCCCCCTCTCCCCCATTACACCACGTCCTCCTCTGACTCCTCCCCCCCTCTCCCCCATTACACCACGTCCTCCCTGACTCCTCCCCCCCTCTCCCCCATTACACCACGTCCTCCTCTGACTCCTCCCCCCCCTCCCCCATTACACCATGTCCTCCTCTGACTCCTCCCCCCCTCTCCCCCATTACACCACGTCCTCCTCTGACTCCTCCCTCCCCCCTCCCCCCACCACGTCCTCCTCTGACTCCTCCCCCCCTCTCCCCCATTACACCACGTCATTCTCTGGCTCCTCCCTCCCCCTCTCCCCCAGTGCACCACGTCCTCCTCTGACTCCTCCCTCCCCCTCTCCCCCCTCTCACCATGTCCTCCCCTGACTCTTCCCCCCCTCCCACCTCTCCCCCATCCATCTCTACCCCCCCCCCCCCCCCCCCCCCCCCCCCCCCCCCCCCCCCCACAGGTCCCCTGAGTGCTATCCATCCCCCCTCCCCCAACACGCACACACTCACTCCCCCAGAAAC
Organism: Gadus morhua; assembly: GCF_902167405.1. NCBI lineage: Eukaryota > Metazoa > Chordata > Actinopteri > Gadiformes > Gadidae > Gadus > Gadus morhua. The sequence goes on along the minus strand of NC_044048.1, from coordinate 14,105,024 downwards.
ATCTCGTCTCATTCTGTTTCTACAGTAAAAAAAACACAAATCCTCTCCACCCTTCCCGGCCTCCTCCCCCGTGTGTTCTCTTGTTCTCCCCCCTCCTCCCCTCCTCTACTCCTCCGTCTTATTGTATCCTTTCTCTCCCTCCCGCTTCCTTACCGTCATCCATCATCCCGTGGCACTTTTGGCTTGGTTTCCCGCTCTGTCGGGGTGAGATGACACTCGCCGGGGTGGAGGAGAGAGGAAAAGTTCCGGCTACACCACATCTATTTTTGACATTCTTCAGGCAAATTTAAAGGGAAGAGGATTTTAAAGTTCAGGGGCAGGGACTCCTTTGTGGGGGATATATTCTCCCAGTGTACGGTGGAGCCGTGTCGAATGGTGTGGACGCTGTACGTTCTCGTACGGACGGGGACGATTAGACCTTAAGGCGAATAAAAGAAACATTAAGAGGGCGCAAGCTCGGCACGCGATGGCCACACGCATATAGATTAGTGTTTAGTCGCGACTCTTCCAAGACAGCACCGCTTGCTCTCTTGTCACGCCCGCATCTCAAGGGCTTATTTACACTTCCCTCCTTGGAGGAGTCTGTCCGTCCGTCCCCGTCCCCCCCGAAGGGTGGCTTTGGCTTCTCAAACACAGCAGAATCAGCACTAAAGCTGGCTCGCCCAGGGAAACAGGGTCGTGAGGGCCATGGGCGAACGATTCGTCAAAGCAACCCAGATTATGAGGTGTCCTATGGGGGACCAGACAAAAGGGCGTGTGTGTCAGTGTGTCAGAGTGTGTGGTCCCTTGTAGCGAAACCCTACAATGGGGATGTAACTTCTGTGAGCGGTGGTGCGCGTGTGCGTGTGTGTGTGTGCGCCTGTGTGTGTTAACGTGTTTGTGTGTTGGCTTTGCAGCACTAGTACATTGTGTATCTGTTCTCAGTCGCGCTCCCTGTCTTTCTGGGTTATTTTGCTGACGTGGACAAAAAAAAAGCAAAGACTGTAGGTAATGATGATCCATGCTCCTAAAAGGCCAATGTTTTCACATTCATATTCAGTAGAGGATCACAAATCCCTCGGGTTAGTGGGGAAAGACACATTGTGTTATTGTGATTTTTCACTGAGCTTGAACTTGTCTGTCTCTGTCTGGAGTGACAGAATAGTTTTGAATTTGTCTTGATTTTGTTCTTTTGGAGACTGAAATGAGGATATACACACAAGGAAACAATGACAAAAATATGCACAAACACACATGCACACACACAGACACACACACAAACACACAAAAAAACAGCAACACAGCGCACAACCGTCCTCACATGAACATTCATTAATCTTCACCCACAAACACACACCCCCACCCAACATCAAATGGACATAAGCACCTCGTCCCAGAGCGCATTCAAGCGGATCTAACAAGGGTTGCAGTGGACAGGAGATTAAGTTCTGCTCAAACCTCAGTAAGCCTGCGACGTACACCTGATGATATATGATCCAATAGCCCTGGCACTGGAAATAGGCTCTATATTTGTATTTTTAGACAAGGTCCTGTTTCTTTGTCCTGTCCGTTGATCGATTCCGGTTGCCAGCAGCCCAGTGTGGTGTTGTTATAATGGCTGTACTTAGGTGTGCTTCGTCTCCCTTTTGAAGTCCCAATACTGCATCCTGGATGGCTGTTACCAGCTTTCCAGAGCCCAGATCCCCTATCTCTCTGTCCCAGCGGGACGGAGCAACCAGTATTTTGCTGTCAATACTTGTTATTACTGGTGGTGGTGGCAGAGGGGGAGAGACAGAGAGGGGGGTTGTACTAAGTTCAAGGGGAAAGTTAAAGTGAGGCAAAAAGAGACTAAATTAAGCCGTTGTAGAGTAACTCAATAGAAACAGTTAACATTGACAATGAATTAGACTCGAGGGGAAGGTCAAAGGGATGTCTAGATGACCTTAGACGATGTGTGTGTGTGTGTGTGTTTGTGTGTTTCTTTGTGTGTTTATGTATGTTTTTGTGTGTACGTGTGTGTTTATATGCACGTGTTTATATGGGTGTGTTTATGTCTATGTCTATGTGTGTCTGTGTGTGTGTGTGTGTGTGTGTGTGTGTGTGTGTGTGTGTGTGTGTGTGTGTGTGTGTGTGTGTCTGTGTCTGTGTGTGTGTGTGTGTGTGTGTGTGTGTGTGTGTGTGTGTGTGTGTGTGTGTGTGTGTGTGTGTATGTTGCTGTGTGTGAATGTGTTCGTGTAACAGGCTGTTCCTCAAGGTCCCAAACTGCAGCAGTAGTGTAGGGCTTTCATCTCCAATAGATCATCAGCCCATCTTCAGAAGAGAAATCGCAGCCGCTTGAAAGATAAATATCGTAATTATTCCGGCAGTCTTAACGGAAGGATGTTGCCTGTGCTAAACCACGAGCCCTGCCGTTGGATAAGCTTATTACTGCAAACATCAAAGGCCGACTGAGACTGAACACGTTTAAAGGCAGATAATTAACATGAATAAAACATACGGGGAGGGAGGGAAGTTTTGTCAATCCCCTCTGGAAGATATCGGGGCCTAGAAGCTCAGCCATGACCACCATCTTAAAGGACATGTTCTGCCACCCAAAAGATAACGCCTTCCTTCCTGTGTCAACAGAAGGGCATTAAGGTAGATAAAGATGCACCTTCATGTTTGATCTATAAGTAACTGTATGAGTGCTTCTCTATCCATTTATTCCTGTATATTTATTTACACACTCTCTCTCTCTCTCTCTCTCTCTCTCTCTCTCTCTCTCTCTCTCTCTCTCTCTCTCTCTCTCTCTCTCTCTCTCTCTCTCTCTCTCTCTTTCTCTCCCTCTCTCTCTCCCTCTCCCTCTCCCTCTCTCTCTCTCTCTCTCTCTCTCTCTCTCTCTCTCTCTCTCTCTCTCTCTCTCTCTCTCTCTCTCTCTCTCTCTCTCTCTCTCTCTCTCAGATGGAGGATGGTCGGGACCCAGTGCTGATGACCACCGTGGCGATGCCAGTCTTCAGTACCAAGAACGAAACGGTTGGTACACTAAAAGAGCAACTGGCATATTGCAGTGCAAAAAGTTAATCATGAAAATAATAACAAATACATTATTTATTATTGGATATTTTTAAAATTAATAGCTTTTCAATCGATTTGCCATATGCTTTCCCATCTTAATTAACCCGAGAGGCCGACCTGCAGGTTTCCCTTTAAATCAACACTATCGCAACAGTACATCCATATTCCAGTGTTGTATTTTTCAAGCGTGCCTTGTTTGCATTTCCTTATTGTATGTTTTTCTCCTCATAAGTATCATCCTCTATATTTGTTTGTTGATAGAAAAACCGAGGCATTCTGCTGGGAGTGGTAGGAACCGATGTGCCTGTGTCAGAGCTTCTAAAGACCATCCCCAAATATAAGGTACACAACAATGCCTAAGAATGTAAGCAATTCACCACCGCTTCGGCATACATTATTTTTCCAATAATGGTACAACCAAGAGTGGTTGATTCCGCTTTTTTACGACTAGACATTAGTCACTTTCATCTATAATATTATCAGCTGGGTTTCAAATATTCTTCAGCAGCGAGCATATTTTTTTTGCATTGTCAGGGAAACATCTGGTCGATAGTTGTATTTGACCGTTGTTGTTTGTGTTACATTTTGAGTGCATTGATTCAGAGCTGTTAGAAGGCAGAGGTGGCACATTATTGAAAAGCAATGCATAACCTTTGAACGGTTTCGACCAATCAGATTCAAGTATTTAACCAAGCTGTTGTAGAATGGACATTCTACCCCATTATTGATGAAAACATATTCCTAACAAAACTAGCAGAACCTACCAACTTCACTGTCTTGAGCAAATTTTCAATCATATTTTAACACCATAGGTCCGCCACTGAATCTTCATGCCTTCATACCGTCATTCAAAGCTGGTAATAGCGGTGACACCTATCAGGAATACAGGAAAATATTTTTGCTTCTGCTTCGACTCGGCTGGACTCCTTTAGGATCCATCAAGTTGTTGTTGCCATGATAAGGATGGAAGGGACAGATAGGACATTCGAAGAAGAGGGAATTAAGTGGAGGTCAGCATGGCTTTGAAACACTTGAACTTCTCGGTTTGGACAGCATGATTATGAGATAAGTAAGGAGTAAACCAGGTCAAGCTTTCCTTTTATTGGAAAACTATGTACGACTTTTAATGCGTGATTTGTAGCGCATTGATTGCAGAGTTGTCCTGCTTTTAAAAAATAATGCACAGCCTCGGAAGGTTTTGACTCATCGGAATCAAGTATTCACTGATTCTGTGATTTAAACTAAATGTATTCTACTGCATGAATGTCAAAGAAGTGCCATTATTAAAAGTGCCTAGTGAAGTGCCCCTTCATTTGATGGGCGCACGTACAAATGAAGCCATGGCAAGAATTAAGTGTTGTTTAGACTCTGCTAATGTGACGGTCCAACTGACAGGTGATAGTAATCACTTTGCCCCCCCCCCAAAACCAGATCAATTGTAGGTGGTGGCAGACTTTTTGGGACAAGATTGTTTGCAGCTACAGTGCGATGTCTGCTGACAGGAAAATGATATTCGGTGGAAACGACTGCATTAGCGATAGACTCCTGCTGTCACAGTATCTTATGCTTTGATACGTTGATCCGTCTTTTCCTCTCTCTTTCACGCTGGGTGGGTGTGAGGATGTTTAATGTGTGTTTGACAGTTTAAAAGTATGTTATTAATCAGGCTGTGGACACGATAAAATCGGACTGCTTGTCACAGGGACGACGGGCATGAGACAAAAACATATTCCTACCCTGCGTTCTGTGTGTGTTTGTGTGTGTGTGTGTGTGTGTGTGTGCGTGTCTGGTATGTGTATGTGTATGTGTGTGCCTTTCTAATGTGTGTGTGTGCGTGTGTGTATCCTTGCAGTTGGGCATCCACGGCTATGCGTTTGCAATCACCAACAACGGCTACATCCTCACCCACCCAGACCTGCGACCCCTTGTGAGTTCCACTTCCTGTCACGCCCACTCCCCTGAACCCCAACAGTAGCCAAGGCTCCAACCTCATTATCATAGCAATTATTTTCCCCGAGAACAGAGTTCAAAAGTAGATCTTTTTATTTTTTGTGTTCTGCCGGATGTGATATACAAACGTAAGTAGCTTGTGTCAAGTCAATTATAGATTTCACACTAACAATGAAATGCAGATTAACAGGCAATTGTTGCACTATTGTGCGATGGTTAACCTGCTGCTGCTTTGCGTAGTGCATCGAAGTATGTTTGTGTGCGCGCGTGTGTGTGCGCGCACGCGCGTGTTTGTGTCTATCGCCAAGAATGTGTCTGTATGTGTGTATGTGTGTGTGTGTGTGTGTGCATGTTTGGTGTGTGTGGGTTTAGCGCAGTGTATGTGTTTGTGTATTGGCAGCGCGGTGACATGCAGATGAGCAGACAGAGTTCCCGGCTTCCACTGCGCTGTGAAAAGACAGAGATAAGGCCGCTGAATGGCTGTGATTAACTCCATTGTGTTGGACACCACTCCATCCCTGGCGAGAGAGAGAGAGAGAGAGAGAGAGAGAGAGAGAGAGAGAGAGAGGGGGAGAGAGAGAGAGTAAGAGAGAGAGAGAGTAAGAGAGAGAGAGAGAGAGACTAATAGAGTGAGTAAGAGAGAGAGTAAGAGAGAGCAAGAGAGCGAGCAAGAGAGAGGGAGAGTATAAGATAGAGAGGCAAAGCAGTTGCTCTTACTAGGTATGTGTATGAGACAAACTAGAGGGAGACAAAATACCATGGTCATAGTAGGAGGAGGGAAGAGGAGAGGAGACAGACTGGCAGGCAGACAGACGGATGGTCATAGTGGTCTAATTAAGGATGCTAATGAATAGTGTTTAACAACTAATGAGGGGTGGGGGGCTGTTCTCGCTGACAGATGAAATGAGGTAGAGGGACACACGAGCAGGTACACACTCACACACATACACACATGCACGTACACACACGAACGCACGCAAAATTCCCCTCGCATCAACATGACCCATAGACACATACCCCAGACAAAGGGCCACACAAATGAAAACTCACAGTTGTGTGCAATTATCTTTCTATTTCCTTCTAGATATCCTTCTCTCGCTTTCCATCTATATGTCTTTAAACACCATCACACACACTCAAGACACACAAACTCACCCTTTTCTGCGGTCTATGTTATGTATATTTAATGGCGACGCTAAGGAGGGTCCGTGGGCCAGCTGGCTGACTGTTCCCAGAGAGAAGAACAGGCTGATTATGTTCACTTAACCTCAGCAATATAAAGGCCAGAGCCCCTGTGACCATTTAAATGATAGATCAATGGCACAATGGTACATTGCACAAACACACACACACACACACACGCACACGCACACTCACACACAAACGCGCACACTCCAGAGACAAATGAATATTTTCCTCCAGCAATGCCAAGCATCACAATATTAATAGGAAACTAATTCTAGGATCAATCATCTATATCGTGTTTAATGTAGTTGTGTCTCTGTGTGTGTGTGTGTGTGTGTGTGTGTGTGTGTGTGTGTGTGTGTGTGTGTGTGTGTGTGTGTGTGTGTGTGTGTGTGTGTGTGTGTGTGTGTGTGTGTGTGTGTGTGTGTCTATGTGTGTGTCCGCCTGTGTGTGTGTTTGTGTGCACATGTGTGAGCAGTACGGTGACGGTAAGAAGCGCGGGGGGAGGAAGCCCAGCTACAGCAGCGTGGATCTGTCCGAGGTGGAGTGGGAGGACCGGGACGACGCGGTAAGAGAGGTCCTGCACACGGCGGCCTTCCTTTACCCTCATGGACCCTCTCAGGTCTGACCACCAACCCCTCTGCTCTGCGTCGACCTCTGTGTGTGTGTCTGTCTGTCTGTCTGTCTGTCTGTCTGTCTGTCTGTCTGTCTGTCTGTCTGTCTGTCTGTCTGTCTGTCTGTCTGTCTGTCTGTGTCTGTCTGTCTGTCTGTCTGTCTGTCTGTCTGTCTGTCTGTCTGTCTGTCTGTCTGTCTGTCTGTCTGTCTGTCTGTCTGTACAGCTGAGGAATGCCATGGTCAACCGGAAGACAGGGATATTTTCCATGGAGGTGAAGAAGACAGTCGACAAAGGGGTGAGCCTCCCAGTGCACAGTGACACTCAATGGCCTACTGGGCCAAACAGCCACTCACACACACACACACACACACACACACACACACACACACACACACACACACACACACTACACACACACACACACACACACACACACACACACACACACACACACACACACACACACACTACACACACTGGCAATTAGCTTTAAGGCAATGCCAAAGTAAACACACAGCAGGAGGGGATCTGGCGTGCGTGCGAGGGGGCTCATTCACCCCGCTGCCCCCTGCTGATCCTGGCTAATAGAAATACACACAGGCGGAGGGACACACACACAAAAACACACACATAGACATCTGTACCCACACAGGCACACACACAAACACACCGACACACACACACACACATACATATGTATGAGCTGAGGAAATCCACAGAAGTTTGCATGCTTGGTGGAAAGTCATGGATTTCTTCTTGTGGATTAGATGCGCTCTCCATCTGTGTGTGTGTTTGTGCGTGTGAGTGTGTAAGGGGGAGGGAGAGAGAGTGTGTGTAAGAGAGAAACAGGAGAGCAAAGAAACAGCGTGGATGTGCTTTTCTTATCTCTGCTAAACACATGTTGCTAAATCTGAACGAGACAGGAGCCCAACGACTCTCTCTTACTACTCGTCTGCCCAATAGACAGGTGGGTATGGTGTGTGTGTGTGTGTGTGTGTGTGTGTGTGTGTGTGTGTGTGTGTGTGTGTGTGTGTGTGTGTGTGTGTGTGTGTGTGTGTGTGTGTGTGTGTGTGTGTGCATCCATAGGTGTGTTTATGTGTGTGCCAATGTGTGCCAATTGTCACTGATTAATGTGATTTTCAGGAACAAAATATGGAAATGAACAACGGCACACACACTCACACCAGACACACACACACACACACACACACAGACACACACACACACACACACACACACACACACACACACACACACACAGACACACACACACACACACACACACACACACACACACACACACACACACACACACACACACACACTCTCAAGCACTTTAAATCAGTTTTAACCAACGCAGAAACAACACCTCCATCTGTTGTTGTTTTATTCCGGCCGGTCCATTTTCTTTTTTGCCTTCAAATGTGTCACTAGATGGAGACAAATATCAGCGAATCAGTTACGCGATTATGAGCCTCCATGCTGTAGAAGTATAATGCATCGTTTGTAGCACAATATGCATACAGGGAGCAATGTTAAATATGTGCCTATGTGTTTCAGAAACGTGTTCTTGTTCTGCACAATGATTACTACTACACAGACATTAAAGGCACACCTTTCAGGTAAGTGCACCTTGGACCCACTGTAACCATGACAGTGTGAGGCTCCATTCACAACTCATTTCATTCTACAACCGACTCCCATGTGATGCTCAGTTTACCTGATGGCGTTGACCTTATAATAATAATAATAATACACTTTATTTATATAGCACTTCTCAAAACACAGTTACAAAGTGCTCAACAAGTAAAAGCACAATTAGAACAAAGCATAAAATACATGTGAACTTGTTGTTGTGGATGGAATATGGATTCATCTATGTGCTAATTTGCATTAACATTGATAGGTAGCTAGCTAACATTGATGAGCAATGGGGTGTCAGCTGCTAAAGAAAAAGCTTTAAGCTTTCCTCCACCCAAGCGGTGGTGTATTCCTGACGTACTCAGGGCCTCGGTGTGTACCTTACGTTTGGGGATGGTCTTGAAGCTCCAGACAAAGGCACATCGGTTCCCACCACTCCAATCAATGCACAAATATGCAGGACGATAATTATGAGCTGAAATGCATACAATAAGGCAATGTCAACAAGGTGTGCTAATAAGTAAATACAATGCTGGAATATGGATGTACTTTTTTAATAGTGTTGTGATAGG
>NC_044048.1:14051027-14091027 GCF_902167405.1 Gadus morhua | reverse complement strand
ACACGGGGGGGGGGGGGGGGGGGGGGGGGACTAATAGGAAGCTTAGAGTTTGTCAAATGTATTTTTATTTAACTTAGCTATATAACTTATAATTGCAGCTTTGGAAAAGGCCAACATGCTGAAATGTAGCTGGAAGACTTTCCTTCCGTCTCTTTTTGGTGTTTTCATTTTCTTTCTTTCTTCCTTTCTTTCTTACTTGTTTAAGGTCTGTTTTCCCTGCCATGGGCCCCCACCTCTCTCCTCTCTTCCTTATTAATTCTGGGCTGTGTTCTTGTGGACAGGGCTGATTGCTGTGGGTTGAAATAGGATATGTTAGCAAAAGGCTCAGCCCTTTCCAGAGTCACTTGGCCAGAACACACACACAGACAAAGCACACACACACACACACACACACGCATGCATGCATGCACACACAGACACAGACACAGGCACAGACACAGACACACAGACACACACACACACACACACACACACACACACACACACACACACACACACACACACACACACACACACACACACACACACACACACACACACACTCGCACACACAAATACGCACACATACACACCACAAGTACAAAAAAAAAGGAACGATGCAAATATATATTTGCATACATTCAACTCATCAACTCATGTACTCATTCACTCACTTCCAATGCAATCAGCCTCAGTCCTCCTCTCGTTGTTTGAGCGTGTTGTTTGATCGAGGGCCGCCGTGGGTTTCAGCTAATATAAGTGCTCCGAGGCCCTCTTCTTTGGGCTCAGATGGTCTGTGGCAGCGAGCTAGCGTTGGGCCTTGGAACGCTCCTCTGTGGCTTCTCATGATCTTTCTTCCCCTCTTCTCCAATCGCCCTGTGGTCACCTCAGAGCTAATACTGGGAATTGTGGTATAACTCATAAAGTCGTCTGTTTTCCCGGTGTGATGTCTGTGTCTGTTTCTGTGTGGTTGTGTCCGTGTGTGTGTGTGTGTGTGTGTGTGTGTGTGTGTGTGTGTGTGTGTGTGTGTGTGTGTGTGTGTGTGTGTGTGTGTCTGTGTGTGTGTGTGTGTGTGTGTCTGTGTGTGTCTGTGTGTATCTGCATGCGTGATGTGTCAACAGGATCAGAGAACAGGAGTGTGGTGTTGGCCAGCACTGCCATTCAACTCTTGGATGAGAGGAGGTCACCCATTGCAGCTGGTAAGTAAAAGCGAAGCAGGGGGGGGAACCATCTCCCTGGCCTATACCCAATAGTACCTACTTCTGTATACCCATCATAACTCATGTTACTGTTTATTTTTGCTCTTGCACGTGTACGTGTGTGTTCTGGAGGAAGGCGACCAGAGGCATGCGATTCAGGCTAACGGTTTCCTGCGTGCGTCACATAAATAGCCACGAGCTCGGCGAATGCCGACCGTGCGTTTGTCCCTGCCCTCCGACGCTTATTTATGGCAGGCTGCGGCCTGGGAGGATTCTGTTGTGGTGTGGCCTGGCTGGACACATGCACCCCTGGGCGTCTATGTAAGGCCTACGTGTGATGCCCGCCTATGAAGCGTGAACCGGTGCTTCGTTTTATACTGCCAGTGAAAGAGAGAGAGACAGAGAGAGAGAGAGGTAGAGAGAGAGAGAGAGAGAGAGAGAGAGAGAGAGAGAGAGAGAGAGAGAGAGAGAGAGAGAGAGAGAGAGAGAGAGAGAGAGAGAGAGAGAGAGAAACAGAGAGAGAGACAGAGAGACAGAGAGACAGAGAGACAGAGAGAGAGACAGAGAGAGACAGAGAGAGAGACAGAGAGCGAGAGACAGAGAGCGAGAGACAGAGAGAGAGACAGAGAGCGAGAGAGAGAGAGCGAGAGAGAGAGCGAGAGAGAGAGAGAGAGAGAGAGAGAGAGAGAGAGAGAAAGACACAGATTGAGACAGAGAGAGCGAGAAAAAGATAGAGAGAGAGAGAGAGAGAGAGAGAGAGAGAGAGAGAGAGAGAGGGGATAAAAATATCGAGGCTTTAGTTTTATAGGATTTATGAAATAATGTTTGGCTTGGTGTGACATCACCGGCAATGCTTAAAGGCATATCATTGTTTTTGCGGTGTTTCTCCCACAAATACATTAGGATGGGACGTGAGTTCACCGATATAGGTTGTAGAATCTCGTGCCTATTATGATTATATTGTCAGTAGGGCTGATCCAGCTCTTCTTGGTTGTTATAATATTGGGGATAGGACTGAGTATCGATTTTTGACAATGAGTGAGAAATGCAGTCAGACAGAGCAGTCAGATCCTAAACAAATGAATACAGTGAATAAAAATGGTATAATAAAAAGTATGTTCAAAGCATGTCTTTAATGAGAATAAAATACTTATGTTGCAAATGTACAACATAGAAAGTGACAAAGGATTGAAATTGATGGAGAAAAAAAAGACGAGAGGAATAATGGTGCTTGGCAAGGCGGCGGTGATTTCACGGTGCCTGAATATGTTGACGTGGGAGCAGTGCATTGTGGGTACTAGTGTGGCCTGAGGGATACCACAGTGTGCTGGACCAGAAGGACAGCAATTGAGAGTCTGCGCAGTGCCATGAACATACACACATTTATTTGTGCATGCACACACACACGCACACACACACACACACACATACACACACACACACACACACACACACACACACACACACACACACACACACACACACACACACACACACACACACACACACACACGCACACAAGCGCACACACACACAAACACACACTTAAAAACATGCAGAAGACAGGCAGTGAGTGTCTTCCACCATGTTGACCCAGTTGCTATTAAGACATTACTTTCTGAACTTAAATCCCTAACACAATTGTAACCCACTTCCCCAGACCACCAGAACCTCCGCTGTATAGCTTGATCAAAACCTGTATTTAACACAATAGGGGTCCAGACCTCCTGCTATTACACACATAGCATTAACATTACCGAATAGGCACGAGTAAATGGGATTATGTTTACATAAGTCATCCAAGATGTAAACGCAATCTTGAATGCAAATTTGCCGCTCAGCTGGTTTGGGCCAGTTTGCTCCGGCCTTAGCTCGATAGAGTCGCGGTCTCGTGAACATGTTAGCACGCTAACTTAACATGGCAGGCGATGACATCACACACCCAGGGCAGTGCAGACGTCAGCGAGCCACACAGATGCTGAACGTGTGAGTGGGCTTGTGTATATGTGCACGTCCCTCCCGTTGTGTTTATGCGCATGTGTGTGTGTGTGAGTGCGTGTGCGTGTGTGTGTGTGTGTGTATGTGTGTGTGTGTGTGTGTGTGTGTGTGTGTGTGTGTGTGTGTGTGTGTGTGCATGTGTGTGGTGTGTCCTGAAATAAGCGCCACTCTTGAATGAACGTTAGGATCTCACAGAACTCATTTCTGGCATTAGTGATCGTACATCATTAACTCAATCTCTTAATTCTTTACATAACGATAACAATGTGTGGCGACCCATTTCCTGAAGTCATTCATTCCATGAGGGAATCACCCAAGCAGCAAATTCATTTTTATTATAAAATGAAAAACATCTTGATATTGTTCCACAGAGCACCGTCATGTAGTTCAACTGATCCCGATTATCAATCACATACAAACATTTTTTAACACCTTACGAAATATAAGTTTTTCTTCCTGCTTATGTGCTTGTATAATATTTGATAGCATCAATTTTAAAAGTCTCAAAAATCTGATGGGGTCATGGGGTCACGAGACAGATTGTCTCCCGGACAAAGGACAACTTTAACAAGGGTGACAGACTCACACATTGACCTGAGGACATCTTACAGCTGATATAGAAGGGAACAAATTGCTGTTATAATAAGATCACTTATAGACTTACTGGATTGATCTTTAATATTGTTTTGACATTTTAGTCATATTTTGAAATGTTATGGATTGACTGGCACATATTTCCTTCTTGAAAACAGTAATTTGACGAATTAGCTGTCTTCCATCTCTTTCTCTTTGTATGTGAGTGTGTGTGCGTGTTTGTGTGTGTGAGAGTGTGTTTGTGTGTGTGGGGGGCATCTATTATCTGATAATCTGTTGTAAACTGAAATAAGAACTACAAGAGATAAAGGTCACACATTTGCTGTTTACATTTTACTTTACATTATTGCTTTATAGAACTTACAGCGTCACTACGTGAGTGAGAAAAATATGATCTAGGAAAGCAGAACTAGAGACTTAATTAGGCTGAAACAAACACATATTCTACTCACTCATATTCACTAACAAGGGGGCAAACTCATTCAGTACACAAACGCTAATGTTAATAACACACATCCATATCCACACATCCAGACAAATTTCAGCACTGCTGACGAATAAAGTTCATATCATATCATATCATATTCACAAGAATGCCCGCTCGCACACACACTCAAACACACACACACACACACACACACACACACACACACACACACACACACACACACACACACACACACACACACACACACACACACACACACACACACACACACACACACACACCACACACACACGCACAAACAAACACCAATACAAAAAATGAATGTCAAACACCAAAACAGCTGCCCGCTATGAATTATCGTTTTTTTCTGAAATAACTCGATACAAAACCAAACTCTGAAATCAATATGTTTACATTTTCATAAGCATACATATAACAACTCCAAACACACACAAATATAAATATATAACTATTTTAAATCCATCTGCGAAATTGTCTCTTGAAATTGTCTCTGCAACGTAATGGAATTGATATGTCATATTTCTTTGGCTGTTTCCCCAATGGGAAACCCTGTCCCCTGCTGTGTTTACAGCTCCAAACCACTGCATAGCCAGACCCCTGGATGTAGTCCCCCGTCCCCCAACACGCACCACACAGCAGTCTCTCTCTGAATAGTGTGGTCGCCTAGGCGACGGCGTTCTCCAGCGGCTCCTTTTCCCGAGCCTTGGCGCGCTGGGCCTCCTGTGCAGCGGCCAGCTCCTCGTTCTTCTTCACCTCCCGCTGGTACTTGGCCATGATGGCGGCGTAGGCGCAGCCGTACACGGCGGCCGCCAGCATCATCAGACACACGATGCCGCACACCACGCCGGTGATGATCACCGTGGCGATGGCGTGCCGGAGGTTGACGGGCCGCGGCCGCTGCTTGGGCTCGCACTCGGGCAGACCTCCTCCTCCTCCTGCTCCTCCTCCTCCTCCTCCTACTCCACCGCCTCCTCCTCCTCCCCCAGTCACACCACCCCCGACCCCACCGGCGGCGCCGAAGCCTTCCGCCATCCCCACGGGGGCGTGGAGCGCTGGGTGGGCGTGGTTGCCGTGGGTGTGGCCTCGGAGCAGCCTCTCCGACTCCAGGTGGTGGATGTTGGCAAACAGGTAGTTGTAGCTGGTGGTCATGCAGGAGTGGAAGAGCTGGTAGGGGATCCTCTGGAGGTCCTTGTCCCGCATGTCCTCAGGCTGGGTGCAGCGCACCTCGTCCACCACGCCACCTGGGGGACAGACGGCCACAGTCAAGAGGGGGACGAGGATGGAGAGATGGACAAGGGTTCATTTAGAGTACGGCTCATCAAGAGTTGATGTATTTATCTGGCCGTTACATAAGACCATGAGTGTTTCTCTTGGATGAATGGAATCGTGATGAGGTCGTGATAATTACGTTCAGCTTTGACAGAAAGCCGAGGTGAAAAAAAGGTTTGCACTTAGCTAAACGACTGTTTTTGGACGATTATTGCGTCGAGTGCAACAGTGCGTGTCGAATCAAACTTTGGAGTAAGGTCTTGTTGGGTCTGGTCGTTGTGACCGCTCCTCCTCTCCGTTTCCCCACACTCCTTCTTTCCCTCTAGTATTTGCTCGCTTTATGTTCTATTTGTATCAGTGCAGCATCTCAGCCCGTGGATTACGCCACACTTGACTTAGCGCCTCTGCTCACATCCTATTCATTATCGCCGCAATAGCCAACAGCCATAGAGCAGTATACCCACTGAGCAGCATATCCACCCCACCCCGGCTTCATACACTGTCAGGGTTACATTAGTATTGAGTTAAAAGCCATCTTTGGGTTCAGAATCAATATATTGGGGAGAAAATATTTATTGAGCAGATATACATACAAAATGGCTTCATTTTCAAAATGAATAAACGCACACACAAACACACATCCTCTTTGGCAAATTGGACGGACCTTTTAGGCTGGTCTAATCCCCAGTGTGTCAAGCCCCCTAGGGATAGAGTATTACCCAAACACTGTGTCTCAATTATGGGACTTTGTGGCCCCCTTTGCTACATGGCTACAATATTTAGTCCTCAACTGTGACCGTCAGTCATTGTATTAGACTGAGCTTCAGCAATTGTCTTTGACAGAAAGTCCTGTTTATAAGGACTGTATATGTGTAATGTAAATTGAGCTTGTAATATGTTAGGTAATGTGAGTTTTAGGGGTATTTAAGACACTGACACTCTGAACTTAATTATCAAAGCCAAGGCTTTGACAGTGAATTTGTACGGACGGCTCTACTAACAGGCATTCCCACTTATAAACGCATAGGTTTCCCATAGTAATTAATCAAACCTTTGAAAATGTAGGTCTCCAGCCAGAGTTTGAGGACTATCAGCTGGCAGTCACATCTCCAAGGGTTCCCCCTTAGAGCCAGGCTGTCAAGGCGACCAAGGGCCTCCATCAGGGAGCGGTCCAGTCTCGTCAGCTTGTTGTGAGCCAGTCCCAGGTGGCTCAGGTTCCTAAGGCTTTCCCCCATCACTCCTGGCAAGCCCCACAGGCTAAAAACCATGCCACACGCAGGGGGAAGAGGATACAAATGATGAATGAGTGTGGGAACTTTCCTTATTGCATGATAGTGAAAAGAATATAACATTTACAAATGTGAAAGTTCACCAATGGAAAGCCCGGAGCATCTTTAAAGGACAAGATACCTCCGTGCTTTCCTTAATACCGACACTCCCACCACCCACTACTAAAATGTACAATGGTTTTGTCCTGAAGCTTTGGATGGCCCATCTCCTCAGTCGAATCCCCTGCTAATGGACTGAATTGATGAATTCAGTCATCGCATTTTTCTCCATGTTAGCAAAAGTGAGGCAGGAAAGAACGCACAGCAAACAAGCCCCCTGCCCACGCAGCGTATCCACCACTCAAACTTGGCTCAAGTTTTACATTAGTATGTAACCGTTACATAACCACGAACGCACAGAGTGGGGCATCTGCGCTCTCTGCACTCGGTCACAGAAAACACTTCCTTTTCCCCGCCTGGGGCGCGTTCTTTTGCCGTACCTGTTGTGCGAAAGGTCGAGGTGCGTGAGCGAGTGTATTGGGGCCAGCAGCCGCTTGTCCAGCTCCCGCAGCCCGTTGTGGGCCAGGTTGAAGCGCTGAAGGTTCCTCAGGCCCAGTAGCGTGGACGGCGACACTGAGGTGATGGAGTTGTTGGACAGGTCCACGATCCGCAAGAAGGGCGTCTCCCGGAAGGCCATGGAGCCCAGGCCCCGGATGCGGTTGTCCTGGAGGTAGAGCTCCTGGGTGTCGGGGTGCAGCCGCCGGGGGATGTCGTAGAGGCCGCGGCCCCGGCAGTCCACCACTTTGGCGCCGGCGTCGCAGGCGCACTCCTTGGGGCAGGCCAGGGTGGCGGGGGGGAGGAGCAGGGAGAGGAGGGCGCACAGCAGGACCGCTGGGGAGAGAGGGGAGCGTACAGACGTGTGACTGAATGTGGCCAGGAGATAATGTCTTATACAACGGTGATAGTTAGCCCCTCACACCTCATGTTGATAAACCTCCCAAAAAATGTTCGCAAGGTAGAACTTATGTTATATCACCTGAAAACTTTAAACTAAACCTTAAAAAGCCATACCCACTTTTCAGTTCCACGATCTGGTTTTAGCTTGACCATGTATCTCCCTTGGTCTGTAGCTACCCTATGCAGCTAAATCCGCAAAGACGTTTTTTTTCTTTGTTGCGTTTTGACGATGATTTCCTGCCCCCCCTTCCTCCATCTCCTCATAAGGCTCTAGGGCACTTCAACAGGGAGCCATCACCCCTCACCCACACTACCCACACACGGCTTCACTCGCAGCAGATATTGGGTGTCTGAATCCCTTTGAGATAACTTCATACGTGGTATCTTCCTTCTAGAACATTACAGCAGTATTTATAGAATTGGCTGTGCTAGCTCCAGGCTCTCGGAGATAAGGCTCCGGCAGAAGCTTGAAAAAGGCAGTTGGCTAGCTCACAGTGCTTACGCTGCGTCAGAAGCCTTTGATTAGTTTGAAGGAAAGGCAAGGCGTTGGTAGAATTGTGTTGTAATGTCTTCTCTATAGTTGAATGTATACTACCACAATAACATGATTAGTTACTCGAATGAACAAAGACCTCTTGTTGGTTTAGAACAACAATGTTGACCAACGTAGAGCAGCGGCCATCTTAAAATGGAGCCAACCAAATGAGCAACAATGGTCTTTTAACAGCATAGGATCCCGCTTGCTCATAGTTTATAAACAAGAGCAACCAGAGAGCAATCTGGTTCTTTATGATCAATATCCCAGCTGTTTGTTTGTACGGTGGCTTCCTCAGTGCCTGCTGTAATATCCTGATGTGTTGCGACCTCTATGCGGTGGGTCAGAGATTTGTGTGAATCACATACTTGTTTTGCAAAGCAAGAAACATGCATTTGTGAGCACGCATGCCGCTGCACCAACAGAGACACAACGAAGCATGCACCGAAAGGAGCATGCTTGAATGTGAGCATACATGCCCGCAAATGAATCCATGCACACGCATACACACACATACATAAACACACGCAACCACACACAAACAGCATTAGCTCAGTCAAGTGTTAGAACAGCAGGTCTAGAATGAGGTCAACGCAAGAGAACGGCTGATGTGTTTTGGCATTATAAAAAATCCTTAGAGAATACACGGAATGACCAATTCAAACAAGCATCACATCAATACGCATATCACAAAAGCATTATTCTTACATAACACGCATACAACCGAGCCTGGAGATCAGTGTAAAATTGCACTTTTCCTGAAATAAGTCCGCCACACACATTGCCCTTTCTAGAGTACAACAACTCAACTGTTGCAGCGGTAAACACAGAACCACCCCTGTACTCATCAGTGCTCATCTGTTTCCCACCACATTATCGGCATGGTTCTCATAAACAGCCCGTACCTCGTCGTTGCATAACGCACGCATCCTGCCGCTATCCCCTAGCCACGCGACTCCTACCTGTCATGTCTGCTGGGGAGCTCCTCTCTTCAGCAGCGGCAGTGGCAGCCTCTCCGCTGCGTTCGGTGCGTCCCAGAGCGGCGCGGCGGCAGCGAGTGGTCACAGATCCTCGGCTCCCCGTGGCGTGGCGTTCCCGTGAGCGTCGCCGCCGTGGGGAGATCCATTTGGCAATCGATGAAGGGGAAAGGACCAGGGCGCTAAGCGTTGCCCTCTCCTGGTCGAGTTGTAGTAGCAGTCAGGGGTCAGGTGGATATTAGGGGGGGTGGGGGGGGAGGGGTGGCGCTCTGGGAGGAGGAGGGGGTGGGGGGAGAAGAGAAGGAGAAGGGAGAAAGATCAGCAGACGAGCCCCGTAAAGCCCTCAGGACCTGTAGCCCTGCCCGCGTGAGCTGGAAACCCCATCGGTACGGAGAGACCAGAGCACAGCCCACTGCCAGCCAACACGCCAACCAGTCTGGAAATAAACAACACTGGAGATCTGGCTCGCTCTCACTCCCTTCCTCTCTCTCTCTCTCTAGCTCCCGCTCTCTCTATCTCTCTCCCACTCGCTATCTCTGTCTCTCTCTCGCACACGCTCTCTCTATCTTGCTCTCTCTCTCTCTCGCCCTCTCTCTTGTTCTCTCTCTCTCTTTCTCACACACTCTGTCTCTATCAAGCACTCTCGCTCTCTCTCTCTCCCTCTCCCTCAAGCTCCCTCAAGCTCCCTTCCCTCTCTCTCTCTCCATCACTCTCTCACGCTTTCACTGTCTCCGTCTCTCTAGCACACCCTCTTTCACTCTTTCTCTCTTGCTATCTCTTTCTTGTGCTCTGCCTCTATCTCTCACACAAGGCTCTCTATTTATCTCACAGTCCTTCCCTACTATGCCCATCTCTCCTCGTTGTCCTATTCAGCTTTATTTATTTTATTCTTATTGTTTTGGTCCTTCACTAACCTGACCCGTTTCCTCACTGCTCTATTCAATCCTCCACCTTTTTTTCTTTTTCTTGGCATCCTTTATTTTTGGCTAGTGTAACCCGACAGTTGTGTTATTTCATACCTACCCACATACATACATATGTACGTAAATACACACACACATACACATATACATACACATATAGAAATACATGCAAACATACATGCATGTATGCATATATACAAACATACATGCAAGTATGCATAAATGTGTACATGCATACATGCTTCCTCACGGGTAGAAATGTACAGGAATTGCTCTCAAGAAGAAAAAGGTCAGGGGGTTAGAGATGAATGACTGATTCAATGTCACGCCCTATCTGTTTTTGTTTTGTATTTTTATGTTATTCATTTTTTATATTAAACAATTTCAGCATCTAGGATGTCCCCTGTTGGAAACTAAAATGATTCCTCTTTAACTTCCGAGACTAAGTGAGTGCTGTACTGATAATGAAACGCTACACTCAGATCCTGGAAGTATCGCATTACTGGCTTCACATATGGATCTATCTTAACAATCTGTCCTCTTGAATCCTTGACCTTCCCAATCACTTGTGGCCATGGCATACCCAAACTACTCCTTTTAGGGGTAAATGCTGGGTATGTTAATCATTATGTACTTATATGAGGAATGTCAACTGATAGCAATGAGCAGTAAACATCAGAGAGACGGAAGAACAAATTGTATTCAACACATTTAACAGAAAGACATTAATCTGTGTACCCATCTTCGCACCATCTTAACATGAACCAAAGCAAGAAATGCAATAAGTTTAAGGTGTACACCATCACCATACACATATGTTGCTATCGTTAAACATAAGAAACAAGTCAATTAGTTCAGCCTTCATAGCTACAAGCGCTAGCTTTCCAACCTGCAATTTGCCACACTCTGAAGACACTCTTATCTGCTCAAGACCAGAACAAGGACATTGCACTTGAAGTCTATCACACAATATTTGCATCTTGAGAAACAGCCTCCTGTGTGTGTGTGTGTGTGTGTGTGTGTGTGTGTGTGTGTGTGTGTGTGTGTGTGTGTGTGTGTGTGTGTGTGTGTGTGTGTGTGTGTGTGTGTGTGTGTGTGTGTGTGTGTGTGTGTGTGTGCGTGTGTGTACTATATTCCTCCTCTGCATGTCGCCGGGCATCTCGTGTGTGCTGACATGATGCGGCCCCTTTGCTCTGCTCCAATGAGGAGCTACGCTGCCGGGCCAACGCACCACTGCACTCGCAAATCACTTGACGTGTGTGCGTGTGTGTTTGTATGTCTGTCTGTCCGTGTGTGTTTGTTTGTGTCTGTAGTCATCGACACAGGTAGCAACCATAAGATGACCCTTCACTTCTCACGGCATAAACACACGGCAGTGCACACAGAAAATCCCACACAAATCTCACCCTCTTGTGTAGAGGGTAAGATCTGTTTCTGCACACAAACACGCTTGCACACATGGAAATGCAAAAGGCATGTGCTGTTGTTGAACCTCGACATTTAGGATTTAACTCTGTCCCCTCGCAGCTCTCTTGTGATGGGGAGAATGTGGAGGGATTTAAAAGGCTGCTAGTCTTTTTACTCTGAAAGCCATATCAGGGAAATTTAATTCACTCTAATGCAGTACAACCAAAACAGAGCAATGAAATCATTTGAAGAGGAAATGAGCTGCCTGTTATTCTCTTGTCTGGTCACTGACAATAAATGTATTTTTAGATAATTATACATCTCTCAAGGCCTTAGATACTCAACTGTTCTAGTAATTGCCCAAATGAATTTTGTATTTAATTACAGGACAAACTTTAAAAAAATGTGTTATTTTAATGAGATTCAAATAAGATATATTTTGTATCGTTTTCTTTTATTCTTTTTTCAATTAGAATTAAATTCTTGCATTCCCTTTTTTTGTGTCATTGTAACTGATGTTTAACATGTCCTCACACAACATTGCACTACATTCGATGAGCAGTGTTGATTAGAAACCTCAATGCTAACTCCACTAACTTGGCTCTTCCCGCGTCTATAGTGTGTGGGTTTCCATTGTCCCTGGCCAACATCTTAAGTGAGCCAGTGGTCCTGTGTGGTGTTCTCCATGTGGGAGTGGAGCTGGTGGGTTTTTTGAAGGGGTGGGTGGGCAGGGGGACATGCATGCCTGTGACTGGGGGGGGGGGGGGGGGGGGGGGGTGGTAATCTGCACCTGTTCCAGGAGCTAAAACAGGCAGTGGCTGTAGTGTTATTCTATACTCACTCACTGGACACGCGCAACTAAAGCTAAGTGTTTGACGGGTCGCAGAACATGTGTGAATGCATGGATGCGTGCACGGGTTATGCATACGTGACATGTGTAGGTGATACACATAGTAGCAAAGCAACCCCATGTTCACACATTTTAGGATTCATTCATAGCTGTGGGTGATTCATTTTGATTCACTGTGAGACGTTTTCTCGGGCCACATATCACGGGGGCCATTATTAGGTTTTATGGAACGTTTGCGTGTGAAATTGAGATGAGAATGAAGTGCGAGGGTAAGCCTGGGATCTTAAGGACTCCTGGCCTCTGTTGAAAGGGTCTTTTAAACCCCAGCTGCTGAAATATACACAGTTAGCCTGTCACTGAATGGTGACAGAAGCCCATTTGAATGAGGTTCTTTGTGGATTTTTTTTTTTGCGAGGGGGTTACTCCTCACTTTTCCATTTACTCAACTACCCGTGGCTGCTGTGCAGCAGGCCACTGTGCATCTGAATTTCAGCTCCTGTGGTGCACGGTCCTACTCTCAGAGCCCCAGAAACATGATGGACCCCCGCCGTGAGACAACTAGGGGGGTCCAGAAGTAGTCGGGGGTTAGTGGGAGAGGAGGATGGGGAGCAGGGGTGTGGGCAGAATCAAAGCGAACCTCTGTGCCGACTAGTATGTTGACTCTCAGACGTTCTCTGCAATAGATTCATATTCCACTGGGGGGAATGATGGTCGTATTCCTGTGTTTTGCTACCTGCTGCGGGGAGGCAGATTGCAGCAGGGAGGAGTGGCTCCGGGAGGCAGAATTGGAATCCAGAGCAGCGAGGGGAGGCTGATGGTGCTGGTGGATCTTATCTTGGCACACAGCGAGGGGAGGCTTATCCTGAAACCAGGGGTGAAACCACACGAGTGTGGTTCAGATGTCTCCAGACAGATATGTTACCGGCACACTAAGCAATGCGCCCGTACCTGTTCCGCTTATAGGTTCATGTTTACTGCGCGGGACTCAGAGGCCGGGGCACAACGTTATTACATGTTTGTTTGCTTGTGGCTACACGGAGAGGACCTTGCACTGGTTTAGTTTAAATATGCTCCCCCTTAACCCTGTGGACGAGAGCATTTGTGACTCTGCAGTCGTAAAAGATCATTGTACATTGTAAAAGGCTCATGCCTGTCCATAAATACATACCTACATACATAAATACATACATAAATACATGCATACATACATACATGGAAGAATACATGCTTGCCCCCACACCCCCCCCCCCCCCCCCCCCCCCCCCCCCCCCCCCCCCCCCCCCCCCCCACCCCCACCCCCCCCACACACACACACACACAAACACACATACAGAAACCATAAATACACGGACATAGGAACAGACTTCCATTTATCCTCAGACGCCATGGGGTCTCGCTGCCAATATTTATTTTTAGCTGTTAACCACGTTGGTGTCGATCGTGCTTTGGCGAATACTGTAGCTCATGTGGCCTGCAGCACGCAGGAAACAAAACAAAGTAGCCCACTCAGAACATCCTGCCTCCCACCATTCTTTCCGCCCAACAGAATGACGTAGTATTGACACACGGTAGGGTAAAAGAACGATCCGTCCCTCTATCTACCATCAACAAAGTAACTAGGCCAGTTAAGGTCTGTCTTCCCCTGGCACCTTCCTCTAATTCCCCCTGGGGGGGCGTCTCTATCTCAGAGTGTCCGGCCCTGGGGGACCTCATCCCTCCAGTGAGGAGAGGCAGGGGCCCCCGGGGAGATCTTTAGCACACGCTCCAAAACCCCCGTCAGCTGACACCTCTGAGGGGAGGAGCAGCAGCGGCTGAGCTTTTAGGCCCTCTCGGATCACCGAGCAACAGAGGGCTCTGCCTCATGACGCCACCGCCTCTCTACGGCCGCCCCTGTCTTATCACCCGGATCACTGCAGACCACGCACCTAACTCACCGCACACCGCTTCACTGCCACTTGTGATCAATTAAAGGGGACATACTATACCACCAGGTGTGAGTGTGATTAGCCGTTACAAGCCCTCTTGAAAATTGGCCTCGACTGACATCAAAAGTGGGCGTGTCCATCTAGATGCAAGCTGCATAGATCAGTCTACCAGCCTACCCAGTGGATTGTCCCAAACGTTGCAAATCTAACCGTCATCGAGGGGGACACACCCACTGGTGATGTCAGAAGAGGCAGATTTCCAAACGGGTTGCAATGGATAATCACACTCACACCTGGGGGCATAATATATGACACCTTTAAGATCCTGAGCCACCTGAACTCCTCCATTTAGGATCATCTCTCTCCCGCTCTCTTCAATGCAGCAAGCCCAGAGAGGTCTATTGGCTTGAAGTTGCTTGTTGACAGCCCTCATACGTCTCTGCACGAAAAACCTTCACTGTCTCTAATGTCTCTCTTCCAGCTGTGGGCATCCAGATGAAGCTGGACTTCTTTAAGAAGAAGTTCTGGACGGCCAGTAGACAGGTAGGTTTGTGCAGGCTCATGCACACACATACACACACACACACACACACACTCAAACACACACAAATACACACACACATACACATATACATATACACACACACATACACATGCACATACACACACACAAACACACATACAATCACACAAATTACAAAAAACATAAATCATTCATTCATACGCTGATACACATGTAGATACATGCACATGTCGTACTGCTGACTGATACAAATTGAACCAACCTTCTTAATCGAGTGAGTGTGAGCTAACCCACACAAAGAGCAGCAGTGGCAATCTCCAACACTGCGAAACGATTAAAGCTGCAATATAGTTGGATCCAAGACATAAACGTAAAACAGACATGCACACGTGTGTGTGCTGTTGGTGTGTGGTGTGTTTCACACACACACACACACACACACACACACACACACACACACACACACACACACACACACACACACACACACACACACACACATACACACACATGCAAACACATGCAAACACACAAACACACACACACACACGCACACACACAAACATGTACACACACACACATGATCTTTTCCTCCTGGAATTAAAAGCTTAATAGTCCCAAGTTATCTGGCCAGTGTTCCATGGCTGTAGGCCTGAGGAAATCTGTTTAAGTTTCACTTTAAAACTCCACGGCTGTTCGTCAGCTTGGTTTGGATTGAGCTCTCAACGTTGGGGAAAATGAAAAGAGAAGACCATCTTGTACCGTATAGACACTGTATCGATCGATCAGCCCCCACCTGGTCCTATATGCTCATCAACATGAATCCTGTGTTCCAGTGTGCAGCTCTGGACGGGAAGTGTTCCATCAACTGCGATGATGAGGTCGGTTTCCTGTCGCTCTCTTCCTCTCCATTCGCATTAACTTCAAAAGAGATGTATTGCCATGGAAAAATGTACTTTGTGAAAGCAGTTTACAAATCAGACAAAGGAAAAATACCAAAGCACTATAAGAAAGATAGTAGAGAACTAAAGGGATTCACTCTTAGTAACCCTCTCTTTCTATCAGTCTATCAGTATGCTTAACTCATGCAGATTTTCAAATACGGCATATACCTCATTCATATTTATGCTAATTAATTTTATTCTAGACCATGTCATTTTACTTTAATCATCATATAATGATGAATTCCTCGCTCATCCTACTTCGGCCTTTGACATTTCCTGATTCTGAAGGCCTGGCTGCGGTTGTTATCAATGCGTTGCACATGTGAGCCCCTCTTTCCTGCTCTCTGCATCCTGTCACACAGAACATCAACTGCTACCTGATCGACAACAACGGCTTTGTGCTGGTGGCCGAGGACTACACACTGGTGAGCTCCACGTGCATGTTACCCACCAGGGGAGTCTGGCTGAGCACAAGTGACACACGGGCTACAATCACTTAGCTGCTACTCATCATAATGATGCTGTAACGAATGCCACGTGCTGGACGGGTTTTGATCCACAACATCTGGAAATCAGAGCCCTTATAATGTCACGCTCCACTCATTGGGCTACAAGGGACTGCCTGTGGCGTTGTCACGTGCGTCACACACACATATGGAAAACAATTGGTTAAGCAAGGCTAAAAGTGTCGTTTAGGCATGGTTCTGATATGGCTTCACTGAAAACTTCATCCTGAACTTAATCACTGTGTTAGTGACCATAGGAATGTTGTGTCATGTAACTCATCGGCATCATTGCATACACATGTTGTAGCCCTCATGAAAGGCCTGTTTGGTCGTAGTGTTTATCCCCCGCAGTTCATCATATGTTCAGGGCGAACGTATGTCCCTCTGTGGTGTGTCCAGATTGTACTTGAGTTATGCTCGCATTGCTGTCCCTGAGTCAACTCTGTTAAGCTGTCTGTCCACTCCAGACATGCTGTCACTACGGCTTTAGCTCATCCAAAACCCTCTGCCCTGGCGCTGTCCTCTCTGCCCTTCTCTCTCTCTTTCTCTCTCTTTCTATTCTTTCTCTCGGTCACTCTATTCTCATATAATCTTGCTTTCTCTCTTCTCGCCCTCCCCCATCTCTCTCATCCTAATTGCTCTCTATCACACATTCAGCCACACATTGTCGAACCGCCCTCCCCCAGCTAAAACAACACAGCCCTGTGGCCATGGATATTTTCCTTCTCTCTCTTGCTCTCTCGCTCTCCTGCTCTCTCTCTCTCTCTCTCTCTCTCTCTCTCTCTCTCTCTCTCTCTCTCTCTCTCTCTCTCTCTCTCTCTCTCTCTCTCTCTCTCTCTCTCTCTCTCCCCCTCTCTCTCTCTCTCTCTCTCTCTCTCTCTCTCTCTTGCTCTCTCTCTCTCTCTCTCACTCTCTCACTCTCTCTCTTTATTCTCACACTCTGTACGTCTGTCTCTTTCTCTCTCTCTTTCTCTCTCTCCCATCTCTCCCCCTCTCTCTCTCTCTGTCTCTCTCTCTCCCTCCCCTCTCTCTCCTCCCCCCCCCCTCTCTCTCTCTCCCTCTCTCCCTGTCTCTCTCCCTCTCGCTCTATGCTGCTCTACGTGTGTCTCTCTCCCCCCTTTGGCCCAGGGGCAGGTTGTCGTCCTGTATTCATCTCTGTGTGCTCTGTTTGTGTTTCCTGTTCCCTTACAGACGGGGAAGTTCTTTGGAGAAGCTGAGGGAGCCGTAATGAATAAGCTGCTGCAGATGGGCTCCTTCAAGCGGTGAGCCTGTCACACTGTTTAGGAACGTATAGGTGTGTGTGTGTGTGTGTGTGTGTGTGTGTGTGTGTGTGTGTGTGTGTGTGTGTCTGTGTGTGTGTGTGTGTGTGTGTGTGTGTGTGTGTGTGCGTATGTGTGTGTGTGTGTGTGTGTGTGTGTGTGTGTGTGTGTGTGTGTGTGTGTGTGTGTGTGTGTGTGTGTGTGTGTGAATGTTATTAAAACAACATTGTATTTGCGTTTTGTTGTGCCCATGAAAAGGATTAGCGAAAAACTGTAAAAGTGCAATCAAAAACAAATCCTCCAACGACCCCTGTGTGACACATACACACACCCACGGTACATTATCATGCAACCAATCACACAGTCCACATCAAGGCATGTGTGCGAGTCTGTGTGCGTGTATGTGAGTGTGTGCACAAGGTTTTTTGTGTGTCTGTGTATGATCTTTTTGTGCGTCTGACAGAGAGTCATGCTGGTGCATGACATCATGTCTCCCCTATGCACTGACAACTCTTAACTTGGCCAATCACATCAAGCTATTCAGCAGCGACCCTTGACCTCCCTCCGGCTCAGTGGACTTCTCCGTTAGGGGATTACTGCAAATCTGTTCCTGAAACGGAGGAATTAAGGGAAACAGGAAGTGTCCACACGCACACACACAAACACCCCCACACACACATATGGACACCAATATTAACACTGGCACACACACATCTGCACATTAGCGCACATTACACAACACTTGGATACATAAACACAGAGACGCACACACACACTCAGACTTGCAGTGTTAGGTGTTGTGGAAAGAGCCAGAGGCGCGGGTGGTGAGGGCTGTGTGATTAATTTGGTAATTCAAGCCAGGCGGACATCAGTCTCAGTGTTACTGTAGATAAATACAGATGGACACATACTCGAACAGACTTTTTATCCCCCAGAATATTAAGCGAAAACGCTTCATGGAATATGCCCACGGTATCTTTTTACCTCTGCAAGCAGTATAAATTAACCCAGAGTGGGCTGGGAAATAGAAGCGCTGGCCCTTTACCCAGAATGCCCTTGTTCATATTGAGGAAATGCTGTCTGCGTTCAGGGGGGAAAGATTTGAGGATTTTCTTTTAGGTTTAGCTGTCGTCTCTCGTGGGTGTCACTCGGGCGTCGGGCTGTCTTCTCCTGGGTAGGGAGCGGTGGATGACAGACTCCCAGAGACAAGCCGCCTCCACCTTCTCGTTAGAGGGATGACCATCAAGAGACCGTGTGGTTCTCCAACCCACAGAGAGAGAGGGAGGGAGAGAGAGAGAGAGACTACCACAGCGCTCACCCAATGATATATCGCCGTTGATATCTTCCACGCAGAGGACGAACTGTGACAAACGATGTCAGTGATGTGTTGATGCGATGAGTAATGAGAGGCTTACGAAATCACAAATAATTAATGAATCCGGCATGACGCGTCTCGAGTGATCGCCGACTCAGGGCGAGAGATGTGCTAAACAGGGCCCGCTTGTGTTTTCCACTCCCACTGACTGATAGTAACATCAGAGGAACTTGGAGGAACTTGTTGCCTCCACAAGACAAACGCCCGAGTGTATCGTTCAACGTTAGAGGCTAGGCCAAAAAAGGACGATACCGTTTGTTGGTCCTCACACATTGGAATGATCTGGCCTCAAACATAATGGGCGGAAAACAAAATGTGAAAGGGAACATTAAAATAAGATGCAATGGAGACAGACATGGTTTTGGACCATGGAACACGTGTACGCACGCACAACGCACACATACACATTCATGCATACGAACGCATGCTCTGTGCAATGTATTTAGTATTATAATCCAGTATGACGCATCTTAATTAACGGAATGTCCATGACCCCGGTCACGGTCAGCCTGGGACGGATCAGACGTCACCCATGCATGCATACACGTTTAGCCTTAGTGTGTAGGTCTGTGTGTGTCTACGTGTGAACGGGTCAGTGCGGTTGCACGTGAGAGTGCCTGTGTGTGTGTGGTGTGTCTGTGCGTGAGGTGTGTGTTGGCGTGTGTGTGTGTGTGTGCAGAACATTTGGGGATACTAGATGGGATATAGAAAACTAGGGGCTTAGCCTTCCTGCCTTAGGGTGTGAGGTCCGATTCTTGGCAGGTGGGGTCATTGAAGAGCTGTCCAACACACACACACACCAACATAGCCGCACACAGGGCGATCTTGGCTCTGGTTCACTTTCCGTTTCCTCTCCCATGCCGGATCCAACCTCTAGGGGGTCCCTCGCTGAGCTATAGGTGGAGCAGCCGCTGCAGCTGAGGTGGGCTCTCCTCTGCCTTCTCCCTCACTCTGCACTCACATAGGACCGGCCCCTGCAGGCGGAGAGAGCGAGCGGCATGCCAGACCGTACCCCACGGGCACCCTCCACATTCTGGATGGGTTTCCTTCAGCAGGTCCGATGACCTTCCTTCTTTATTTGTTCACTCAATTCTACCTTCTTTCCTCCTTATTTTCTTCCTCCCGTCCTCACTTCCTTCCTTCCATCAAACCTTCCTTCCTTCCTTCCCTCCTTCCTCCATTCATCCAACCCTGTACTCCCTCCTCCAATCCTCACTTCCTTCCTTCCGGTCCTTCCTTATTTTCTCCTTACCTAATTTCCTCACCTCTATCCTCCTCCCCTTCGCCTCTTCCTTTTTCTCCATCCATCCTCCCTTCCTTTAACTCCGTCCTCCCTCCCTCCCTTTCCTCCATCCTCCATTCCCTCCATCCCTTCCCTTCCTTCCCTTCATCCTCCCTCCCTCCCTCCCTCCCTCCCTCCCTCCCTCCCTCCCTCCCTTCCCCCTCTATAGGGTGACCCTGTACGACTACCAGGCCGTCTGCCTGATCTACTCGGAGAGGAGCGACAGCGCTCACACTCTGTTGGACGTGAGTAGGCAACCACCGCCGCACGGCTCCTTCTCTCCCACACCGCGACCTCCACGTTCACACGCCGCCCCGCACCACACACACACACACGCACGCACGCACGCACGCACACACGCACGCACGCACGCACGCACGCACGCACGCACGCACGCACGCACGCACGCACGCACGCACGCACGCACACACACACACACACACACACACACTAGTACAACCGCTTAATAAAAACCCACAAGGTCTTGACTACTTTCTGGCGTGACTCATCTATGTAGATGGCGAGCGCTCGGATGGAAAGCCACAATGACTCACTGGAGTGGACGCTTCATTTGCATCGGGGTTTACAAGTTGCACATGATTATTGTCTGATGAAGTCTTTTGTTTTTCTTCCTCCTCCCCAGCCGTACTTCGCCCTCCTGGCCGTTGCCAAGTGGATCCTGACCGAGCTAATTGTGTAAGACGTGTGGTTTTTGTGGTTCTCTGTATGAGTTACACCCCTGTGTGTTCACGTGTGTGTGTCTCGGTGTGTTCATGTGTATGTGTGTGGCTCTGTGTGTGAGTGTGTTGGATTGCAAAAATGAATGCATTGTAGTTTGAGTTTTCTGGAGGAATCTGCTACTGGCTGAGGTTAACTAGGTGTGTGTGTGTCCGTACATGTGTGTGTGTCCGCATTTGTGAGCATGCGTTCGTGGTTGTGTTTGTATGCGTTTCTTTGCATGTTGCCTGATTACAAAAATGGATGGCATGTATTTGCATTTTAAATGTTATATGGAAATACATGCTGCTGGCTGAGGTTAGCAACGTGTGTATGTCTGTCTGTGGGTCTACACACGTGTGTGTGTGTGTGTGTGTGTGTGTGTGTGTGTGTGTGTGTGTGTGTGTGTGTGTGTGTGTGTGTGTGTGTGTGTGCGTGCGTGCGTGCGTGCGTGCGTGCGTGCGTGCGTGCGTGCGTGCGTGCGTGCGTGCGTGCGTGCGTGCGTGCGTGTGTGTCCGTCCTTCGCCGCGTGAGAGCACATGCGCGTGTGTATGATTGTGTACATTAGCTGTATGTTTGTTTATGCCTGCCCTCCTCATGAACGCTGCACTGATCATCCGTTCTCCTGAGCTGTAATGGCCTCCTGATGTTTCCTGCTGAGCGTGGTTATCCCATGATGCCCTGTTGTGGCCGCCTAGCCTCCGTGGGTGGTCCCTGGTAGTCCTGGGTTAGCCAAATTACAGCCTGCGAGTGGGGGGGGGGGGCAACCGTGATCGCTATGCTAATTTCGCTGCTTGTCACAGTGATAGCGGTTACAATTCTGGCCTCCAGTCTGTACCCGAGAGATAAAGGCACTTGGGGGTTTAAATGTTTTTTGAAGTGTAATTATGCCAAGCTCACACTGCAGGACTTTTAAATCTTCACAAAATCCCGTCCGAGGAGACCAGCTCACATCTAGCGCCTGTCAAATGACAGCTTGTACCAAACTCGCTGCACAGTACACTACACACCACACACCAGCCAATTTACGTAGGACAGAGATTTACCGGGGGTTCGCACGTCACTCGATTTGTACAGGACTAAAGTGAGTTTGAATCTTTGCGTACAGTTGTCAAGGCGGAGGTCAGAAAATGGCCATCAATTAATAGCAATGGCCTACATCTTGTCAGTCTTCATTTTAATAGTTAGTTAATAGTCTTAAGTTCAATAACTAACTCAGTTTACTCTCCAAGGTGAAAATCCTGTCCTTGCATATTACATACAGTTCCTAGTAAATCCAATTACTTGTCAATAATGCAATGCATTCTCATTAATTAACATGTCGTGGGCTATTCAAAAAAAATAAAAAATGGCACTGCTGTCCATGGACGACATGGTTCTGAAAGGCAACGGCGCTCTGCTTATAAACACTGGCCAAATCAAATCAGACGCGACCGTCCCCAACATTTGATTCTGTATGTTCTGTTGGATTTGGTGTCCACTTTTTCAATTGCGACATTCTAGTAGAACAATGCAATCACGATCAATGCAATTCGGCTGGGACTCCCGACAAATATAAAATGATTAATTTTAAGGGATAAATGATCTTTGGCTCCCCTGACGAGGTCTAGACTGGTTTGCGACTGATATAATCCTGTATTTGACCACATCAGATCAGAGGACCTTGAAAGGGGAAATGGAAACAGGATTCTTTCAGACTTCTGACAGATTATACTAGGGCTGGAAAATAGTGGCTTTAATTGTAAACACAATTGTTTAATTGTGTTTAATTTGGCATTAAACTCAAATCATTTAGTTACATTCCTGTCAAGCACTAGCAGTACTGTAACATTGCATTTAATGTAAATGGTCACATTAAAGGGGCTGTGGGTTAGATGTGAGGAGTATTATTAGAGAGAACAAAGGAGAACAACAAAAAAAACCTGGGACCTTGAAGGCAACGGAACAGATTGGTCACAAGTGAGCGAGGAGCGGTCTAAAATCTAAAATGGCTGATACAGAAACTGGCGCAGTCCACTTGAATCGGAATCTCTCAGTGCATTTCACTCACTACCAAATTGCACTCTAACAAATATAACAGCTCTTAAACGTACCTAACACACTAGGTACCGACTATATATGTAGTAGTAGATACATTAAACACGCACGCAGTCAATGATGGTGGGTGGCCACTCTCCATGCGTTAGGGATGTTTGGTTACGGTTTTCTGTGTGTATGCTTTGGTTTGTCAGGTTTCTGGTGGAGTTCAACCTGTACAGCTGGTGGCACTCTGATCTCACTGTCAAAGGTAAGTAAACACTGCGTCTGATTTAAGGAATCCTGTTGGGAAAATGATCTAACATAGCATAATGTTTTTAATAATGCTAATCTAGACCACAGATGTTGATGATAAATTATCAAAAATAATTCATGTTGTGATTTATGTAAATGATTATATTATAAATGTTCCATGGAGAAAAACCATTGAGCTGCATGAGCCACCCTCCCTGGTCCAGTCTATATTTCAGTCAATGTGAAAGATAATAATAAAATAAGCACGCTTTTCTCATAAATCTGCGGGAGCGATCCCTGTATTTTACTGCGAGACCACAGACTAATACAATGCGAAAGCCGATATCTGTGGTCCACCGATAATGCTCATCATAACTCTATGATCATGGTTAAAGAAAACAAGGAGAAAAGAAAATGTGGAGGAAGTTTTGGAAGGTCTAACAGTATAGATGCACACACACGCACACACACACACACAAACACACACACACACACACACACACACACACACACACACACACACACACACACACACACACACACACACACACACACACACAATGATGTACTGCACTCGTACCAGAACCTACACACACAGTTTTCTCTTTTGACCTCCTGTCCTCTTCCTCCTCCTCCTCCTACTACTCCATCTCCTTGTGAGTCAGTGTGACCGCTGGAAGTACAGAACAAACCAGAACAATCCAAAACCTAAACCCTCCAAATGGCAGCACATGTGATTACCTCGAGTGACCTCAACGTTCATTGGTAGTGGTAGCGGCAGTGGTGGCGTGAGTGTGTGTTTGTGTTTGCCTTCGTGTGCCAATCATTTTAAAGGCAATTCTGTGGGTGCGCACATTAAGTGTGAGTCCGTTCAGATTTGTGTAGTGTGGAGATGAGTTTGGATCTGATGGGTTTATGTTCTTTGTGGATGTGTGTCATATCGGTGGTGGGAAGCAATATCCGCCTTGAAACAGGAGAGAAAATAAGTCACCATTCTCTCTTTCTCTCTCTCTCTCGCCCCCTCTCTCTCCCTCTTTTGGCGTCTGCCAAGACGCCTTTGCCTGGTGCTTTGATAGAGTGTTGAGTTTGTTTGGCCTATCTAACCATGGCCCTGCTGAGAGTTATCCTTTCATACTGAGGCCTTGGTGATGCCAGTGATAATTCCAGCTGAAATTAATGAGAAAGTGTTTCATATGAAAGTGAGAGGGAGAGAGAAGAAGAGAGAGGGAGAGGGCTCAAGATGGAGAGATGGAGAGAAACAGAGTGATAGAAAAATAGAGATCAAAAGGTCTATGACATGTTTTCCCCCTGAACGAAGCATTGCGCGGCAGTGCCGTTGCACGTCGCGACAATTTCACAGCTGGCTAGCCCCAGGTCTTAAGCGGTATTTTCTATATTTTTTTTTTACAATGGAGACACAGCTTGTGACACGCAGCCGAAACACCCAGACTCAGCAACCGTAACCCAATCTGCACACCAAACTCTGCTAATCCCAGCCATTTATTGAGCAGGCTAAATGTGTTAGACACTTACACACACACACACACACACACACACACACACACACACACACACACGCACACACACACACACACACACGCACGCACGCACGCACGCACGCACGCACGCACGCACACACACACACACACACACACACACACACACACACACACACACACACACACACACACACACACACACACACACACACAGTGAGACTGCTGAGAGAACCAGTAATTAAACAACTCTATTCAAATCAAACACGCAATGTTAGATCCAATATCTTCAAACATCAGCCTGTGTGTGTGTGTGTGTGTGTGTGTGTGTGTGTGTGTGTGTGTGTGTGTGTGTGTGTGTGTGTGTGTGTGTGTGTGTGTGTGTGTGTGTGTGTGTGTGTGTGTGTGTGTGTGTGTGTGTTAAGAGCCTGCTGTCTACAAGCAAGCTTACACTGCAGCACAACACAACAACGGTAGTTTTTGTTTATTATGCAAACAAGCCAGAGATCAGTCCATACATTTAAATAAGTACTGATACATGATGTGGGGGGGACGGGGTAGAGGGTGTATACTGGACTCGGGACAAATCTAGCGTGCAGTGCATTTCTGAGACTGTAGGTGGCAGGAGTGTTCAAGCAATGACCATGTGGTTGGCCTTGGTTTGCAGTGAAGTGAGATCCCCCACTTGCACAAGAAGCTGCTCTGGCAAAGAGGCCAATGCTACTCTCTCTCTCTCTCTCTCTCTCTCTCTCTCTCTCTCTCTCTCTCTCTCTCTCTCTCTCTCTCTCTCTCTCTCTCTCTCTCTCTCTGGTTCGACCTCGTGTTTTACTAGGATGTGGTGTGTGTCCGCTATTTGCACGATTTGTTTACGTCGCTTTGAAATATGTTAATAACATGCTGTGCCTTTGAACTGCATGTTTTTCATGGAGGCCTCAGCATCACCGTCCACTCCATCTCTCTCTGTTGATATGCCCTTCCAAGTACACTCTCTCCATCGCTCTCACTCTCTATCGCTCCATCTGTCTCTCTTTCATTCGATGCTCTGTCTTCCTCTTTCCCTCGCCTTCTCTCTCTCTCTTTTATTTCAGTTTGTTTGTCTGCATTCTGCTGAACTGCTTTCATTCTAAAACTGTGTTGAGGGAGAGACGTAGAGACTGAGAGAGTGTTAGAATATAACCCAGCTATTAGTTGGTCAGGTTGCTATTGATCTGTCAATGTGTCTATCTGGAATGTCATTTAAATACTTTGGTGGGGGGGGGGGGGGGGGGGATATGAGCGAAAGACAGAGAACGCTTGAGAGAGAGTGGGAGAGCCCCTGCTATATTGTCCGTCTCTCTTTTCCCCGGGAGAGGGCATGAGAGATGGACCCTCCCATTGTATTGGTGGGTCTCACGGTGTGTCTCTCCCCAGCCCAGAGGTCGGGGCGCCCCATGTATGTGCCGTGTGACACAGAGTACCCGGCCTTCGTCTCCGAGAGAACTATCAAGGAGAACACGGGCAACATCGACTGTGACGGCTGCCTCAAGTATGTTTCACACACACACACACACACACACACACTCGCACGCACACGCACACACACACACACACACACACACACACACACACACACACACACACACACACACACACACACACACACACACACTCGCATGCACACACAAACAAACACACACTCGCACACACACACACACACGCAAACGCACACACACACACACACACTCGCACACACACGTACACACACACACACGCACGCACGCCCACACATAAAATGACAAAATACATTTACAGAAAATTGCTTGTGTTTCATTGTGTCTTGTGTCTTGATAACGACATGCCCCGACCAAATCTACTACTAGATGTAAGAATGAGCTTGCTCT
Organism: Gadus morhua; assembly: GCF_902167405.1. Taxonomy (NCBI): domain Eukaryota; kingdom Metazoa; phylum Chordata; class Actinopteri; order Gadiformes; family Gadidae; genus Gadus; species Gadus morhua. The sequence continues at coordinate 14,064,424 of NC_044048.1, read as the reverse complement.
TGTGATCTGATTATGATCTTCAATTGTTCCTAAATCGTCTTTTGTGTGTAAGCAGATTGCTATACGGACCGTTTATCACAAATAACGCATTTAAAAATAAAAAACGACGCACACACAGACAAACCACCAGAGCCGTGAGGCGTCCCCCGTCCCCTGGTGGGGTGACGTAGCGGGCCTTTACAGGGGACAGCGAGAGGTGGAAAAATGGCTTCCTTTAAGGAATGGGAAAATGAGTGTGGTCCCCATTAACAATTTGGGCTTTTCTGTCAGGCAATTGCTGAGTGTTTGCTGGATCCCTGCGATGGGCCCTTCATTGCTCCCAGCTGGTGAACTGCTTGCGACGCTCCAGCTCGTGTGTGTGTGTGTGTGTGTGTGTGTGTGTGTGTGTGTGTGTGTGTGTGTGTGTGTGTGTGTGTGTGTGTGTGTGTGTGTGTGTGTGTGTGTGTGTTTCTTTCTATGTGTGTCTCCTGCTGGCCCACAAGGTCAGTAGGGTAACCACTTGCCTAGGTGCAAGGAGTAAAACTTAGTTTGGGGGCCTCCCCCCGTTCCCATCCCCCCCTTATTGTCAGGCTCTTTGACACACACATGCATAGACACACATCCACATGCAAAATCACAAACGCACAAACACACACACACATCTACATGCGACACACTCAGATTCTATACCTCGTACACTCACAGTTTCTCGCTCTCAATATCTCACACATACACACACCCACAGTCAAGCACACACACATTCAATATCGCATACACACACTCACATGTACACAGTCCCTCATTCACATACACAAACACACACAGGTGTACACACACATGCATACACTTGCGATGCTTTAGGGCAGAAAGGTACGGTTTCTTTTTTAATGGATTTTAGCACTGGGTAAACCAAGGCCTTTTGAGCTCTGATCTGCATGTCAACTTGGGATAAATCATGTTATTTCTAGCACAATGAGTTTGACAGAATGATATGGAGCTTTTTATTTCGGTTGCATGGAATTTTATAGCTCGTATTAGTAATAGTGGATATTGGCGATAAACATCTGTTTTATGTTATGGCCAGACTGAGGCCTTTTCCTCTTATTTTCATTGTGTGTGCGTGTGTGTGTGTGTGTGTGTGTGTGTGTGTGTGTGTGTGTGTGTGTGTGTGTGTGTGTGTGTGTCTGTGTCTGTGTGTGTGTGTGTGTGTGTGTGTGTGTGTGTGTGTGTGTGTGTGTGTGTGTGTCTGTGTCTGTGTCTGTGTCTGTGTCTGTGTCTGTGTCTGTGTCTGTGTGTGTGTGTGTGTGTGTGTGTGTGTGTGTGTATGAGAGAGAGCGAGAGAGAGTGCTTTTGTGCTATACACTGTCGGAAATATATCCTAAGCTCTGGCCTGCTAAACCTCTCTGTACGGTTTATCCACAGTGTCTGCATATATGCGCCGGTATGTGGTATGCGGTAGGTGTGCGTGTGTGTGTGATCGTTCGAGTGTGTGCGTTTGTTCCTGTGTGTGTGTGTGTGTGTGTGTGTGTGTGTGTGTGAGTGTGCGTGTGAGAGAGAGAGAGTGATGGTGAAGGCGAGAGGGAGATTGTCTGTATTCATGCATACTGTCTATACCCATGAGGTCCAGGTCTGAAAGTAAAAATAGAGCAAACGGTACTACACTGAAGTGAAGAATTTCACGTCGGCCTGGTGTCTAAGTGGTCCTATTAACCGATTTAACCCCAATTACTACGCTGATAGTTTCTTTGAAATGCATGGCTATGGTGCGATGTTTCACTAAACAAACAGATCCGGGCATCTGGAAATTCTCAACAAATGGCCCACACATATGTACGTACATAAATAAAAATGAAGCATGTATTCGTTATTGAAGGAAATATGGCTTTGAGGGTCACTATTTACTTTAATGCCAGTTCATAGATAAGGTATTCGTCATAATGTCATGATGATTCATGATGACATTATCACCAATAATAAGTGTAGATCTAAAATAATAACATGATCTTACAACGTAAAATAACCAAAGGGTCACCAAGGGATGTATCCACTACACACTTACCAATCAACTTGTCATAACAATGTCAAGAACGATAGAAATATACATCTCAAAGTCAGTTTATCAACTATGAAGTATTTTGTACCTCAAAGTATGAAACTGTTTCAAATGTCATAATTTCAATCAGTCACTGTAATATGAGTGAACAGTAATTAGTCACTGGCTTTGGAGCCAGGATGGTAAAAATAATTCACACATTACATTTGTTTGAGGTTACACAAGGAAATCAATTTGCTTAATGCTTAATGCACACCTTGATGACATTATAGCAAAAATATATTGTTCTCTCGATTTTAATAGGAATTATATAATTATATATACTTTTAAACTTGCAACAATGATTGCAATTTTTTTTAGTTTATTTATAAGCATTATTATAATTGATAGGAATTTGCAGTTATAATGCATGTTTTATTTGTATTAATTTATTGAATGCTTTTTATGTTTAAATGCAATACACAATTAGTCAATATGAACAACCACTATTTTCAGTTCAACATAATAATAAATTATTCATGTTCTTCTCATTGCGGTAATTTTATAAATTGTAGTTGATTTCTACAATTGAGAATTTAATACTAGCAATCATAGACAAAATAGTTTTACATAAGCCCCGGCCCAAACATCTAATCCAGAGCCACTCATAATGAATGAATAATAGTTCAAAGCTGTTTAGAATGTACACCTTATTGGTTGCAACAATAATAATGCAATTCATATGCATAAAATGTAGCTTTGAAGTTTCAACACATTCCATCTTAATATTAACATAATTCTACACACAGAATGGCAGCAGATCAATCGTATTGTAAGATTAAATGGTTTGGAATTGTCCAACAATATAAATGTCCCGAAATTTGTTCATCTGGAATTGTAACAGGAATATAGTCAAAGAAGTGAAGAAATGTAATAAATCTCCACAATTCATCACAAAACATATCAACAGTCGCGACTCCTTGCAATCATAGATATTCAGCAGATACAGTTGATCAAACAAATTGTTTGCAATCAGTTCAGTTAAATGCAGACCAGCAGGCAGCTGGTGTGCCTGCGAGAAATTGGTGTCCTAGTTTTCCTTTGTGACAGGCCAGCGCTGAAAGCCAGTCCTAATTTGATCTGAAACGTTCTGGGTTCTGACATGTGTTGGTCAGAAGACCAAACCTTCCAAACTGTAAACATGTTTAAAAACACTTTATCCCTTTTGAGTGCGTGTGTGCATATTTTGGTTTCTTCGTGTGTGTGTGTGTGTGTGTGTGTGTCTGTGTGTGTGTGTGTGTGTGTGTGTGTGTGTGTGTGTGTGTGTGTGTGTGTGTGTGTGTGTGTGTGTGTGTGTGTGTGTGTGTGTGTGTGTGTGTGTGTGTGTGTGTCTGTGTGTATGGTGTGTGCGCACATGTGTTTCTGTATTTGTGTGCTTGTCTCTCTCTGTACTATACTATGTCTCTATGATGCTTGCATACATGCACATGTGTGTGTGTCTCTCTGAAATATGTGTGTGTGTGTGTGTGTGTGTGTGTCTCTCTGTACTGTGTGTGTGTGTGTGTGTGTGTGTGTGTGTGTGTGTGTGTGTGTGTGTGTGTGTGTGTGTGTGTGTGTGTGTGTGTGTGTGTGTGTGTGTGTGTATGCGTGTGTCTTTGGGTTTCTCTGTACTGTGTGTGTGTGTGTGCGTGTGTGCAGCTCTGTACTTTGTGGTAATGTGTTTGTGTGTGTGTGTGTGTGTGTCTGAGTGTGGGTGTGTGTGTGAGCTTCTCTTTGTACTGTGTGTGTCTGTGTGTATGTGTGTGTGCTTCTCAGTACTGTGTGTGTGTGTTCGTGTGCATCACTGTACTGTGTGTGTATGTGTGTGTTTCTGGGGGTGTGAGCTTCTCTCTGTACTGTGTGTGTGTGTGTCTGTGTCTGTGTGTGTATGTGTGTGTGCATCTCAGCACTGTATGTGTGTGTGTGTGTGTGTGTGTGTGTGTGTGTGCATGTGTGTGTGCGTGTGCGTGTGAGCCCCTCTCTGCACTGCGAGCGTGCACGCTGGGGCGCATGCCTTGCTATTTGTCTATGTGGTCCGCTTCCCAAGGCTAGCAGCTGGGCTGTCAGGATGTGTTTAAGTCTCTTCTCCAGGAACACTTGTTCTGGTTCCCATCAGGCTGCCTGGGCCCGCTCGGCACCACGCGAGGGAGACCCAGGGATTATCCAACATCAGGAACATTGAAGCGCGTCCTGATTGGCGCAGGCTCAACCTATTGGGCGCCTTTGTTACACTTTGGGCTTGGTTGGTCATGGTTAGCGTGTGGTTAGCACGCATTAGCACGGTGTGCGGTGCTAGCCAGCGGTCTCTGGAGCCGCGCCCTGATGGGATGATGTCACACACAGCGCTGTGCGAGTTTTATTCATTGAAATTGTTGGTATCTCATGCCTTTGCTCTTAAGGAATATGCTACACAAACGACAGGATATGACACATACTATGGGCGCTACATTACATGCATATCCCAAAAACACACACACACATGTACGCAAACACACAGACACAAACAAGCACTCTCGAACATTGTTGTTTGAAAAGGTGCTTTATAAATAATTGTTTTAACTTGTTTCATACATTTTGAACCTGTGAAACACAGATACCAATACAATATAAGTACAAGTCCACCCTTGTAACAACCTCCCAGGAACACATGTGAAGAACATGTGCAGAGTATATCCCTGCTGACGGACAGAACCTCTCCTGTGGTGCTGCTTTGACTGCGTGGCGGCGGGACGTCGGAGACGGCTGCGTGTGTGTGTGTGTGTGAGTGTGTGTTCTGTTCTCTCAGGCGTCGCCTCGGGGCCCCTTTGGGCCCCTGTGGGCCCCTGTGGGCCCCTGTCCTTCCATCAGTGGACAGGTCCGCTCTGACGCCGTCCGTGGCGCTTAATCCGTACACGGGTGCGCACCTGTGCATGGGTATCTGCACGCCTCCACATGTGTGTCTGAAATGTGCCTCGCTGTCAGAGACAGACCCTTAAATCACCGCCGCCACCGCTGGGCTGAGAGAGAGAGGGAGAGAGAGAGAGAGAGAGAGAGAGAGAGAGAGAGAGAGAGAGAGAGAGAGAGAGAGAGAGAGAGAGAGGAGAACCATGAGACGAGGGCAGAGAGAGAGAGAGAGAGAGAGAGGAGTGAGTGATATAGAGAACCATGAGACGAGGGCAGAGAGAGAGAGAGGGATCATCTTTACAGTCGCTCCTCTTCAGAAAGCGTACGCTGGGTCGTAAATCAGTCAGGCAGGGGGGCCGTGGGGGAGGAAGGGGGAGGGTGGGGGGTGAGGGAGGGGGTCGGGCCTGGGCTCTCAAGCCTGTAGAGCAGCAGCAGTCCAGGGGAAAGTCTGTGGAGCGCGAGCATTTGTGTCTCTCTGGAGTGTTTTACATTCAGCAACACTTCATGCTTCGTTCTCTCCCTGGAAGCGCTGGAAAGATACTGGAATGATGGAAGAAAAACAAGAGCCAACGCAGACAAAATAATGGCCACACATGTAAATCCTGTGGTTGCCTGCTTGTGTGTGTGTGTGTGTGTGTGTGTGTGTGTGTGTGTGTGTGTGTGTGTGTGTGTGTGTGTGTGTGTGTGTGTGTGTGTGTGTGTGTGTGTGTGTGTGTGTGTGTGTGTGCGTTTCTCTGTGCATGTCTACGTGGGTGTCTTTATGTGTGTGCCTGTGCGGGTGTGTTTATGCGTGCGTGTACGTCTGTGCTCACGGTTGTGTAAACGGGTGTGTCTGTGTCTCCTCTTTTGCCGGCGTGTTTATTGACAGCTGGTGATGGGTTGCGCAGAAGTGTGCCCTCTTCTTGACACGCATCCAGTGCAGTCTTTTAATGTCTCTCCCTGTAGTGGAGGAATGTGACTATTCATAAAACACATCCACTGACATCACCGACCCCCCCCCCCTCCAGTCTCTTCGTCTCCTCACTCTAGACACACCCTCCCCAGCTACGCACACCCTAGTATACTCCCCCTCTGTCCCCTACCACACACATACACACACACACATACACGACCGCACACATAGACTCCCCCTCTCCCCACTACCACACACACACACAGACACACACAGACACAAATGATCCCTTCCCCACAAACACACACAGACACACACATACACATTCACTCCCCCTCTGTCCCCTCCCACACACACACACACACGCACACACACACACACACACACACACACACACACACACACACACACACACACACACACACACACACACACACACACACACACACACACACACACACACACACACACACACACACACACATACACACAAAAAGGCACCGGACCAAAAACACGGCCATTCTCCTCACTGTGTGTTTTCGTCTGTGACTGGCAGGTCCTTTGTGGTGCAGCAGATCCCCAGCAGCAACCTCTTCATGGTGGTGGTGGACAACAAGTGTGACTGCAGCATGGTGGAGCAGATCACCATGGACCCCGTGGAGATCATCTATATCCTTCAGCGGGGGTTTGGGGGAGGGGAGGGGCGGGAGGGGGAAGAGTGTGGGAGGGCGTTGGGGGGTTTGGGAGTTGGGGGGTTTGGGGGGAGGTGTTAGTCAAGGGGAGGGGAAGGAGGGAGAGGAGAGGTCGGAGAAAACATAACCAGGAGGGCTTCTTGGTCTGGGATCCGGGCAGTCACCGGCAGAGAGCAGGTTCATTCTCGGGGAGTTAGCTTGCCCTCTACCCCTTTTGTTGGATGAAAGCCTTCGGTGAAAATGTATGGAGGGGACTAGATCTGAGGGCCATACTTTGAAAACAATGCTCTACCAGATGTGTGTGTGTGTGTGTGTGTGTGTGTGAGTGTGTGTTTGTGCGTGTGCGTGTGCATGTGAGTGTGAGTGTGTGTGTGTGTGTGTTTGTGCGTGTGCGTGCGTGTGAGTGTGTGTGCGTGCCTGCCTGCGGGTGTGCATGTGTGTGTGTGTGTGTGTGTGTGTTTGTGGGTCTCAGAGAAGGACAGACAGACGGTTTGTTTCACAACAGCCTTAAGTTAGGAGGGACCCCTGATCAATAGCAGACCCGGTACCGAGGGGAGCAGGGCTGTAGAAACGTCTCCAGTCACCACGGGTCTGGAACCCAGAGCCGGAGCACTCCTAATTCCTCTGAGATCACGCTCCAACGGCCTCGCTGTTTATAGACGCCGACCAACTGTTTGTGAAGTGCCCCGACTGTAGAATTAAGTCTGCTCTCTGGGGTTGCCATGGTGCCCAATAAAATACATTCTAACATGGCTTAGCGCGGGGCTTTATTTCGGCCCTCACCGTGTGCTGAGCACAGAAATATCCTTTCCTCGAAATGAGGGGACATTCTTCTGCGGTTGCGCTGAAAAACATGCACTCCTTTCCATGATAAACACGGCAGAGTAAACCTCCGCCGGGGTAAAGGGTTTGTGCTCTGAGGTGGGGGGCCGGGGGGGACGCTGTCTCCGTTCAGACCCTTGACTTCGACTGCACATAATGAATCTCTCAAGTGCGAGAGGCTCAAGTTCCAGAAGGACAGAAGGCGCCCGGATACCTGTCACCCGTTCCACCCGGAGGTGACCGCCACCACACACACGCACACACACACACACGCACGCACACACGCGCACACACATACACACATGCGCACTAGGGCTGTAACGATACACAAACTCACGATTCGGTTTGTATCACGATTTTTGACCCACGGTTCGATACATCCCACGATTTTTTGAAATTTAAAAAGCATTTTATTTAAACAACACTTATATACCAATTAACTTAATGTAACATTTAATAACAAATAATTTGGAACACTGAACAGATTTGAACAGAAAGAATACTATTAAAGTATAGCTAAATGAATAAAGAAATAACGTGTGGGAGGATGCTTTTTTCAACTGTTTGGTTGGTTTAGTCAAATATCCTTATTAGCACTTCTTATTAGGCTATGTAGCTTAAATAATGACATAATCAGGCCGTATAGAATGCAACATGTTTAATAGCCTAACTTTCAATAGATGGAGAAAAACCTGAATGTCATGAACGTTGCAATAACGAGGCGTTACGAGTAGCATATGTGTGTGCGCCAGAATGGCAATGTGCGTATGCGTGTGTGAGTGACGTCAGCGAGTGAGTGGACGAGCGAGGAGAGCGAGCGGTAGCGCGTGTGTCTAGTGAAGAAGCGAACGAGTCCGGTAGAATAAAGTACCCATCCTGTCAATAATCGGTGGCCGCTTCATTCCGACCTATAAGCAGACAAACTGCCAGTCAAATCACACAAAACACTAGAGACAGGATCACACAGGCCCCCTCTGGATAAATGTCGTTCATATCGCATATGAGCACTTCGACGGCTGTGGAGAAATGCGATCCTCCGTAGCGACGGAGGATTGCAGTCGCATACTTACGGCATCGATAGGAGGGGGCGCTGTCAGCAGACTATTATTTAGACAAATTATTAGCAAATTTCAATCGGACAATTTGACTGCAGAGTTAGAAAGGGCGTATCGCGCTTCTGCCTTCTCACACCGCGAGACAGGTTCGTGGCTTTGAGTATCGCGATTTTCGGTTTGATACGCGTATCGTTACAGCCCTAATGCGCACACACACACACTCCTTACCTCAGGAGAACATTGTGTGATACTATGTTCGTTTATTCTCTCAAACTCCTTATTATTCACTGTATATGGATCCCACTCACTTTTTTCCTGTGTGTGTGTGTGTGTGTGTGTGTGTGTGTGTGTGTGTGTGTGTGTGTGTGTGTGTGTGTGTGTGTGTGTGTGTGTGTGTGTGTGTGTGTGTGTGTCTGCAGGAGAACTCCATGGAGTGCGGGGGCGCCTGGGGTCTCACCCCGTCGCTCGCGGCAACGCTGCTCTGCCTCCTCCTGCCTCTGTTCCCTAGGTGACCGGGGATGAGCACGGCCACCACCCACACCAGCCCCACTCCCATCCGGAGCGTGACTTGGATCGACCTGGCTCCGCATGCAAAAAAGCCCTGACGTCCCCCCCCTCCCCCCCCCCCCCCCCCGCCCCCGTCCCCCCCCCCACACACCACCACCTCCACCAAGGCCCCCCCCCCCCCCCTTTCTAAATGTGTGTCCCGTTTCTGCGTATCTCCCAAGCCCCCTCAGCCCTGAGGCATCGGGTAAGGCTAGGCACTTCTCCCCAAGGGGGCTTCCCCCCTTCTCCATAGGTTTAGCTCTATGACATCTGTGTGAGTCATCATCAATATGGTGCTTTTGCAATAATGAAGTAATGTTACTTTTTTGCCATGATTTGTTCATTGTTTACTTGTCCTTTTTTTGTGTGGGGGGGTTGGGGGCGCATGGATGGGATTTCCAGACATGTTGTTTTTGTTCATGCTAGCAGTACACTTACTAGGGTGCTCCCACGTGTTCCTTCCCCATGTCAGGTAGGAAGCTAGGGGCCAACGGTTGAGCTTTGAACCCTGCTTGAACCCCTAAACCAGGGGGGGGGGGGGGGGTTTGGGGTGGGGGGGTCATTGCCTAACACAGAGAGAAGGATCACACACATCACAACCCCTTACCAAGCGCCGTCTACCTCTGACGGAGAAAATTATTCTGAAGATTTAAAAATGATATGGCAGATGAAGACGAATACATGTGACTTGGGGGTTATAATGATATGTTTGTTGACCGATCATCTGTTTGTTCGGTCTTGTTCGGGGGGGGAAGGGGCGGGGTGGATATACATGACAATGAATAAGAAAAAAAAAGATGTGTATATAGAAATAAAGTTTTATTTATGATTTGCAAGTGATACCCATAAACTGTGACTTTGAGACGTAGAGTCCTCCGACGTTGAGTGGTTGTTGATATTTGAGCTTTGCCTTATTGGAAGACATTGGTCCTGTTTGTGTACTTTTTTGGAATAAAACAATGTTTAAGAAATAGACCCGAGTCATGGTCCGTGGCGTTGACAGAAAGTGAAACTAGAGGCAGCGGAACATCTAAATTTAGCGTCAGATCGCATCCCTACGGGTCGGCCTGCCGCTGGCGGCGCTACACACTGATTAATCGAGGTGGTCTCGGTGGATGTCCTGTGGATAGGACTTGGCTGGCCCCTTGCATTTCGCACAAAATGAAGATGTAGAAGGCCTTCCTTAATTCCCGCGAAATGGTGGGTGGACACAAGTGTGTGTTTGCATGGAGGTTTGCATATTTGTGTTTCCACATGTCTGTGTGTATCGTTTCCCCTCTTCTGTCACTCATGCAACTCTCTTCGCCAAGAGCCCATCGCCCTAGCCCCACCCACACACACACAGACACACACACACACACACACACACACACACACACACACACACACACACACACACACACACACACACACACACACACACACACACACACACACACACACACACACAAAGAAAGACAATGTGAACCATGACAGCCAAAATTTGAAGGCCAACCACAACAAGCATCTGTATTTATTTAAGAAATCCATATAAACAAAACCTTCAGCTTGGTCTTGACAAACACACAAAAACCATGCTGCTATACACACGCACAACATATTCATCCACACACACACACACTCACACAGACACACACAGACACACTGAGGAGCAGTGTCCCGATGCCCTGTCTCCAAGGCCAAACTCCTGTCCTCCCTTCTGGGTGTGCGTGCAGCGGGCTCGTGAAGGATGGTAAACAGTGAGGAAGAGAAGAATGATCCAGAGATCTTGTCTTTCGCTGCTCGCACCGCCGTGCTCCCAGAACGATCCAACAGGGCACCTTGTGATCCACAACGAAAAGGGGTCACGGCGTTTTCCATCCAGTGTTTCGGTTCCCGTTTTGCGTTGTGTTGCGTTGGCCGGTGTCGTGCCGTCTCGGCTCTGCTGCTCTCGTTTCACTTTAAACCCGAGGACGGGTTTCGCTCTCACGGTTCAGTTTGATCTGTTTTCCGCCCGGCACTGTTCTTCATTTCTCGCTTTGGTTCAAAGAGTGGCTGGCTGCTCTGCGTGTGTCATTTATCATGTGTAAATGGAGCTAGAGTTGTTTTGTATCAACACAAGGCCCATCCGGTCTCCAAGCCCTGTTTGGCACATGACAGATGGAGAGAGCAAGGAGAGTGTTTAATAAGAGACCAAGAGGTAAACATTAAAGGAGAAGAACAAAATGTGTGTCTTTTTTTTTCAACGGGGGTGGTTGTGAGGCCAGCGACGCTGCTTCCATTCACAAGATCTGCTCTGGATTCCTCGTGTTTATAGAATTCCTCTTTCAACTCACCGGGGTGAACGGCATCGAGTTGGCCTATACACAGGTGCTCTAGACAGGCATGGATATTGCAAACTTCTGCTCACCTTCTCTATTGATTGATTTTTGCAACTTTATTATTGCCTCCGAATGGGGGCCATGATTTTGGATTAATAAATGTTAACCTTACCAAGTGAACAGGAACACACATTCAATTGGTATTGGATACTATGAATGACAACCAATTCAAAAGAAACACAAAACCTTTGGCCCATAAAAGAAATATCCGTTACTCTTCGAGAGATGGGCTAACATTATGACTGTCCTCTGTCCGGCATTCAACTGAACATCCATAAGGTGAATCTTTCATGCACATAATCAAAAGTATTGTTCTCTGGATGTGTGGCCGTTCGCATTCCGTCCCATGGATCCCTTGAGTCCAACTGTTGGTGTCGTGGAGGAAGCCCCCTGACAGAGAGAGAGGAGAGAGAGAGGGAGAGAGAGAGAGAGTCCCTGACCACCGGGAGAGCCCACGGGTCCAGACCGTCCATCCATCAGAACCCCGGCCTCGCGCTCCTTCTCTGGGAACATCCCTTCGTAAATACAACTCCAAACAAGTCACACGTTTAATTAGAGACAAGACTTATTCAGTGTTATCTCCTGAATGCGGGGTTGCACATGCCTTCACACAGTACAGAGGCAGAGCTGGGGGGCGTGGCGCTGGGAGGGGCCTTGTGGTGTTACCTCCGATGGAGTGGATCACATGGGGCGGTTTGGGCTCTGAGGACCGCAGATATGTTTGAGTTGAAATGATTCTGAACAGCTGAGCCGCACCAGGGCCACACACAGAGCCGGCGACCACAACACGCCACAGCTAAGGGATCAGTCTGGGGAAAAAGACGCACACACACCTACACGCACACACACACACACACACACACACACACACACAAACACATGAACACACACAGGAGAAGCTGCTGCTTTTCTCAAGGAATGTATTCTAAGCTCCCTCTCACTGTGTTTTCATGTATGTTAGTCTTGTGTATTCGTGCTCGGTGTGTTTGGGTGTTTGTGTGTGTCTTGTGAAAAGAACAGGATGGAATGTAAAGTACTAATGAATACATTTTTGATGAGGCATGAGAAAGTGAACGTCGCTGGCCGAAGATGTCTTTTGTGCTTCTCGTCGTCAGTGTTACTTTTTCTATACATGGTGTTATCGTTTTGTTGGTCTCTCAATGTGTGTCCCTATCTCGTCCATTGTAGTCCGAGCTAGGAGAGAACCTTCCATGGAGCGGACCGTAGACTGCCAGCATGGCAGATGTTATGCAGTGTACAGCTAGGTAGATGCAAATAATTCCAGAGAATGTGCATTTGTGTTGCAACTCTCACTCTCTGACTTCTGACTCACTTTCTCTCACATTCACGCCTGTCTCTCTGTCTCTCAACCCCTCTCTTGCTATCTCTCTCTCTCTCTCTCTCTCTCTCTCTCTCTCTCTCTCTCTCTCTCTCTCTCTCTCTCTCTCGCACACACACACACACACATACACACATACAGAGTACATCTAAGAGGAAAATTGAACTAAACCCCAAAGACAAATTTGCTCCTGCTGGCGCCAAGAGACACACTGCTGCCAAGGTTGAGAGGTGCCAGCTGAAAACACACAAATACACACACACACACACGCGCGCGCGCACGCGAGCACACACACACACGCACACACACACACACACACACACACACACACACACACACACACACACACACACACACACACACACACACACACACAACCATGCATAGGTAGAAGGCCTTGAGTACTTTTAGACCCCTTGCTGAGTCTGAGGACCTGACAACCAGCTGTACCAATAGTGTATGCATGTGCGTGTGAGTGCATGTGTGCAAGTTTATTTAAATGTATGTGTGTCTACAAATGTGTGTGTGTGTGTGTGTGTGTGTGTGTGTGTGTGTGTGTGTGTGCGTGTGTGTGTGTGTGTGTGTGTGTGCGTGTGTGTGTGTGTGTGTGTGTGTGTGTGTGTGTGTGTGTGTGTGTGTGTGTGTGTGTGTGTGTGTGTATGTGTGTGTGTGTGTGTGTGCGTGCGTGTGTGTGGTGTGTGTGAGAGAGAGTGCGTTCACACACTTGATCTTGCACATAAAACTGGGAAAGGGGGTAA
>NC_044048.1:14031027-14043527 GCF_902167405.1 Gadus morhua | reverse complement strand
GTGTTACCCCTTGTGTTATTTTTCATGACGACCAAAGAAAAACAACAGTGTTACCTCCTATGTTTTATTTCATAAATATCGACAGTGTTACCCCTCATGTTTATTTCATGACGGTCGATAAAAAAACGACAGAGTTACCCCTCATGTTTTTTCCATGTTGACCAATAAAAAACAAAAGTGTTACCCATGTCAACGTTTCTGGAGGGATCCGAACCTGAGCTGTTTTGAGTGTTAACCTCCGAACTTATCAATGCACCATCAAGACACCGAATAAACACAACACAATGGTTATACTTGACTTTATAAATCGCATGAAATAGAGATAAGAGTGTTCCAACAGAGGACATCAACCAGACTTGAACCCCGGTCTCCAGGGGGTTAACTCACAGCTCTCTCCACTTCCCACTGATATTTATTATTTAAATATGTCTGTGGTAATATATGACATGTGCAATAGACATGATAGCATTACGTTTCAAATTAAAGATAATGTGTTCTCCACAGAAATTGAAAAAACAACAGTGTTACCCCTTATATTTTATTTGCCAAGGACAATTTTTTCTTTTTTTCAAATATGTTTTTTTTCATGACGACCAATAAAAAACAACAGTGTTACCCCATATGTTTTTTTTCATGACGACCAAAGAAAAACTACAGTGTCATCCCTCATGTTTTATTCGATACATTTCGACAGTGTTACCGCTTATGGGTTTTTCATGACAACAGATAAAAAACGACAGTGTTACCCTTTACGTTTCATTTGATAAAAACGACAGTGTTACCCCTTATGGGTTTTTCATGACAGCAGATAAAAAACGACAGTGTTACCCTTTACGTTTCATTTGATAAAAACGACAGTTTTATTGGTCGTTTTTTTCATGACGACCAATAAAAAACCACAGTGTTACCCCTTATGTTTTTTTTCATGACGACAAATAAAAAACGACAGTGTTACCCCTTGTGGTTTTCTTCATGACGACCAAAGAAAAACAACAGTGTTACCCCCTATGTTTTTTATCATGACGACCAATAAAAAACAACAGTGTTACCCCTTATGTTTCTTTTCATGACGACCAATAAAAAACGACAGTGTTACCCATTATGTTTTTTTTTCATGACGACCAATAAAAAACGACAGTGTTACCCAGTTGTTGTTTTTTCATGACGACCAAAGAAAAACAACAGTGTTACCCCCTATGTTCTATTTGATGAATATTGACAATATATATATATATATATGTGTATATATATATATATATATATATATATATATATATATATATATATATATATATATATATATATATATATATATATATATATATATATATATGTATACTACATATACATATGTTTTGTTTTTTTTCTAAATGTTTTTTAATTAAATGTTATTATTTAAAACCTCAAATTGTGTGTGACTAGTTATAACATCAACTACATTGTTTAATTCAACATCAGCCCTGTTCTGCTGTCTCTGCTGCTGTTTAAAACATGCTGTGGATCTTTGTACAGGTCTCTGTCTTCTCTTTCTGATATATGTTTTGCCAATATATGAGGTAGTGTGTACTGATGAATATCTGTATAAACAGATAGTGATTGCTTTAACTAAATTATGATCCATTGAACACATCTATCATTATTAAGCAAGGTAGCTTAGTAAATAACTGTATACAAAATGTTTCATTGTTAAGTAGTTTGAAAAGAAAAACAAAACAAACAATAAACACATGCAAAACAAAAAGCTAAATAACAAAGAACAATAGCCAGACTGGCAGCAGATGCTATAACATGGCAGCTCACAGGCACAGGAATCTCTGAGCAACATGTGTTTTGGTTTTGAAAACAGGGAGCAATACCAGAAATGGAAAAAATCGGAAGATCTGCGGATTCCAGTGTGACTCAGCTGCATATTGGAATGATCTATGCGGAGCACTGAGGTGCAAGTCATGGGGTGATGGCTGATGGATCTGAGGACACAACCCTGTGAAATCTCTCATCCCCTTCTGTCTTTATTAAGATATGGGCTAAATAATAACACATTCAACAATTCTTTACCTTCCGTCAAACTGTTTATGTTTATATATGTCTTACAATCTTTTGATTTATATTAAGATTGTAATTTTCTTGATTAGCATTGTTTAATTATTCTTCAATCTAGATTAATTTTCTTGAAAGCCAAACTGTTTAACCATGAGCATTAGTATTTACTCAAAACAGGTTCACACTATTTTTTTTAAACAAATTTCTCTGGCCACGGCCAGATGGACTTAATATTTAAACCTTGAAATTGAATTGCACAATCCTCAAGAGCATATTATATAGTTACAATGGGGGTATGTTACGGTTAAAATCTAACAGGCTCAGTATTGTTTTCCTGAATCAGAATTTCCAACAGTGGCCATATACATTTTAAAATGAAACTGTCTCTAAACACTGATGCTCTTCTGATAAAAACATTCCAGGGATAAGAACAAATTGAATTTCTTATTATCAAGAAATCTTCAAATTAAACCAATATGGTGAACAATTGGCTTCTTATCACAGTTTTAAAATTGCAAAATCTATTCCAATTCAGATTATATGTAAATGTGTTAATTTTTTAATGCTACTACATTTCGTTAACACTTTAATTATTTCAATGTTAAAGCTAAACATTCCCGTAGACCCTATAAATGGAGCACATACCGATTGCAGACCCGAATCACTCATTTTTGATGGACGTTTGGTGCAGGTGCCTAGCAGTAGAAAACACATTTTTTATGTTTCTCCTTCCTCCCATAAAGTGGCATGTTTTTAATCAGGTTTATTCTGCCTCCGCTCCACTTGAATTTTTGCCACTCTCATCCCCCCCTGCCGTCTGCCCTGTCTCCACTCAAACCCTGACAGTAGGGCTCATGTGTGCCAGGTGTGTGTGTGTGTGTGTGTGTGTGTGTGTGTGTGTGTGTGTGTGTGTGTGTGTGTGTGTGTGTGTGTGTGTGTGTGTGTGTGTGTGTGTGTGTGTGTGTGTGTGTGTGTGTGTGTGTGTGCGTGTGTGTGTGTGTGTGTGTGCGTGCGTGCATGCGTACGTGTGTGTGAGTTTGCGTGTATGCATGTGTGTGATTGTGTGTGTGTGAAAATACATGCGTGCATGCATGCATGCGTGCACGTGTGTGTGTGTGCGTGCCATGCCGGTGGGCACGTATGCCAGGTGTGTGCCGGGCACCCCCGGAGGGCAGAGACAAGGCCCAGCTGTAGTGTTCACCTCTTGTCACACAAACTGATCGCAGTTGACGTCTACCAGGCTTTGGACGGCAGCCCTCCTCCTTGTATCAAACGCACCTGTTTCCAAACCCCAAAGCCTGAGTGTTGAGCCAGGGAGACGGGGGAACACACGGGGGCCGCCGGGAGTCAGACATGCTCGAAAATAAATAGAGCCCATGCAGTTGACCTTGAATTCATGGATTCGTTAGGAAACAGGGAACATTCCGTCCAGCGTACGCAGACTCACAGAAGCCCGCGTTTACACAGTTTGACGGAAGGTTTTTTTCCCCACATAATTCAGAGGTATAGCCTCACTCACTGTGCCGAGGTTTTTATCCGAGCCATGCTGTTGAGTATGTCTACGTGTAGTAAAGGCTTTAACATTGAGAACCACTGAGAGTGAATGGTTATTTTATGTTCACAAAATTGATGCTAGGGCTAGCACCTTGAACGACACAAACAGCAGTTTATGGCAGTTTATTTAAGTGCAAATAAACGAAGGGAGTTGATTAAATTATATTCCAGGTTGTAAGTCAGTTTAAAATGACCACGTTCTGAAGTAATGTTTAGTGAGCACTTTAGGTGTTTAATAAGTCAATAAGATTAAATGATATTCTTATTCAGTTATCAGTTAAGTATTAAATCTGTCAACCACTTTGATGGAATGCGAGGAGTGTACTATATCACATCCCTGCTTTCTGCCGCTCTAAATGTGAAATGTTTATTTATCTTGCATAAAAAAGTTAATATGTGTAGTTGCAACCTGCACTAAATCAATATTTATAATGGGAGCCTGAGAAGCCTAAGGAAAGCTGCAGTGAATGCCAAAATACCAAGTCAATATTTTTTTCTGAATACTTTTGAGTCCCATAGATTGTACTTTGGCCTATGTTTAAGAATAATTGGAAATTGAAAGAGAAAACTTTTTTGCAACTTAATATGATGTGTTAAATTTCTTATGTTCGCTGACATGTTTCACGGCTACGGTTTTATCCTGCATGACATCTGTATCATTGAGAGCAATTTTCAACTTTGTTTGCTGGCTGCTATAGGCTGGTAGAGGCTTGTCGAGAAAGTCATATTTTAATTTGTCAGAAAAGATAATTTTTTTCAAAGAGTATATATTACATTTGGTATCCTTGAGAAAACAAAGAAAGAAAAATGGAATAAGGCTGCAGTGGTGGGAAAATTCAAGTTGGAAAAGTCAAGTATATCAACAAATAGCTTAAAGACTTTACCTTGCCTCTGTCTCCTAATAACATAACAGTTTATCCAGCAGAGAAAAGAGTGTTTAAGATACCCTTTAACGGTTAGCTATGCTGTGTTCATTGCTAATGTTTCAGCTGCGCTCCTTCTAAGTTGCCCTTGAGTTTTGGCTGAATGCCTTACGTGTAAAATGTAATGTTTTTACTAAGTGAATAATGATCTATGATAAAACCGGCAAATGATTATTTTTATAAACCTTAAACGAATGCCCACTTCCCTGGCTTTCTCCCCTCACTAAACATGAGAAAGATAAACAGGAAAGCAGTTAAACAGCTGAGCTGTCCCCTTTTCACCCACATATTCATACCTCCTTATGAAAACCTGGAGGGCTGATATGGATTCCAAACTTTGTCAAATTATCCACATTTTGGTCTGAGGACTCCCCAGTCTTCATTTCCTCTCTCTCACACATTCTCTGTCTGTCTGTCTGCCTGCCTGCCTGTCTGCCTGCCTGCCTGCCTGCCTGCCTGCCTGCCTGCCTGCCTGCCTGCCTGCCTGTCTGCCTGCCTGTCTGTCTGTCTGTCTGTCTGTCTGTCTGTCTGTCTGTCTGTCTGTCTGTCTGTCTCTCTCTCTCTCGCTCTCTCTCTCCCTCCCTCTCTCTCTCTCTCTCTCTCTCTCTCTCTGAATCCTGTGATTTATTTCATGCAGGAAAAATACATTGTGGGCTCATAAATCAAAAGCACTTTATATAAAGAGAAATAAAAGCCGACTGCATGTGGGACATTTTAGCTCACATTCTGAGCTGTTGGACATGTAATAAAAGAAATATGGGATTTACACTTCAGTTCTGTATCAATAAAACAAATGAAAGGCCTGCATTTGTCCTCTGTTTTCTGTGTATTCTCTCTCTCTCACACACACACACATGCACACACGTGTACACACACACACACACACACACACATACACACACACAATCACACATATACACACAGACACGCACACACACAAACACACACACACACACATAACCACACATTTACACACACACACACACACACACACACACACACACACACACACACACCCACACCACTACACACACACACAACCACACGCATACACACACACGTAAACACACACACACACCACGCCCCCCCCCCCCCCCCCCCCCCCCCCCCCCCCCCCCCCCCCCCCCCCCCCCCCCCCCCCCCCCCCCCCCCCCACACACACACACACTCACAAGCACTCACACACAGTCACACACACACCCACACAGTACTATTACATTTGCATAATTTGATTTGTGAGCCACAGAAGTGGATGTGTGGGAGCCAGTCAAAGCAAGGAGTGTGCACATCATCTCCCTGCGTTATCATAGCAGATATACGGTCTGAGACTCTCTGGCAACTTGTGTTGCCACAGGTTTCGAAAACGCTGCGCAAATCCCACACTTAAATCAGACGTTGGAGGCCAGATGTGGTACACTTAGTTTTTTGGCCTTTTTTTCGCTACTAAATGAAGACAGTTGGAAAAGCTGCACCGGCTGTCATGTCGCTGGAAGAATGTGGGATTCAGATATGGATCAGAACATGTGTAAACTAGTCTTTTTAGTTTCACAATGGTGAGGAGTTAGCGGAGCAGTGACCTTTTGGGTTTAGTGGTAGCGCAGCCTACTGTAGTGTGAATGCATATCCAAGCATTGGCTAATATCCTTAAGATGTTTTTTATTTTCATTTTTTTTCGTCCTTCCTGTCTCAATGAATCAAATGGTGGGTGGACTTAAGTCTCACGGGCTAATGGACGGTGTGCTAAGACAGGGCTGATCACTCTAATCCCATTCTGCTGTATGTTGGTCTAAAACTTTTAGGGCTAGTGGATCTCCCTGTATGCTCAGATCATGTTTCTCTCTGAGACCCCCACCAATGCATCCACACAAACTGGTCCTCCTCCTCTTCCTTCTCCTCCTCCTGCTCCATGGAGCTGCTCCTAGAACAAGCAGCTTCTCTACTAGGGACCACACAGAGAAGCCCAGGTGATGATACCATAGTAACAGGACAAGTATAAACAAGACATTTAGCTGTTGGTTGGTTATACATTGGACAACTATAGCTTTGCTTAGTTACAGTTCCTTAAGTTAGTTACAGTAAATGATTCAAATAGCAATTCCCACAGAGTTACACTGGTTTAGTGGGTTAATAATACAATAACACATTGAAATCAAATCAATAAGAGTAATTGTCCAGTAGGAAAAATAAGGTGATTTTTTATCAGTTATATGTGAGATGATGAAGGAACTGCTCGCTTGAGCTCATGGAGCTACCTCAGGTCACTGCTGCCTGTGACCAGCTGTGTGTGTGTGTGTGTGTGTGTGTGTGTGTGTGTGTGTGTGTGTGTGTGTGTGTGTGTGTTTGTGTGTGTGTGTGTGTGTGTGTGTGTGTGTGTGTGTGTGTGTGTGTGTGTGTGTGTGTGTGTGTGTGTGTGTGTGTGTGTGTGTGTGTGTGGTTTATTTGTGTATTATTTAAGTGTGGGTGTTAGTGTGTGTGTGCCCGTGTTTGTATGTGTGTGTGTGCTTGTGTTTGTGTGTTTGTGCTTATGTGTGTATATGTGTGTGTGTGTGTGTGTGTGTGTGTGTGTGTGTGTGTGTGTGTGTGTGTGTGTGTGTGTGTGTGTGTGTGTGTGTGTGTGTGTGTGTGTTTGCTTGTATGTGTATGTGTTTGCTAGTATGTGTGCTTGTGTGTATGTGTGTGTGTCTGTGTGTGTGTGTGTGTGTGTGCATGTGTGCTTTCCCTCACATGAGTGAGTCTATGTGTACACCCTGCGATGATTTGTGTCCCTGACCGATCCCCCTGTGCTCTGGGGAGAGCCGGGCTGTATGCTAGGGAGAAGAGAGAGACAACCATGTCTCCACCTCCCCCACACACTCTCCTCCTAGCATCTCCTCCCCCCCCACACACCACACACACACACACACACACACACACACACACAGACACACACACACACACACACACACACACACACACACACACACACACACACACACACACACACCTACCCGCCCCCAGCACTTAGGACGCAGAACGAGCTGAACCCCAGCCCACAGAGTCAGCTTGAAACATTATAGCCCCGTCCCGTTTGACTCACTGTCCGACCCCGACGATGGCAGCCCGCCGCAGCAGCGTCCCGCCCAGAGCTCGCACCCACGCTCACGTGCGAAGCGCGGCGAGAACGAGGCCAAAAAAAACTGGTTCTGGTAGAGGGCAGCAGGAGGAGGCCTGTGAGTCCAGAGTCCACCACAAACAGATATCCTCACAGAGCGTTTCACTCATTAATAAGTGATGGATGGCCGTGGCTATTTCTAACCAATTACACTGGGTTAAAGCTCTTGTATCTCGACCTACAGCGCTTTAAGTGCATGCAGCAGGTTGAGTTAGTACACAGTCTGTCCCCCCAGGCGAGCCCCGGGGGGGGGGGGGGGGAGGGTGGGGGGGGGGTAACAAGGAATTTCAGTCTCTTTTGAATCCCCCCCGGAGGAGAGCCTTAGGAACTGCTGCCCTGAGCGAGAACACCTGCGCCCACCTCACGGTACGTTGGGACTGACCCGTCCAAAATACACATCCATGAATGTGCGCTTTCACACCCACACACACACGCACGCACACACACACACACACACACACACACACACACACACACACACACGCACACACACACACACACACACACACACACACACACAGAGATGTACACACAAACATGCAAACGCACACTAACACACACACACACGTGGGCGCATTCACACACACACCAAAAATACATCCAGTGGCATGGAGCTTAGTGATCATATGTGTGTGTCAGTGTGTGTTTGTGTGTGTGTGTGTGTGTGTGTGTTTGTGTGTATACCTAGCCCTCAGCAACATCAATAACACAGTTCTCTCTTTCCTCCAAACTGGCGGATTGCAATGAAACACCGTCATCCCGGTACAGACACGGACAGCTCCCAAAACGCTCTCAGCTGCCTCAGAAACTGCCCTTCTGCTCCCGCTCAGACTCTCTCTGCGCATAGACACTGAGTTATTTATTCAGTGCTGCAGCCTGTCTGCCACAGCTTCCAATGGTCGGCTGCAAGGACGGGGGACCGGTTAAAATGGTCTGCCCCGAGGCACTGTGGGAGTCCGTCCGTCCCCCCCCCCCCGCTGATACAGCCCCCCCCTGGATTAGGACGTAGCTGTGTAAACTGTTTTCTCAGGCAAATGTACAGCCAGCTTCCAGCATTACCACAACCTGTCTCAGATTCTTCCCACTCAAAAGTGCACAATTACAGGTATGTATTCCGCCAGTTCCAAGCTGTAAGGTGTGAAGATTCCACACACAATGCACAGAAGTGGATGTCCTGAAAAGATTATGCGAAAACAAAATCGATCTCGGATTTGTCTAATAAATGAGAGTATGCAAAGAAATTCCAAAAGGCAGAGGTTAGGGGGCTGGGATTGGGCCTTACAATATGGCTGAACAAATGAGTCAGAATGCTTCACAAAGTGTGCATGAGCTTTAGAAGGTATTCGGTCTTGACTTAATAAATCTAATTTCCAGAAGGAGTTTTGGAGCTAATCGAGTTTTGACTCACTTTAACTTCGTTTAGTGGATCAGGGCTTCCAAATTGAACACAGGAATACAAGAACATTTATTTTCGACACTATTTCAATCCTGCTGAAAGATAAGAAGGGAATAGCTCTATCACCTCGCTCAACGACCTCCACAAAGGCCCAACAGAAGGTTGCTACTGGACGGATGTAACCCTCTTAAACTAAACTTTGTTATCAAATTATTTGAATTAATTAATTTATGTTGTTAAAATTTTTTTTTAAAGAAAATGCAGTTTTAATAATAATGTAGCTTTATCCCAGGCTCTCATTTGACCCTAATAAGGCCCATCCTTCCCCACAAGAAATGGTTACTGTGAGGTTTCTACAATTGCCCATCATCAATCAGTAGATTTGTGTTCTACAAATAAAGCAACATTTATCCACAAAGTTTGTGATATCATGTATCATATCATATATGAACAGAAAGACAATAACATCAAGTTCCCCGATGCAGCTTCCCAATGAAACTCCCTGGTGGAATTCTACCAATATGGGAAATTCCTCTGATTAATAGGTCTTGTTGATGGGTGTCATGTTCCCATCAGGTGACCCTCTACAGTAGAAAGATAGAGAAACACGTACTGTATATCGACAGAGGTTTCCATAAATCGACAAGGTGTGTTCATTTGCAATTATCCTACATTTTTGCACACTGTAACGGTTGAACTCACGATTCAAGGATTTTCCCAAATTCCTCTCTTTGTGTGCACAGTTACGGAGGAGGACAGCTGTGCATGTATTGTACGAGCCTGGACCCACTCCTTGTTCACTCCCTACCAACATTCAGTCAGACCTGAGCACCAGTGCTACAACACAGCTGTTTGGCAGAGGGAAGAGTGGTTTCCAGTGTCTCCAAACAAACTGTGCCTTGAACCAAGAAGATTCTGCATGGTCATCATTTCAACAGCACTGCTTCATAATTATCTCAAGCAGTATGGCCATCCAGGTCCTCATGTTGCAGATGACCGCCTTGTTCCCATGGCGGAAGAGGCCAATGACAGGAATGGACGGGTAATCAGAGATGCTTTTGCTTTGCAGTGCTTGTAAAAAAGCCTTTTGAATCGGCTAATTTGCATCGTTTGTTTGGATCTTCTGTTCGGTCTTTTGTATATAGAAAGTGAAAACCGTTGGAAACATTGATCTAAAAATGACAAACCTGCATCTAGTTGTTGGATAATACTGCATACATTGTATTGACACGTTTACATAGGGCTGTTGAGACAAGGCAAGCGAAGTGAGTACAATGTTTCTGTGTGTATATTGTAAGAATGTATATATTCTTACATTTCTATATGTCGTAAAACTATTTTTGAACCTGGGTCAATTCAAGATACACTTTACAACAAGTCCTAATTTAAACTTAAACATCCCATTTAAAAAAAGAATGCAACAAAATCTGCTTGATGTGGCTGAATTTTGTTAGTGTTAGTATCAAGGTTATTTTGCCTCCAGCAGTCCTACGATGTTACAACAGAACTGCTTGGGGAAGAAGGAGGATCCATGGCCAAAAACAATGAACTGAATAGTGGAGTTACGTCTTCTTTCCTGTATCATTATGGATAGATTCTACCGCAGAAAGGTGATTCGCCCTAGTGGGTAAGGCTATCAGAAGGGGATTTGAATAGGTGTACTAGTGTTATGGGTAGTTATAGAGATAGTATCAGGGTTAGTGATAGTAAATGAGTTTGTAATAGGGTTAGGGTTATAGGAATAGTTTTAGGGTTAGTGTTAGTTCTAAGGTCAGTAATAAGTTTAGTTTTGGTTAGATACGCACTCATACATACACACACACACACACACACACACACACACACACACACACACACACACACACACACACACACACACACACACACACACACCACACACACACACACACACACACACACACACACACACACACACACACACACAAACACACTCTTTAACTTACACGTAACAACATACACACAAAAATACAACTCTCTTTCACTCAGTCACCCACACACACACACACACACACACACACACACACACACACACACACACACACACACACACACACACACACACACACACACACACACACACACACACACACACACACACACACACACACACACAACCCTCATAGACAGTGAGCACATCTACCCATATGTGCCAATATTTATGACACATTTAAAGCTCTGGGTACCCAGCTATACATTACTCATATCTACTGGTGCTGGACAGAGAGGAATAAAGCTTTAATTCCAGGCCTGTACGCGCCAAGGCATGCTAAGGATCATGGGAAATGACTTGTTCTCCCTCGGCAAGACACTGTTCTCACGTTAGCGTCCTGCTGTGTCTCCGTGTAAGCCCAAAGTCACTCTTATTTTTGTGTTTTTTTTTATGGCCGTCCGCATTAACGAGAACCAGAGGGAACAGAAAAGCGTGCCTAACACCAAGCGTGAAGCGCAGGGAAATGGGGGGTTAAGAGATCGCAGAGACCCCCTTGTCCTCGGTGCATATACTTGGAGTGTGCGCGTCTACACACACTGGGACACCCTGTACCCACCTCCACCCCGAGATTTTTCCCAGGGTTTCCATCGTGACTCTATGCCAACGCAAGGGGTCCCTGGAAGGTATGACTTGTGTCTCAAGGTGTCCATTTACCGTGGGCTGCCTCCTCCTGGAAGCGGGCAGAACAATGTGTTGAATCACAACCGCTTCTTTTGCGAGGGCCAGAGATTTAATTCTATGTAGATGGCAAAAAAAAAATAAGGGATTGTAGCGCAAGAAGACGTTGGTTTGCTAATTGATTCTATTAGCGGAATGTCACATCAGTCTAACTTCAACCCCTACACTCTCGTACCGTTGGTTCAGAACTCATATGTCACACATACATGAGTGCATACACATATGCATGCACACATATGCGTACATACACACAAGCACACACAACGCACACACACACACACACGTATGCTCACGCAAAAACACAAATGCACCGCACAAATCCATGCACACACAAAAATGTGCACACATGTGCAACCACATGCATAGGCGTGCACATGCACACACGCACGCATACAAAGAAGAACAGAAAGGTTACCGCTAGACAAAATGTATCTTAGTATTTATATTCGCACACACAGAAAAACACACTTCCACACTCTCACACTCTCACACAGTCACGCATACACACACATACAGTCCATTGCAGAAATCACTCGTCCGGTGCCAGAACCCATTCATCAAGCACTCATAGCATGGCCCTGTCAACCTCCAAACCTGGGCCTATAGGCCTCAAGCCAGGGGCTCGAGTTCCGGGCTCCCCGCCAGTCTGTCATGGTCTTGGGCCATGGGCCAGCTCTCCATCAGCTTTGATGTGAGCTGGAAAGCCAAATGGCAGCCGAGGGGTGGCCTCTCAGCACACAAGTTAAA
>NC_044048.1:13993527-14023527 GCF_902167405.1 Gadus morhua | reverse complement strand
GTGAAGGGGCACGGAGGCCGGCAGTAGGGGTCCTGCAGTGTTCTGCTTGAACAACCTGCCTCTGATGTTACTTCAAGTTTTCTGTATGCGTGCGTGCGTGCATGTGTGTTTTTATATGCGTGTGTTGGTGTGTGCGTGCATGCGTGCGATACATCTGTGAAAAAGCTTTAGTCTTAACCCCCCCCCCCCTCTCCTCAGCACCTGTGGGTCTCGGGTTTCCTACTGTAAGTGTCTTGTGCACCTGGACTACGTGTTCATGCCGTACCTACTCCGGATTCCCTCCGCTACCCAAGTCAAGACACCAAACTCTTCCCTCCCCCCTAGCCTACAAGACACCAGCTTCTCGGTTGCTCCCGCTCCCTGTATTCCACATCCTCCCAGAAAGACTAGGCCAAATGGGCAAATTAATTTCCATATAAAACCTTGCCGCTGACAAGAGGGGTCAACTATATAAGCGCTCCTGCAGGCCGCGGGGCTCTTTAACTCTGCACAGCTCTTCAGTCTTCATTATCGGAGCTGCAACTGCAGCACACACCTCCTTCTCCTCCGACCTGACCTTGTATCTCTCTCTCACTCCGGCCTCTTCCTGATTGGCAAGCATGACACGGATCACAAATGTAAACACTTGTCATGACGCAACACAATTTAGTGCCACTGCTGGAAGCTCAAGTGGAGCACTTACACACACACACACACACGTCCCTCCACACGAACACATAGGACCAATTGACAGGGTCACATATGGGATGTGCTCCTAAAGTCAGTATCATTTTACCAGTGTAAATATTAGTAAACGTCAAGACCGTTTACATAGTAATGGCAGGCCTTCAACAGCTCCACTTTTCCTTAAAGCACGTTTTTCTCTGCTCCTCTCTCACTGCCTCGCTCCTTCCCTCTCTCTCTCTCTGGGCATCTCTCCTCTCCTTCCTCACTTCCCATCCGGACCCCATGTAATCCCCTGCTTCTTATTACCACATCTTCCAGCCTCTCCACTGCCTAATCTCCTGCAAGGACTGACAAAAGGCTGTCATCTGCCAGAAAAAAATAAAAATAAACCATGACATCATGATCACACCTTTCCCTTCCACTGAGCCTACGTCATGCGTGCGTCTCATTAAATTAAAAACCTACCAACCTTAGCTGAGTGTTGCAGCGAAGCAGCCAATTGTAAAGAGAAAAGGAAAAAATATGATTGAACATCATGAGGGAACTGAAAATAAAGTTGTGATTGGAAGAGCTGAGGCCGCGTTCCAAAGAGTTCAGCTCCATAGATTTGATTTACGCAATGAAAAACATTGAGGATTACTGGATGGATTCGGTCACGTCTAGTGTGGTGCCAGCAGGATATCAAAATCATATCACAAATCAGAGTAAATGCCTGTACCCCTTCTCTGCTTGTTTTATATTTGATATTTATTGAAACAAAGTAGGAGCATTGATCCAAATCTTTAAAAGTAACAAAACAGCTATAACAAATTGTTTAGCAAACCTCAAATTCACGGAGAAGCTTATAAATATACAATAGTTGGATTTGTATGGAGTAGGTACGCTAATGCTTTGTCTACTAATCATCACAGGTAAAGTGATAGTAACTGAGTGGTATTAAAGAGTGTGTGAGTGTGTGACAACGTAACGGCAAAGCTGTTCATGGTGAAAAGTGTTTTTAAAACATTAAGGTGCATTTCCCTTTACAAAAAACAACAACAAAACGGTGTGAAGCCAAATTTGTGAGAACAACTATGTGAAAATAAGAAATGTTGACATAAACATTGATCGGTGTGTGAAGATGTCTCCATTTTCCATTCTAGAAGCTTTGAGAGAATCTGGATACGGGAAAATAAATACATACGATTTACTGATTTGTTGGAAAGACAAACTATATACACAGAGCGTGGAATATTTCACCATCATAACCAGAACATTGCCCCTTAATATTAAAAACCATGTAAGTATCATAGGATAATGTGAAGTGGATAATCTGTATTAATACGGAGAAAAAATAAAAGTAAAATATAATGTTATATTCGCTGACGATGCACAGTGATTAAAAACAAACAGTTAAAACAGACAGACGACTTTGGTCTGGGCTGGAGCCTGTTTCAAAGTGCATAATGGGTAGGGGGGCTTGTTGCAGTACCATGGATGAGCGCTAGGGATTCTGAGAAATCTTGAGTAGGTCGTCCAATACCCAGTAAAGAAATCCAAAAGGCCAACTTTTTGTTTTGCCGGCAGTGAACTTTCGTATCGGCAGCTTTAACTAGACCTCAGCCAACATGTGGTCGACAATCAGACTAGGGCTTAAAAGACTGGTGTGAGACAGGGCCAGTGAAATCACATCCATAGATAAGAGTACAAAGGCATTCAAGTCAATGTCATCGCTCTTCCACTACAAAACACTGAACTTCTAACTATGCCACAAAATGTTAACTATTCTAGGGTCATGGGAAATAAAAATAAAAATCACTGACTTGTTGGACGAGCCAAATAAACGATATATTCAGGAATTAAAAAGGAAACGTGGCCTTTGTGGTGCAGCCAGATTGAGGCATTTACGGGGCTTGAAAAACTGATGACCTGGTGGTTAAAAAAAAAAACTATAATCTGAAAATAAATATTACAAGATACTCTCAGTTTCTGAAAATGTACGTTTTTTTTTGTTGAAAACTCTAAAATGGAGCAAAGAGTCAGTCTTTTTGCAACGGTATAATTGTTTAACTCTATAAATATAATTTATATAGTTTATTTTCTTTCTTTCCACTCTCTCTGCGTCCTCAAGACTTGTTAGTTTCCCCCGGTGCCTGGAAGCCCTCCAGGGAGGCGCGAACCGCCGGCCGCAAACAACCAAAACAATCCTCTTTTTTTTCATCCGTCCTTAGCATCTCTTTCCCCTCCGCCATCTCCTTCTCCTCCAGCTCCCCCTTCCGCCTTCTGCTCCTCCCCGCTCCTTCCACCTCACTTGCAGACAAACTGGTCCACGGTCTTGGTGCAGCGCTTGCACTTGACGTAGCAGCACCAGTGGAACTTGCAGTGGCAGCGCTCCACCACCTGGGCCTTGTACTGGTCATACCCGCGGCCGCAGCACATGAGCTCGCAGCCGTCCATGCCCTCCGACGTCTTGTTGCACAGCCGGCCCACCGTGCCCAGCGAGCCCGTGGTGTGGTTGAGCAGGCAGTAGTCCGGGCTGCCGTCGATGTACACCAGGTCGTGGCTGGTGGGCGGGTTGAACTTGCTGTGCATCTGCACCATCTTGCCGCGCGAGTTGAGCTTCATGGAGGCGGCGCTGTCGTACTTCTCCTTGAGCGCGTCGCCCACCTTGCGGAAGTCGGCCAGCTGCAGCCAGCACGTCTTCAGGCTGCAGGAGCCCGACACGCCGTGGCACTTGCAGGACACGTGCGCCAGGTCCGACACGGTCTGGAGGGAGGGACAGAGGGAGAGGGAGAGAGGGAGAGAAGGGAGGAGCCAATGAGACACGTGGGCCAATAAACGACACACCGGTTTGATAAGCGTCCCCCTGAGTAGGATGGTTTGGAAGGGGTCAGGGTGTTGGACTCCGATTTGAAAGTGGCTGAACCTCAATGTCTGCGGTTGACCTGTTGTGGATTAAGTAACTGCTCCACCACATCCCTTACAGCTCACTTATGATACTGTATGCCCCAAACACTATTCACTGTAAGGCCCTTTGCGATACAGTGTATTATATATTACATATCTGCTCAATGACAAAGAATTTCACAACCACAGAAGAAAAACCTTTCAAATGTGTTCATTTGTAATCATTTTCCAAAATCTGTGCAGTGGTAAGTTTGGAATGTTTTTCATTCCTGTGCACACGCGCACACCAATTAATCAAAGGGCGGTAATCTTCCAAATCACTCCATGTGTGCTGCAGCATAAAAGCCCTCGACTCATTGGACCGGACTCTAAACAGGGGCGGTTGCCTGGCGACAGCACTTTGGCCCAGAGTGTTTTGTTTGAGGCAGTTTCAAGCCTTCTGGAATGGACTTGCAAAAACCTCCACACCGCCTCCCAGGACAGACTGCCACCCCCCTGCAGATCAAAGTCCCCAGAGGGGTGGAGGGGAGAAGAGTTGGAGGGCTTGAGGGGGGGGGGGGGGGGGGGGGGGGGGGGGGGGGGGGAGATGGTGGATTAAGCCGTTTCACAGATGATCAACGGGTGGATGCACTCGTCTGATTGACCTGGATTATCTCACTCTCAACTCCCATCGCATTTGTCATCCCTCCCGCTGCTCTGGCTCAGTGTTGAGAACAGGAGGCTGCAGTAGACCACCCGCCCACCCGCCCGCCCTCTGTCCCTCCCCTCTCCCTCCCTCCCTCAACAAGTCTACTTCAGGAGAAGTTCCAGACCCAGGGCTGGGCGATAAGGAAACATCAATTTTCACAATAATTATGGGGAATTTGACACAATATCGTAAATTATATTGTAAATTATATGCTCGTGAATTCAAAATGGCATTCAAAAGTGTCCAACGGAGGGTCATTATGTTGAAGACCTAAAGACCTATTTCAAACATCTTCAATTTTTAATAGAATGCAGAACCATTTAAAAAACGATTTATGACCAAGCCCTATCCAGACCTTCCATCAATCCATCCATCCATCCATCCCTCCCTCCCTACCCTGCGTCCGGCCTCGTTGTTGTGCAGGTTCATCAGCAGTCGGGCGCTCTCGGCGGTGCCCTTGGGGTAGCTCTTCTCCCGCTCGCGCGCGTCCACAAACTCCTTGGAGAAGCGGTAGCCGTAGTTGAGGTTGTCGCCGCAGCCGCCCCACAGCCAGTCCCGGGGAAGGTCCTTGGGCCGCGCCGCCCGGCTGCAGCCGCAGCTCGACAACTCCCCCTCCCGGCAGGCCCGGCTGACCGCATTGACCACGCCCGCCGCACTGATGGCGTAGGTGAACGCCGTCTCGCGGCTCCCTGCGGACACACACGGACGGAAGATGACATGGTCAACGTCGGCTGTGAGCGGGACAACGCGTGTGACAACAGGTTGTATGGAGAGGGCCGTTACATTTAGAGAATGACCTTTTCTCCCTCACCACTTCATAGCTAGCACTCGCTACAGTGAGAGGGAGTAAAGAGTACAGTACAGAGACATGGAGGGAGAGAGGCAAGGAACTGATGGAGAAACAGAGAGATACAGACAGACACAATCAGAGAGACGTATATGGGAAAGATATAAAAGTGGAGAATGACCAGATGTGTTCTACCCCAAAGCAGTTCCTATCTACCACTTGATAAGATTACAGTGTGTAGATGTAGAGTGCTGTCCATGATGTCCCGTCACCAAAGGCATTTATGCAATTAAAACTACGCCTTACAATCCCATGTGTCCATCGCATTCTTTTCACGGGAATGATCGAGTTTTTAGAGGCCGCTTGCAAGACTCTCCATTATGACCTGCACTCACAGCGGTGAAATCAGCACATCTACCACTGGGAACACGCCAGAGCGAAGACAGCGCCCCCCGGTGACAGAGACCTCCCTCAGCAGCCAACTGCCATCGCTCCACAAATCACAGCCGACAGATACAGTATTACAGTAAAGAAAAAAAAAACTCCCATCTGTGAATCCGTAGCTCCCAACTCAACCTGGAGCCACAGAACTATTAAATCTCTCTTCACTTCAGACCCAGCTAACATTTCCTCATCGGAGATCGGAATGAAACACATCTTGGAACTCTAAACACAAAATGGCCAAAAAAAAAAGAGAAGAAATAGGAATCTCTAGCTTTTTTTTTCTCCTCTCTTTCTCAAGTAACCACTAAAGAAGAAACCCACAGGCTGAATGTGAGTGGGTTTCTGAGAGAAATAGAGATGAGGAGATAGGCGACTGTAAGAAGAAGAAAAAAAAAATACTGCTGCCTTTTCCTACGCTATAAGAGAAAGCTGTGTGCTGACAGAGAGGGGGGCCCGAAGAAAAAAACAGAGACGTGAAATAGCTCATATACCTGCTGGGCCAGCACTCAGGAGAGCATCAAGTAATGGCAAAAACAGATAGAGGAGAGTCAGTCAAAAAAGATAAGTCAAAAGCAAATGCATTAGAAGGGGGAATAAGAAACGAGAGAAGAAAGAGCGACGGGGAGAAGGGAGCCTGCTGAGAAAGATAAGTCATAAGAAACACATAAAAAGGGGAATAAAAAACCCAGACGAAAACCAAACTGGGGAGTAGAGACAATATCTTTTTGAGACAATTAAATCTATAAATACGAGTCCCTAACCCTGACCTAATATAAAAAGAGAGGGTCCAAAGGGACAAGTCCGCTATGAAAGGTGCACGGCTGGAGGTGGAGGCTGAACGCTGTCCAGATGGAAGTGCTGGCGGGCGCTGGGGCTGAGCGTAGGGGGGAAAGATTCTGGGTCTAACGCAGATTTAAAACCATGCAGAGGAGATTGGCCTAATAGTGGACCTGTGGACAGACGAGCTGTCGTCTCCCACGCAGGCCCACCACCTCCCACCGCCGCCTGGGTTAGCGCAGTAAGCGAGGACTCCAGCCGCATGAGGAGTAACCCTAAATCACCTGCACCACTGGCTCTGAGAGGGAAGGGGAGCTAGAGGACGCACACTCAAGAGAGGCGATGCAGGTAGAGAGAACAGCGGAGGAGGAGAGGAACGTGGAGGATTCAGATGAGGTTCCTTTGAAGACTGATTGGTGGAGTGGAAGCCAGGAGAACTAAGGGCAGGGAGGAGGGGCTATAAAAAAAAGCTCCAATAATCTCGGGCGCACACACACACACACACACACACACACACACACACACACACACTCTGAGCGGGCAAACACTCCCCAACGTCTGCATGTGCACGCCTCAGCAAAGTAAAAATAATAAAATCGGTCTGAAAGTGGTCCCAAAAGAACCCCCGCTCCCAGTGCGACTGATAAACAGTATCAAGCGCGGTCGTCTACACACGATGCAGGCCGGCTGCACGGGCCCGGCCCAGCCGTAGCCAGACGGATTGGCCATGGCTCTACCTTGATCACCGCACTGACAGGCTATACTTTGACTCTCGCTCCGTCCCGAGAGTTATGATCGATACATGCCAACACTAAACAGACTTTCCGCTGACCCGTGTGGTGGGAGGCAAACAGCCAACCCAAACGGAGTCGTACCGTGTGAGATGAAAGAGTTCAACGCTGGGATTTTACTTTTTCAACCTCCCCCCCGAAAAAAAAAAGCAGGGATGATTGGATAGTATTTTCCTGGCCTTCATAAAGAGACTGACGTGCTCTACCCTACTGTACATGCCGACGTGCCCGCCGACCCGCAAGGAACGTGGATTATATATTTAGCATTTATGTCTTCGGCCGCTTGAGTCCCATTAGTTGTTAATGCAGCACTGCAACAGTCTATGCGTGTGCGTGTGCATGTGTCTCTCCGTCAATGTTACAGAGATTATCCAGGGGGGGCCAGGGCCACATGCGATTGATCCAGCGATCTCACCCACCAACTATTCTCTCCACACAGCTGCTCAGAATCAGCCGTACTACAACCTCCCTAGGCAGCGCACCGACACGTTTTCCCGTGGCATACACACCGGAAAACCTCAACTCTTAACAGGCCACCTGTGAATAACACGGGCCTGGGCAAGCCGGTCAAGAAACACACACATGCATGTAAGCGTGACTCAATGAAGTTATGCACGCATGAACTATACCACACACGAATGAATGACTCAATCCACGAATGAACGGATAAAAAAAAAATGGTGCTTGCTGACAGCTTCTTACCGATCTGCATGACCCGCCCGAAGACGGACGAGTTGTCCACGGTGCTGCAGTTCCAGCGCCGGTGCCGGAACTGGTACTGGCACTCCCTGATGCCCGTCTTGGCGCCCTCGCCGATGTACTGCATGTGGTCCTGGTACAGCTGGCACAGCTTCTTCTGGCCCTGGGACAGGCCCACCAGCTGGCTGCACAGGGGCTGGGCCCCGATGATGTACGCCTCGGGGATGAGCAGCGGGTTCATGGCCAGGGACCTGGAGGGTCACGGCATGGGGGAAGACAGACGCATGAGGTGAACACAGAGCTAACAAGTGTCGGAGGAACACACACAATCAGAGCAATGGTGTTGTTTTTGATGGACAGAAAGGGAAAGGCACAGCAGTCGGAGAGGGCCGATGGGACCAGCGCTAGTATGAGCGTCTGGTCAGGGAGCCACAGAAACAATTGGGAGTATCCCGCCGCTATATAACAGCCGACAATAGGCTGTCGTGTATCCTGATCAACTGGGGAGAGTGGCACACCAAAGACACGGCAAATACACGAGCACAAGCAGAGCCTTGCAGTGGTCCCACATAATAGAGAAAGAGCTGACGGTTGATTTGTTTTCCTCCACCCGTTTTTCTGTGCAACTTGTGCATACGTTCAATTTGTAAATCTTATCAGCACTAAAGTTAACATGCAAAAGAAGGCAGCACAGAAGGCAAATGCTTCAGTAAGCTTTTGGTTGGTGGACAAAAACTATATTCAATGTTATTTTTAATATGATCGTCAAAACAGCATGAAATGACATCGCAACAGTATCCCACTACTGTAATTTAACACGTTTCCTAGAAAAACAGGTATTTGGCGGGGGGACCCAAACGGATGAGGAATGTTGATTTGACCCGTCAGGATCTGATTGGTTGGCACATAAATTAATGGTGCACGCCTGCTAGAGTGCGTGAGCCTGTCGCAGGCTGCAGACGATACCGCAAACATGTCTCTATATCGTTGGTTCTTGTTGTCATCGTCATTAACACACACACACACACACACACACACACACACACACACACACACACACACACACACACACACACACACACACACACACACACACACACACACACACCACACACACACACACACACACACACACAAGTTATGGAGGAATATTAGATTTGAACTAATAAACAGCTTTTTTGGGGGGATTTTGGCATAAGCTGTCAAATGAGATGACGAAATACGTTAACAAGGTGAAAATTTAATTTCATGGTTACTATGATTATTATGGAATAACAGTAACAAAAGTAGGATTGTATTAAATTTGTTAACATTCCGTTACACATACTTTTAACACCAGTGCTGGTGATTCTGGGGACAGGGTCTTTAGGATAGTGGGGCACGCACACACACACAGTACTGAATTACACTGCAGTGGGGAATGCATTACACACACACACACACACACACACACACACACACACACACACACACACACACACACACACACACACACACACACACACACACACACACACACACACACACACACACACTACTGAATTACACTGCAGTGGGGAATGCATTACACACACACTGTACTGAATTACACTGCAGTGGCACACACACACACACACACACACACACACACACACACACACACACACACACACACACACACACACACACACACACACACACACACACACACACACACACACACACACACACACACACACACACTGCACTGGGGCATGCATTCACACACAGTACTGAAATACAACACAATGGGGGATGCATACTCCTTCCTTCCTGTTACCAAGTCCGTGCCTTAACATATTTGGATTTTGGACACGTTTTTACAAAAACCACAGCAATCTATGTTTTCTGTAATATTCATAATTTTGGTTTGGCAAAGTGTGGAGAAGAAAAAAAGGAGGGAGAAAAAGGCCTTCCTGAAGAATTAATGTTCTACAGTCAGCATGTCTTATTACTGCATATGCGGTATGACTGCAGCTGAATAGGCTTGCTTAGCAAGCACACACAGGCCTCAGTTAAAAAACAGACACACAAACACGTTTTATATATATAAATTAACAGCCAAATACTTTTTTACACTACAAAAATATTTATATAATTTTTTTTCATTATTGTTGCAGTCAAGAAAGGCAAGAAATCATATACAAAAGATTATTACAAGCAAATATAATGTGTTCTGAATAAATCGTATACATCTAAACATATTAATTTGGCACACACACACACACACACACTTAAAAAGAAAGCCAAGAGACAACGTACCACCAGGAGTTGGCCTCCACAACCACCTGCATGATGAGGGTAAGCAGCGTGAGGGCGACCACACAGCGCCTGGAGTCCAGCAGGCTGCCCGAGGGCCAGCCCAGGGCCCGGCTCACACGTCCCCAGCCCAGGTTCATACTGCCTCTGATCTGGGGGACACAGCGCAGAGCAGAGCTCCGATTAAGCACGGTTCACTGAGTGGGAATACTTGACTGCGAATGACATTCAATTAATTTTCTGGTCGAAATTATTGGAAAGAGAATTGTACAACGTGCAATGCTGATAGGTGTGTGTGTGTGTGTGTGTGTGTGTGTGTGTGTGTGTGTGTGTGTGTGTGTGTGTGTGTGTGTGTGTGTGTGTGTGTGTGTGTGTGTGTGTGTGTGTGTGTGTGTGTGTGTGTGTGTGTGTGTTAATGGGAGCCCTGGGGCCATCAGTGCAGAGCCCATATTTAGCAGGTCTGAATGTCATTCATATATAGAAGATCGACAGGCAGCCAGATAATAATAATGACCCCAGGATATCTGCCACCAGGCAATATAGATGACTAAGCAAAGGGTGAGAGGACTAGGCTATGCAACACTGAAATAAATGGCTGAGTCGAATATACACCGGCCAATAGGGACAATTTAATCCGAAATCTTGACGTCAAAGTCACCACGTTGACCAATGTATATATTTGACACATTTAAAATAATATTGTTCGTTGTATTTTTGTAGGCCGATGATGAGTGACATTTTTTTGTAGACCTGAAAGTCGTCTTTCCATTAGGCCTTGATATAAATACACCGGTAAAGCGTGAAAAAACGTAAAGGCCTGTCTTATTGTTACTTCGGGCCTTTTTGCATTATTTTACTCAGTGGTATTGCGTAGGTCGTTAATTATCCGTGATTCCCAAAAGATTGGCATTTCAATAAGATAATGAAATCTATTATTTTGTAATCGGCGCTTTTCTATTCCGATACAGTTGAAAGCCACGTCAGCGTTTTAAAAAAACCTGACCCTTTTTTATAATCACATTAATAAGATATTAGAAATAGGTTAACCAGCACATCGATTGAAACGTATAGGCTACAGTGCAAGCCTGGTCCTGGACAATTAGGGACAAACTGTTTCAACTTTTTTACAAAGCAAAACATGCCTCGCGAAGATTTATCTAGGCTACATTGTTTTTGTTGGTAGACAATTGCTGTAATTTATATCGTAGTTGTTGTATTTTTTAACCGTAGTCGCCAATAATGTGATTGGTTAATACTCATTATAGACAAGGCCAAGTTCACCAACGGGCAGGCGCGCACACGCACGCTAAATGAGCGCTCACTGTCAGGCGCGCGCACGAAACATGTGCTTTCATTTTCCTTGTTCGTTGCCTCAAGAGCTGGCGGGTAATCTTCGCTTGTCTTTCTATTCGTCCACTAGAATCAAATAAATAGGACAAACGGGGCATGTTTCCCTATAGAAATGTTGGCCTACCTGTGTAAGTCAAATAGTCCTCCAATAATATATAGGCAAATTTAAAAGAGTCCTTTATAATTATACAGTTATATAGGCTATAGGCTATAAATATATATGCTAAAAAATCGGTTAATTCCAGGATCGTTCAAACTCCTTAAGAAAAGCAAGAGTTGACAGTATGGGACTATAACACAGTAACATTGCGAATAAAAGTAAATGGGATGGATATCTGCTTTTAATAGTGGACTGTTTCATAGTGGATATCGAACCAATTTGTCCAAAATAATTAAAACACTCTAAAACAACAAATAACAGAATTAGAGAACGCATGTTTAAAGACTTTGTTTTTAAGGAAATTACAGCATAATTGAATGGTTCCAAGCTCACAATTTAACAATTAACTGGCCGTGATCTTAATGCGCTAAAAGGTGGATATATCTTATGCATTGAAAAAGTGCAGATTTGTTAAGTTGTCGATGTGTTTGCCAAAATAATTATACAACTTAAATAAACAAATTCCGCTCAAAATATACCTACTATTAAAATGTGTTCAAATTCAGAGATTGGGTAGGCCTATGTCATGTTTGGATTTAATGCTGATAGGCCTACATCATATAGCCCAGGCTAAATTTAATTTAGGATTTGACATTCAAATGTTTGGTAAACGGTACTTTTTGAGGATAGTCTACTAAAGTATAAGCATGATATTTCTTACGGTTGAGAGTTCTTCTCTGTGAATCTAGCAACTTATTGATGGAGGATTTGGCCTGCTACTCAACCAATCTCCTATACCATCGTCGCCCATCAAACCAGGAGAGGGAGCCAGGGACAAGGGTTTGATCTGCCGGTTTGGGACATCGAAGTGATGGGCTGATCAAAACGCCCTTATAATCACTCCGGTTACTTGGTCTCAGGATTTATAATAGATAGCCTACGTTTACATTGGCAAATACAGATATCGAAGAATATAAAATAACCAAGTTAAATATGCATTTCTCAATAGAATATCTTTCTGCATGTAGGCCACCAGGCGACAGAGGAGGGCATCGTGTTGCACGCATTGGATGAAGGGGACATTTACGGGTTGGAATCGTGTGCAGGTAGGCTAAATGCAACCTCATTTAGGGGGGGGGAGAGATACTAGAATTTCTTTAAGCTACTTAAAAAAGGAGGGGGAGGCATGTGAAAAACAGGTGAGACATAGCCAAGAGGCCTATACTTACCACGGCCCGATGGAGGTCGTAATCCTTTTTTGTTGGCAAATCAAACCAATATTATTCCACAGTAGCCCAGGTGTCCCAGATCTCCTTCCCCGGTAGATGTGAATGGAAGTAACGTGGGATATGGAGTTGCAGTGGGATAATTGACCCAAACTAACGGCAGTCTTTAATAGTTCTTGTTTTTGGGTGTCGGCGGTACACACACACACGCAACCTGGCAATCAGTTAACGTGTGTGCGTTTTCGTGCGCAGACAAAAAAAGTAAAGCTGTTTTCCCCAGCAGATGCAAACTGTTTACATTAACATCCAAAAGGCAATGTGAATAATTGGCAGCTCTAACAAAATGTCTGTCTGACTTCTCAGTAGAGGCAGTAACAAAAAACCCTCTCTCTCTCTTACAAGCAGCTCAACGGCCACTGGCAGCAGTCAGTATGAGCAGCAGCACACTTAGCTTCTTGTCTCTTGATAAGCCGATGACTGCTTTCTCATTCAAGGAGACCGATAGCCAGATTAGATGAAAGCAAAGTGTGTGTAATCAAGGGGTTGCTAATAAAAAATGACTTGTTCCAGTCCTTCCTTCACACCTTCGGATACCTAACCCCCCCTCTACCTGCGGGAACATCCACATATGAATCCTCGCCACAAACGTGTTGACAATCCACTCTCCATGCTGGACGAGAAATAAAAGTCGGAAAAATCCTTCACTCGAGCTTCAATAGTTCATATGCAAAAAAAACAAAAACAACCGCGAAGTCCAAATTGCATACAGCCTCTACACGGCGAGTGACCGTCGAAACGAAGCTCCCAAACTCTGTTTGGGAGTTGTACCTCCAAGCAATGAACTTGTCGCCGGCGCAGTTAAAGCAGCTCTACGCACACCAGAGGCCACTTCGCTGAGTCTGTCCTCCCGGACCGAGTGTGCGTGTATTATGTGTGGAGGTGGTGTAGATATCGCGCAATCCTTTCTGTCACCTGCCCCGTCGCCTCCTTTCTCAAACTACCAAACTGCAGCACTGATGCTCAGCGCAAAACTTCAGGTGGCGCATGCGCATGAGATTTTTTTTTTCTTCTTCTTCTTCTAGGCACCAACTTTCAAGATCGAAGAATGCGGGCCAGCAAGGGGCAGACTTCGCATTTGAGTGTAGGTGAGACTGTAAAAAAAGAAAAAAAAGAAAGAGAGAAAATAAAAGGGCGGAACGGGCTGTAACAAAACAAGCGTCTCTATTACCTAAAATAAACGTATAAAGCACCCAAGGCTATTACCCTATCCACGCCGAGCAGAGTAGGGATTTTCAGTCGCAGGATATCGAGTTACAACTCGGTAAAATCAAGACAAGCAGGTCCACACTGAGTGCTTATACAGACTCCTCTCATCACTTCAAGACATGGGAGCTCGGTTATTAACAATCGTCGTTATTTCAGGGTGCCTTATCAAATACCAAAACACAGCGGATCCATCTGATTATTTATTGTTATTTTATGTAATGATTTTTTTTCAAATGACACATTAGGGTTTTTCCCCCAGCCTGTGTCACTCTTGGGATTATACCAACACGGACGGGATGGATGGATGAGATCGAGGTATTCTCCTAATACTGATAAATCAATAAAACATTATTCTTACACACTTCATATCTCTTATGACTTTTCAGGTAGGTGGGTGGGTTTGTTCATAATAATCAACTTTCTTCAAATATAGGCTATATGCAATAGGCATCAAAACAATTTTTCTCATACAAACACATGCAGCTGAACAGCAGTCTATAATGCCTGCTCAACTACTTAAATGTGCCCTCCTCAAAGGCACATTGAGGCCACAATGTATATACGTTCTGGAGTAAAGTATATGCAAAGTATCTCGTCAGGCTTCTCGTGCCGCTGCCACTCCAATAAAGACTTGTTGAACGGAAAGCTCATGCAGTGCATACAGTTCCTTTGTGAGATAATGTGTGTGTGTGTGTGTGTGTGTGTGTGTGTGTGTGTGTGTGTGTGTGTGTGTGTGTGTGTGTGTGTGTGTGTGTGTGGAACATCTGGGACGCCTCAGACAAGTGGCCAGAGATACCAGCACCGGGACATCAATAGTCTGGCAGAGCAGCCAATCAGATTGTTCCAATCGCTGAAAAAGGGACATTGGAACCAAAAACGTTATTTCTTTCACCCCCATCAAGCAAAATCGTATAAAGTGGCCGTGCACGCCTGCTAGAGCTCTGCACTTAGCTAGCATTTAGTGGTGGACGCGGCAGTGGCTCAGCCTGTGTTAGTAGGGAGGGGGATGAATGCCCAGCCCCCTCCTCCCATACCATGCTAGGCTACCCCTCCCTCTATTACCCCTCCCTCTACCCCCATCCCCCCAGGAGGAAAACGGGGCAACATCTGGCTGAGTTTATGAGAGGGCGAGAGAGGGAGAAAGAGAGAGGGAGAGAGAGAGAAGAATTGGTAGACCATGAAAAGTGGAAAGAAATCTTACTTGGGCAACCCAAGAGGCCATTGTTGAGGTGGCCATTAGTGGCGGTGAAACTATAATCTTATGAAAATACCCATTGTTGCACAGTGCGTTACCGTTGGAAATGTCAACGCTCAGATGTCTCTCTGAGAAAGCAAATGGTCCAGTCCTTGAGAAAATGTCTTCTTTATTTAAAACAACACGTACAGCTGACCACGTCAAAAACACTAGAACAATCACATTAGTATTGTGATCCCACCCCTTGTCACACACACACACACACACACACACACACACACACACACACACACACACACACACACACACACACACACACACACACACACCACACACACACACACACACACAAACACCTACTCACACTTATTTACAGAAAGTGTACAGTTAAGGGGAATTGGATATAGTTAAATTATAACACAGAACTATTGTACAGTATATCATCATGACATCATCATGACATCATCAGTACAATACAAAAAATAGGCAGTACAGTGCCTTTAAATGAAAGTCACTTAATTTAAAGGATAGCCAATTGGTCGCTAAACCAATAAATAAAAGATAAAATATCAACATTTGACACACAAACACACACACACACACACACACACACCACACACACACACACACACACACACACACACACACACACACACACACACACACAGCACACACACACACACACACACACACACTAAAAGTCTGGCACCCAAACTCTGTTGGATATAGAAAACAGAAACGGAACAGAACAATATAATGGTTGATTCAACAAAAAATTAAGAGAAAAACAGAGGGAACCATAAATTAAAGTAGTGTTGTCCCATCTCCAAGGTTATGTTTCAGGTTATGAGTCGAGGGCAGGTGTCAGATGACCCGACAGGGCATCATTCATCTCAACACAGACCCCCTGGTTATCATATTTCATTTTTGTCGGGCTGGAGACAGTCAACCGGACAAGTCAATGAAAACGAAAGTCACATCTTAAG
Source organism: Gadus morhua (assembly GCF_902167405.1). NCBI lineage: Eukaryota > Metazoa > Chordata > Actinopteri > Gadiformes > Gadidae > Gadus > Gadus morhua. The sequence goes on along the minus strand of NC_044048.1, from coordinate 14,007,389 downwards.
TCTTAATGTGTTCCCTTATTTGTGCTAGACCCAGAGGTGGTTCCTTTGGCACGTTGCACCGTGAAGGTTCCTGTGTGTCCTGTGTGGGGGGAATAAAGGCAACACCAGTACACTGTAGTTCCAAGATGGCGGGTCATTCCCAGGATCGTTTGAGTGAAAGGAGCAAGGAGGTAAACCGGAGATGTTCTAAATGCAGAAGGGTTGTAGTTCTCCAACCGTGATGCTTCTCTGTGACCTGTTGAGCGATGGTCAACTGAATTCTATAATTTTCCTCCCCAATGCCGTGGGGAAGTGATTGTGTGTGTGCGTTTGTATTTGTGTGTGTCTAGGTATTGTTTAGTGTGTATGCTAGTGAGGGGGGGGGGGGGGGTGTAGGGGTGGTGAGTGATGTCTTGAGGCTCTTGGCATGGCTCGGCAAGGGACTGTGGAGGGAAAAAGAGAACAACATTAGGGTAAAGATAAAAACAAGCTAAACAACAACAACAACCGTCCCACAGATACAAAATGGTTCCATCCTTGCATATGCTGCGGTAGGCTGTATCGTAAACATGTGTTTGCCTCTGATTCCGAGGACGAGAACGTATGCTAAATATTAAAATACACAGACACTAATACTCTGTCTCTGGTTGGATGTTTCTGTTTTTCAGAGTTAAAAACTTGACCATTTTGTCCCTGTAGCTGTCTGGCAATTGTCCAGAGCTCCTTAAGAATGCTTTAAACGCACTTGGCACCAGTCCAAACATCAAGTGCTCATTTATAACAAACTGTGGCGGAATGTGTCTGTTATGCAGGCTGCCGGGGCAGACAGCAACCGCCATACAACCTTTTCTAAGGGGTGGCTTGGACAAAAAGACAAAAAAACACAATGATGTATGTCCAGCGGGACGGTGGCGCCTCATTGGCTGAGCAAACAGCGCTCAAAATAGCCTACCAATCACTGAAGATGATATCATCAGTCACTCAGGGTATGGACGGGAGGAGGGGGGGAGGGGGGACTAAACCCTGTGCATCTGTTGGTCGGGGGGGGGGGGGGGGGTGGGGGGGGGGGGGGGGGGGGGGGGGGGGGGGGGGGGGGGCATGCAAGAGGAGGACGTAGAAACATTCTGATGGGTTTATAGGCGGCGTTAAGTGTATTTTTTATAACCCAGGAGAACCATCAGTGGGAGTAGAGGGTATTGTTTTCGATGTAAGGAAGTGTATGTTGATAGTGAGAGCGAAAAGGCTCATGGAATATGGGCAGGACTGAGGGGCTGGTCCCATTTTCCCCATCTCACTCTGATTGGATACAAGGCTGAAGAGGATCATCCATTATATCAGGAGTAAATAAACAGCCAGAGCAATTACCGCAAGTGCCATCATTTGTAATGCAACAATGTGTGTGTGTGTGTGTGTGTGTGTGTGCGTATATGCACGTCTGTGCGTATGTGCATGATGTGTGTGCGTGTATGTCTGCATGCATGTGTGTTTGCATGTGGGTGTGTGTGTGCATAAGCGCATTAGGGTCCACATATGCAGGGTTGTGTGGGTAAACGTGAGCTTGTGTGTTGGGCCTCGTTCTCAGATTTCTTTGCTGCTGTCCGTACTTTAATTGATGATTCTGGGGCCAGAGAATCAACAAATAGGGCCCCGGGGCCGAGCATAATGGAGAGCAAATCCTGCCCCTCGATCCTGCAAGAAGACCACTCCTCTTTCTTTTCTGTCAACACCTTAGTACCTCTAGACAACAGAGGCATTCACCACACACACACACACACGCATACGCACACACACACACACACACACACACACACACACACACACACACACACACACACACACACACACACACACACACACACACACACACACACACACTGCAGAAAGCATCATCCTTCTTAGAAATGTCTAGTAGAACCAGGATTCTTGAATTCCTTGGAGTATTGTCGTTTTCAAAGATGTTATTACTTTTCATTTAATAAAGTCCAGTGATGTTCATGCAGTATGAAACCTGGATGTACGCTGTGAAGTAGAGCTGATAAATTGCGCGTGGCATTTTGTGGCATTCTTCAAAGAAATAGCTAATAAAATATGTACTGTATTTAGAGGTCTGTCTTCAGGCAAAGTTATATTGAGAAATAATGTCAATACAAGTGCGTTACATTCTTCTATATTCTTCAAGATCCCTTGTGACAGTTGGACAATGCCAAATTTGATCGAACCTCCTAAACATATACCATAATAGATTCAACTGACAAAGGGGTAACAAAATGGTGGACCGACATCCAGTATCCAGCGGATTTGAGATAAAGGGCTATTTTCATTCCATGCTATATCCTTAAACATGATGTTGCTTGAAACAGCACCGCCATCACTTGCAGAATGTGACAAGTGTCCCCATTGTTCGCAGGGTAGCAGAGAAATAACTGCCCAGTTTGGGAGACGCAGGGTCTTACCATTTCTAATCTACAGACACTGTTGAGTAGGAAAAAAGAAAAGGAAAAAGAATTGTAACGGAAACCTTCCAGAAATGGAACGACTTAGTATCATGGAATTTCTTCGCAGTGTACCTTCGTTATTTTAGTTATGTTGCTAGGGAGGAAGTGCGTCATGTACGTGTATATGCTTAAAGGCCCGTGATTATTTAAACTGTCAACTTGTTGTGACAGGGTGTTAAAATTGTATTTTTAATGTTTTAATTCTTTCATTTACGTTTATGTACAACAAGGTACAGCTGTTGTATAATGGAACAGCGTATTAAGGTTGCGTATAGAACAGCATTCATATACTGTTTTATAGCTGTGCAGGCTATTAAATTAATGACACATACACCGTTAAATGACGTAATGGAAATGTAATGCAGCGTACTATAAATGTAAACGCATCAATCATCAGGCTTGTCAAAGGTACGGCGGACATGACAGGACATTATCTTTCGTTTCATGTGCGTGTCCCGCAAGGTACATTAATCAGTCATACTGGCGTAAAGAATTGATAATCTCAATATATATATATACGATACATGTCATGTGACGTCCATTCACAATTTTTAAAAAGGAATATATAAAGTGGTATGGTGGATAAAATATATCCACCATACCACTATACATACTACTAGCATGTTCAGAGAATGTCTCCAAAGAATGGTAAATGAACAAAGTAACTACATCTCATGATGAGATTTATGGAATATTCCGAGAGGGGATGAAGCATTTGGCCCCCTTGAAAGATGACATACGTTGCTACTGAGACCTACTGAGTATCCATACAAGCAAATAGTGAAGCCATGGTATTGTAAGGGGCTATATGGAAAGCGTTGGTAGTACGTGTGGTAAAGTCAGCCTCTTACAGTCTGAAGTATTCTGCAATCCTCAGAAGGATAAGCACCAATAAAGCTGGAGCGTTAACGTTCGACACCCGCTCCCACGCAACACACATTCCCCCTCTCAACGTGGACAACATGCTATATTTATGACAGCCGTTTCTAATGGAAACTCTCTCCCAGCAAATGCCCTTCTTCCCTAAATTCAAAGTTATTGTTATTCTGCTCCGACATATGTTTTGGATGTGTAACTATGATCCTAACGTGTTCGTACGCATTAAAACAACAGATGATTAAGTTTACACTCATCTTTCTATTTTTTGAACGCCATGTGACCTCAAAGGCCCCTATCTTATCCTGATACCACCGCTATCTACCACCACAGCCACCACCATCGCCATCGCCACCGCCACCCCCACCAACACCACCACAGTCCTCAGTGAGTCCTGTCTCCCCTCCCCTGCACCCATCATCCTGCTGTCCCACTCCTCCGCTCTCGGCCTGCTTGATGGCGGACTCCGGGAAGGTGAAACCTTTCCCACATTAATACTGCTTTACGGCTGCCACCACAGACAGGGAACAGATTGCCTTGTCAAATGCTGCCTCTGCGACCTCTGTTGAAGGAGCACTTGCTGTTTTGGAGGTAAAAACTGATATTACTACACCTAACCTATGCATCTAATGGGTCGTTCGTCCAATTCAATGACGCTCGTCTTTTGCAAATGCTCTTTAACAGTCGTATTCATACAATGCTAATCTGATCCCGGTAAAACGGATTGATGACAGCAAAATGTGTTTGTTTGTGAACAAAGATAGTGAAAAAAGGGTTGATTCGGCCCTACGGTCATGTGTGCTGCACTACTCGTCTATCAATGAGTGTGTTCATCCGTCCATCTGGGGAATTAGATATCAAGGCCGTGAGTCGTGCGGTGTGCCCTTACCACGCTCCCCTTGTGTCTAAGTGGTACTAATGTAAACCTCTCGCAAAGGGAAAATATAGAAAAAAGAGCAGAAAGATCAGCAAAGTGTCTGAGTGGACCACCTATGCTAGACCTTCCCTTCTCCTCCCTCTCGTAACTCTTGTGATTCTCGTTCTGCAAGCTAGCCAGAGCGGCACTGCTAGGCTAGGCTATGCAATGCTATGCTAGGCTATGCTACGTCTGCCTAGCCAGTCTGCACCAGGTCTTGATGAGGGCAGGGTGTCGGGGTTGGGATGGGAACACAAAGGGCTGGATCTTATTGAGCAACAGATTATAAAAACACTGCACTCTTTATTCATCCCAGACTTTATCTTGATCCCGTTCCAAAGTGCTGACACACAGCCGGTGCTTCAGGCCATTAAACAGGTAGATGATCTACATGGTGCGATATTGACTTCAGCACCAATGCAGCCGTGTGGTTTACGGTTACCACAATTCATCGTAGTATCCTTTTATTGTTCTTTGAAAGGAAATTAATTAAAGGTCAAAGTCAGCCCTCCCAGGGAGAGAGAATCACTGCGACTTCACACAACTTCCAAAACGCTTTGTGAATTTCATCAGCTTTCATCATCCATTTCCTCAGCTTTTGTAGGGCAAACACAAACACAAACACACACACACACACACACACACACACACACACACACACACACACACACACACACACACACACACACACACACACACTAAGTGCCCTACAGATTTGTGCCCCCTGGCAATATGAACTCACTTTGAAACTATGCCCTTTTCTAAAACAGACAGCTCAATGTGGTCTCCATCAGGCTTTCCCAGGAACAGAGAACATCTCGTCTACAACAATTGCTTCAAGAGCTTACTCTCTCTTTTCTTGACCTCTCCTCTCCACCCCCTTCTCTTCCGTTCCTTTTTCCCCGCCCAACTTTTACAACTTCCTCCTGGTTTGGGCTGCAGGTCTAACCCAAACAAAACTCCATTTTTTAGTTATTGGCCCTCATGGCATGTAATGGAGAATCAAGCTAATTATCCATACAGCTGTTTTCACTTGCTTTTTATGTAAGCAATACCTGGTTGATCCACTGAGCAACAGTGAGGCCCTTCTTACGCTCCGGGCCTCCAGGCCGGCTGGAATTAGAGAGCAAAATGCCAGTTTCTCTCCCCCCCCCCCTCCCCCTCCTCCTCCCCCCGGCCCCGATGCTGCCCGGACCCCTGAACCAACCTCCAAACACACAGCCTGATGTCCCCCCCCGCCATCGCTCCACACCCGGCCCCCCGCCCGCTACGCCTCCCACTCCATCGCAGGGCTCGGTTTCCACTGCCCCGTACACCTTTACAACCCACCCACCCTCTCCCCTTTGATGTCCGGCACAGCGGCGGCGGCGGCGGCAGCGTTTGAACCATGCAGGGATTTGGATGTGAGCAAGGAAGTCCTTGTTTTTGCACCACGGTTGCTTCCTGCCGTATCCACGAGGGAGGCGGTGCTTGGTTAGGTGTGGCATGTGTGGGGGATTGGAACAATGAGGGGGCGAGAGAAAGAGAGGGAAAGTGAGCGAGTTAAAGGATGGGTGAGAAGTGAGAAAAGAAGTAGAGTGCCATGGGAAGAAAGACAGAAAGAAGGAACACCGGTGAGGTGGAGAGGAGGGGAGGAGGTGAGGGGAGGAGGGGGGGGGTGAAAGAAAAACAATCTCTCCACGGCTAATTACATAATTTCCTTCATCTGAGCAAACACACGGTGGGAGCAGGCGTCTGTGAGCGAGCCCCACGGCTGCTTGGGGGGGGGGTACTGAGGAGAGCTGGTCACCACCGGGCACCAACGGGGTCGCCCCGTGGCTCCGACCTGCTCACTGTACCAGGCAGCACGCCTCGCCCTCTGCAGTGGAGGAGCAGCCAGAGAAGAGCTGCAGAAGGACTCTGGACTGTTTCTCTGATCGTCTCATCACGCAGAGAGACACAAGAGCGCGAGTCGCAAGAGCGTACCTGGACTCACTGTTTTATTTGCCCCGGCAAACAGCCTCTCTGTTCAGCACACACGCCACTAGGTGGAGTTGAACGAGAAAGAGAAGTGGTCGTCCGCATCAAAACTAATTTTGCTCCCGTGAAGAAGAATGGTGTGTGTCCCTGAATGAATCAGTGTCCCTGTGTGTATACAGTTCACATGCATGTGCCATTCATTTCCTCGCTTTCTTCTCCCTCACAACTGACTGATCCGCATTTTTTTTCTGTTCTCCTCCTCCTCCCATCTGGTTCTGCATGGTTCTGTTCTTAGTAGTTGTTCTCCTGTTCCTGGGCTAAGTTAACATCTGGCTCGGAGTGAACGGGACTTGCCGCATGACAGACGGGCAGTCGGGCACGCATACTCAGAGCGAGGGGAAGATAATCGTAGCCATCCTAACGTTGATGTTATTGTTTTTTTTAAATTGCAGAACAACAAAAAAACTTTGGACAACCACAGAGGTATATAGGAGCAACGGCCCTGCCTGCTTTGATTTCTCTCTCTCTCTGTCTCTCTCTCTCTCTCTTGCTCACTTTATCTCTGGCTCTCTCTCTCTCTAATCCTGTGAGGAATGATGGAGCGCTCTCAGTGGAATGACGGTGTGTCCGCTGAGCCTGGCCAAGGTGTGCCAGCGTACAACTGATACGGGTGGAATCTGCACTTCTCACTCCACTGTTATACGGTGGCTGTCCTGCCTTTTTGTTTTCGAACAGCCTCCATACTACTCTCAGTATGCAGGCCAGTTTTTGTATGGACATATTTTGGAAAGCAAGGCATATGCACAGCGTGCACGTGTTTGCACACACTTTAGCGTGCAATGGTGTGCACGCACAAAGACACACATACATACACACACTTACACATACATACACCTAATTTATTTGTGTGTGCTCTAAAGTATATGTATAAACATTACACAATATATTTTAAGAAAACAGCACTGAGGATATGACATGTGCAGTGGAAGGAACAAGATCATGTTTGAATATTCATTCATTACTTTAGTAGCCGTGAGGCAAAAAAAACAAAAGTATGTTCATCAAAAGAGTTTATTGTTTGTGCAAGTTCAAACTACAGGTTCAAGCAGCGACAACAAAACTAAGTGTGTGGAATTTTATATCTCCATTTCGGAGCTTGTCCGCTCCCCCCCCCCCCCCCCCCCCCGCCTTTCCCTGTCTGTCTTCGCTCTCAGAAGTTCCTCCCTGCATAATCCCACCAATTTACTCCTTAAGGCCTTTATTCTCAGTTTCTCAGCACAGAATTCCATTCTCGCTCTTAATCTCTGCCTCTCTCTACCTCTCTCTGTCTCTCTCTCTCTTCTTGTATACTTTTTCTTCTGCCTCTCTCTCCTTCTATGCACAGTTCAGGTGGAAGTGTTTATGTTACCGAGCGGGATGTTCAGAGCCCTGTCGCATGCATGCATTAGGGAGGAGATATGCCTGTGAATGTGTGTGTGTGTTTGTGCAACGCGCATGTGTGTGTGCGTGTGTGTGTATGTGTGTTTGTGCGTGTGTGTTTGGCTTTGCATATGTGCATGTTTGCGTGTGTGTGTGGGTATGTTTCAGGCCAAGAGAGATCCTGGGTCATGTAGCAGGGCCCTGACCTGCCATTAAACCCATGAGCAGAGTGCTAGCATGGGAAATCAAAGAAAGAGTCAGTCTTCACCACCCTTGCGTTCAATCATGCAGCTTAATCGGCTTAAAAACAGCATGGTCTTTTCTGTCAAGTTTTCACCCTGGAAAGGCACTGTACATTAAAAACTGAATGGAGAATTACTTGACAGTTCTTCCATCTATGATTCATAGCAGCTTCTGAAATGACGTAGCCATTTCAGTCAAGTAGCTCTCTGTCACAGCATAGGGTCGCAGGTCGCCGGCCGGGCTAGCTCTATTTAATGGACGACTGGTGTCTAACATGGCAAGTCCTGCAGCTTTGTTAGAACTATCATGCAGCCACCGGGGCCCATAGGAAAGGCTTCAGTGAACGGGCCCACAGGCTTCTGAACAGTGCCCGCATTCTGACACCGGGCCCGGGCCGGGCCGGGCTACGGGATACGAGTGAAACTCGAGCCCACATTAAAGCGGCCCCATCAGGTAGGAGTTGGGGGAGAGGCCTCAGTGCTCTGGGGGTCTGTAGGGGTCCGGGCCGCCAAGGGCCTATCTCACCACCCATCTGGAAAGGGAATCTGAGGGTAGTGCGATGTGCCGATAAGAGGCCTCGCGGAGTGACACGGTAACAGCCAACGGAGCCGGGGAATGGGAGGGGCTCTGCCGGGAAATTAACCCTGCTACGGTGCACTCCCATGGGGGTTGGGCGGGGAGGCGGGGGGGGGGAGGGGCGAGGGTTGGGAGCTGGGTAGAAGTGAGGGTGAATGGGTGCACGGTGGCGTCTCGTTTGGGTTTTTAAAGGTTTGACCTGATGACCCCTGTACATGTGCACATAGGTATCCAGACGCAGGGCTTCACAATGAAATACATGCAGAGTACGTGCACACTCTTGCTCTGCTTCATGAGCATTAATTTGCTAACACACACACATATATAGACACAAGCACACACACACACACACACACACACACACACACACACACACACACACACACACACACACACACACACACACACACATACATGTGAAGAGGAAAACAGCACTCACATAACGCAGCAAAACAACAATTGATATGGAAAAAGCTCCTGTTTCTCTCCTTCCTCTTGTGTTTGTTAGTGTACTACTGTCCTCTTCTAAATGCTACAAACTGGCTTTCATTGTAAACCTCGTCGGCCCTTCTCCTGATGTCATTTCAAGATGAGGCCAAAATCCATGGCCAGCCATTTGCCATCTTTCTCACAGTCCAAGCACTCTCTCTCACTCTCTCTCTCTCCCTCTCTCACTCTCTCCCTCTCTCTCTCCGTCTCTCGCTCTCTCTCTCCCTCTCTCTCTCACTCTCTCTGTTTATCATCCTCCATGGCTACCTACAGCCCCCATCTCTCTCTCTACCTGCCTATCTATCAGCGTTCCATTAATCTTAGTTGGAGTTTCCTTCCTTCAGCCATTAATCATAGATCTTGTGCTCTGTTTTCAAATTGTTGTTTCCGGTGTTTCCTGCTCAAATCGAGAAAACACACCAACACACACAAACACACACACACACACACACACACACACACACACACACACACACACACACACACACACACACACACACACACACACACACACACAAACACACACAGGGTGATAGTGACAGATCGCCAAAATAAGGTTGCAGAGGGGGCATTTTCTTTTTTGTGTGTGTGTGCGAAAGTGTGTGTGTGTGTTTGTGAGTGTGTGTCTGTGCGTGGGTCTATTTAGTATAGAGCAGATGGAGGTGGTGAGGTTTGGGTTTGATGCACAAAGATGGAGGGGGGGGGGGGGGGCAGTGCTGCAGCTATATTATTTACATTTCATCTCAAATCTATTTAGGATCATTTGAACCAGTTAAGCAAATAAATCTGATCCTTAAGATCCCAATCGCCTGTTAAAGAAAAACAGGCTGAAGTGTAGCAGCTAGTGGCAGGGCTTCCCCTCCAGTTTGTGTTTGTGTGTGTGTGTGTGTGTGTGTGTGTGTGTGTGTGTGTGTGTGTGTGTGTGTGTGTGTGTGTGTGTGTGTGTGTGTGTGTGTGTGTGTGTGTGTGCATAAGAGTTGTGCATACCTGTGTGTGTAAGTATATTTGTGTAGGTGTGTCCATGACATCTATTCAGGAGCCCCAATAGTCATTATATTGATCCAGTGCAATCACAACGATCAGCTGGAAGGTGTGTTTGCTCCTCTGTCTGGTTGACAATGTTTACTCCCAGGGTATTGTGACCATGAAGCAATGTTAAATATATTATATGCATTAAATGTATCCTCGAAGTCAAATCTGAGTGTTTTTACTTGTCAACCTACTTGTGTCCATGTGTGTGTGTTCATCTGTGTGTGTGTGTGTGTGTGTGTGTGTGTGTGTGTGTGTGTTTGTGTGGTCATGCTCGGTTGGAGAGTTGTGTGCCTGTGTCTGTGTGCGCGCCAGCTCGTGTGTGCCGGTCAGCTTTATAGCCACAAGTCAGCTCATCATTCCATTGGCTCAGTGACTCTAAGGCTAGTGTATGGCCTCAGTCACATGAGCTACACAGCCAATAGGAGGATAAGCTCTGCCCTGATGCATGGCTACCTAATAGCATGCATGCTTCGGACTAGTAGGCATAGTGCCTATGCCACACTGTACGCAAAACAGTTACAGGAAGGTGCTACACCTCTTTATTACAGCCCCATACACTAACCCTTTCACGCTGTGATGGAGAGAGAGAGAGAGAGAGAGAGAGAGAGAGAGAGAGAGAGAGAGAGAGAGAGAGAGAGAGAGAGAGAGAGAGAGAGAGAGAGAGAGAGAGAGAGAGAGAGAGAGAACAAGAGAGAGAGAGAGAGAGAGAGAGAGAGAGAGAGAGAGAGAGAGAGAGAGAGAGAGAGAGAGAGAGAGAGAGAGATAGAGAGAGAACAAGAGAGAGAAAGACATTGAGAGAGCAAGAGAGAGAGAGGGAGAGAGGGCGAGAGAGAAAGATAGAGAGAGAGGGATGGAGAGAGAGAAAAACAGAGAGAGAGATAGATGTAAAGTCTCTGTGAAAGAGAGCTATAGATAGAGGGAGAGTGTGAGATAGATGGATTGTGTAAGAGAATGAGCGGAAGCGAGAGAGAGAGAGAGAGAGAATGAAGAGAGTTAACAGATTATGTTTAAATAAAAGCTAAAGAAATGTCCAGCGGCTGTCTTCCGCCGTGGTCTAGCGTGGCTTCTCCAAGTGCAGTAAAACCTGCACGTGTGTATACACACCGTCGATTCTGTTCATGCAATATATACAACTCTGACAGCGAAGAGAAAACCTCAGCCGGCCGCCTAATCCAGTTTTAAATGACGGTGCATTCCTAGCTTAGCCCGAATCCTTAATTCAATATGAGTGCTATTTCAGATGGAAGGGAGGTGTGTGTTTTTTCGCGTGTGTGTGGGAAGGCTAGCCTGTGAGGTCCGCCATCGCCAGAAGGCACATAGTGTGGCTCAGGTTGGGGGGGGGGGATGGTTATTGAGAGGGAGAGAGAGGGAGAGAGAGAGAGAGAGAGAGAGAGAGATTTGGCGCAGCAGAGTTCTTAGGGAATGTTTTGGTTGGTGGGGGTAAAATGACCTGCCTCTTATGGCAAAGTACTTCAAGGTAAGGACCTGTGCGGGAGGCGGGCTAGGTTCTGTTTTTTTGGTTTAAGATATGGAATCCAACTCGGAGCAGAGAGGTTGGGTGTGTATGAGGCAGGCAGGAGGGGGAGAGAGGGGGTGAAATGGGGTGAAAGGGAGAGAGAGGGGGAGAGAGCAGTGTAGATGGGTGGCCTAGGTTGAAGCGCAAGGGAAAAGTCTGGTGACAGAAGATACGACTCCGATGAAACACGGGGATGAAACACTTTTCCTTGAAAGCACACTAACCCTGCAAACACAGGACAACTGTGGTATGGAAAATATTTGAATCAATAAAGGCCATATGGTGGATGCTTTTATTCAAATCACATTGTCAGCTTATAAATATAAACCTGGAATAGGTGGCCCCAGTGAGCCGATCCCAGACAGGGTTACGTCATGCTCTAGAAGTTAAGCTACACAAGACTGCTGATGAACTGAATCCATCTTTCTGGTCCGAGAGTAACTATGTTCGGGGCCTGAAGGCAACAGGACACATGCTCTGAATTCACAATAGCCGTCTTCCCCGTAAAACGACGCATCATGTGAAACAGACGGAACGTGCGCAACATTTAACCGATTCCACCGTTTGGAAACGCGCCCCCCTTTCCCCCTTCGGACCGGATGCACCTTTTGGCGGAACTATCCAGAACTTTGGAACGCACCCCGGGAGTTCTGCGAGACACGACAAGCGGGGCCTGCGTGCCAGCGAGACTTAGCGGGAGATACAGAAGACGGTAAATAAGCGTCGTAGAATGTGACAGTGGCTTGGCTCTCCGCGCTGACAGAGGAGATAAATAATCCTCATTAGTTTCGACTGTGAAACACAAGGTCAGATGTTATTTACTGCTGCAACACATTGTACTCATTAAACAAGCGCAGATAGAGACGTCCCCACTGACAACGCTTAGCATGTTAGCTGTATGTCATATCATAGCCTTTTCTGCTGTTGCTATTGCTAGCACCGCCGTCCCTTGTTTTATGACGATGCTGTATGTAAACCTGTCTACGCTGTGTTTGTGAAAGTCCATATTGCTGGATATTAACATGCTGTGTAACCACCAAATCACCTTTTGTTTAAGTTAGTCAAGCCACATGAAAGTGTGCTGTGCGCTCACGATGGGACAGATAAATAAAAGTTGATAGGCTGTACTAAAAATGACCCGTGGAAAAGTGATTTAGTGAAATGTATGCAGACTCCCAATAACTCATAACCTTGGTAAGAAGAATCCCATATGTGTATGCATGAAAGTAAATGTATGCGTGTGGGTGTGGGTGTGTGTGAGTGGGTGTTTTTTGTGCGTGTGAGTGTGTGTATATGTGTGCGTGTGTGTGTGATTGCTCGTGCATGTGTATGTGTGTGTGAGTGTGGGTGTGTGCATTTGTGTGCTTGTGTGTGTGCTTGTGTGTGTGCATGTGTATGTGTGTGTGTGTGTGTGGGGGAACGTGAACTTAGGGGATGTCAATTTAGCACGGGGCGGTGCATGGAGTAGTATCGGCTTAGGGCCGAAAGAATTTCAAGCAAGGTCATGTGCTGATGTTTATCAGCCACTATTCTCAGGTCGCCGTGACCTGAGCGCTATCAAGTTCACCAAACACATCCACCGCTATGCAGCGTCTTCAGTGGGCCCAGACCCTCCTGTATCTCCCCTGAGTGCAGTTACAATGTGGGTACTTCTCCGATGACTCACAGGTCTGCAGTCTAAATAGGATATTAGCAGGGGATAAGGACGGGACACTGGGCTTAGTCTAACTGTACATACCGCTGGCCATGTGGTCGCTTCCCCCAAGGCAAGGCGTTGTCGCTGGGCCAACGCGAATTGACTATTTACCTTTTGCCGGTGGGGGTTTACTTTCGAGGAAATACATAGTACACATGGTGAAAATGTTGGTTAGTTAGCATGTGTTTCCATAATATTCTAACTATAGAATACCTATCCAGATTTCCTACCCGTTGATGGTCAATGAAGTTCCACAAACAATGAAATTAAGTGAGTTGTGTGTTTATGTATAAACAGAGACTGCTGAATATCGCAGAATAGTTGATTATTGATTGCTGATTGTTGCCTTGATAACAATTACCTTGAATGTCTCAAACGCCGAGGGTCTCTAGAAATACATACACTTACACCGGTACTGGAGCAAAACGTACAGTTTGAAGGTCTCTCCTACTCCTGGAGAAATGTGTGTGTGTTTTGATTCAGACTTTAGATAGCTATGTAGGACGATATTCCCAGAGTTCGTTGTGGTGAGCGAGCCCAGTAGGGGGTTAGGGAAACACTGGGAGTTTCCACGAGGTGCCCTGCTCTGTGCCGTGCCAGATGCCCCCCCCCCCCCCCCCCCCCCCCCCTCATCCCACAGCTCTCCCTAATCTCACCACAAGGTTC
>NC_044048.1:13976027-13978527 GCF_902167405.1 Gadus morhua | reverse complement strand
CTGTCTGTCTGTCTGTCTGTCTGTCTGTCTGTCTGTCTGTCTGTCTGTCTGTCTGTCTGTATGTTTGTCCCTCTGTCTGTCTGTCTGTCTGTCTGTCTGTCTGTCTGTCTGTCTGTCTGTCTGTCTGTCTGTCTGTCTGTCTGTCTGTCTGTCTGTCTGTCTCCCTGTCTGTCTGTATGTATGTTTGTCCCTCTGCCAATCTATCTGCCTATCTGTATGTTCCTGTGTGTGCGTGTGTGTGTGTTTATATGTGTGTTTTTTTGTGTGTGGGTGTCAACTTCTGTCTGTCTGCCTGCCTGTCTATCTGTCCGTCTGTTTATAAGTAAACCAATTAAAAGGAACATGTGTTCTGTGTATGTTAGTCTATATGTCTGTCTGTGTGTATGCGTAATGTACGTGTGAATTTTTTATATGTTTTTTGTATATCCTAGTGTGTGTGTGTGTGTGTGTGTGTGTGTGTGTGTGTGTGTGTGTGTGTGTGTGTGTGTGTGTGTCTGTGTGTGTGTGTGTGTGTGTGTGTGTGTGTGTGTGTGTGTGTGTGTGTGTGTGTGTGTGTGTGTGTGTGTGTGTGTGTGTCTGTCTGTGTCAGAACCCAAACAAAATATTCTCTCCAGACCTTCCTAACCATATCCCTAACCCTAGCCCATTCATTTAAGTTTATGAAATATTAGGGAGAGCGTCAGAAGCAGTTCTACTATAGCCAGGTTAAAGCATTGTTTCTCAGAGACACATATACATTTTTATATGGATTAAAGCTTTCATACGAAACATTCTAACATTAAAGTATAAAACGACAAGACCTATGTTAGATCATTTGTTGTTGTTGAGTTTTGTATTTACATTATCACAAATGTTCCCAACAATGTTCAAACCTCGAGACATCCATTGTTTTATTCGAGGAAAGGGAGTGTTTCAATGGCATCCCTTTTACTCCCTGACCTCCATGTGAACACGGGAAACAGTAATCCTGTAGATTACATTAGAGTCCCAATGTATTGATATGATGGTTCAACCTCGATCTCTTAATCCAATGAAATACTATGACAAGTGGCTTATACCAGCCCCTAATTGAATGAATCCTGTGAAGTAACCATGTGACAACATCCTTCAACAAGTTATTTTCTGTATGATTGATTGACCAGGGATAACAGTGCTTGTTTCCCCCACGATGGATTTGCCACATTACTACAGCTGTTAGGGTAGTTGACTGATCTGATGGTATGTTAGCAAGTTGGCGTTAGCTTCTAACATTACTTGCGGCTATTTCATAAGAATAAACACGCTATCAACTAATAAAAATGTCTTCAATAGCCTTGTCTTGAGTCACTTCAGATAGATTTTCACCGGCACTGGTGGTGACGACAACTCCCCGACAGACATCAGATCCAGCACTACTGTACGACGTCATCAAACTACGTCCTCTGTTATTGTTTCAGTTTAGAGACCCCTAGTGGCAGGATTACGTGTTACACATTTAAGAATCAAAACAGGATCCCCTGAGATAGACAGTCATTACATTTCCTCAAATGTGCTTATTTTAGGCAAGGACTAACACAGGGGTACGTTTGACCACAGAATAGAGAGCGTAACTGAGTAGCAGGAGTATCACCTTTTCATAATGATTACCATGGAGGAACTGTCTGGATACCATAGTTCTAGTGACGTAAAGGAAAGAGGTCTCATTTTCCCTCAAACGGAGAGACAACAACCATGACTGAGCCAAACGCATCCACAGTGTACACGGCGACCCCTAGCCCAGTCAATCAACGCGGCCACCTGATTTTGATAAAGAATGTAATACTCGGCCACTTAGCGCTTTCGGTTACCGTGGGCAACCGCCTCCAAGTGGAGTGCTGCTAGCCCGGCGGAAACGGCGGAGCACAGCCCTGCTGGTTCTGTTTTAACGCGTCAAACACACTCACATCAAAAACACAGCCGGCGGCGGGCTAGACGTTGAGGAGCAAGGGTGGAGGGAGACCCCGAGAAGTGCAATGGATAGCAGCAGAGAGCGAGAGAGAGAGCGGGAGAGAGGAGAGAGAGAGAGAGAAGGGGGAGAGAGAGAGAAGGGGGAGAGAGAGAGAGAGAGAGAGAGAGAGAGAGAGAGAGAGACGAAGAGAAAGCCATAAATTCAAAGGAACCCCCCCAAAATAAAAAACCTGAGGATAAACAACCAATCAGGAAGGCAGCCCTGCTCACTGGCCCAATCAGAAAACATTCCACAGAGAATCATCTCTCCAAACCAAAACCCAACCAGCCCCGGGAGACAGACATAAAAACAAGCACTCAAACACACACACACACACACACACACACACACACACACACACACACACACACACACACACACACACACACACACACACACACACACACACACACACACACACACACACACACACACACACGTACACAAACACACACACAATCTGACCTAGATAGGTTCCAGCATCCTAGCTAAGGTTTGGATCATGTCTGGATTCACACAACTTAAAGTCTGCAT
>NC_044048.1:13956027-13961027 GCF_902167405.1 Gadus morhua | reverse complement strand
CGGTATCGATAAGCAAACTACTTACCACAAGTGCAATGGAAGCATACACACACACACACACACACACACACACACACACACACACACACACACACACACACACACACACACACACACACACACACACACACACACACACATACAGATGTGCATGTGTGCGTGTATGTGTGTGCAGCTGCACTGTATTCGTTGTGAATACAAGCACACATTGTATCTAAGCTCATCTGTGTACAAACACAGGCACTCTATATGTCCTGCGGCCAGTTGGAGACAGAGAGACAGGGAGACAGACAGAGTGAGGTTGGCTGACGTTGAGAAACGAATGCCATAGCCACATAACCTCACACACACCAATCAAAACACAGATTTGGAAGTTCTCGCCCCGGGGCTCCTTATCTGAATGATGTGTAGAGCTGTGACTTGGCACAGAGAGAGAGCATTGCGGGAGAGAAGCGGGGGAGAGCGAAGGCTTTAAGAGGGAGGGGGGGGGGGGGGGGGGGGGAAGTCACTGGTGCTGTCAGTGTTGAGTGTGTAAAAGTGTAGTTGTCTCGGTTCAAAACGCTAACGTTGCGCAATATCCTCCAAAAACTGCAGGTTACTTGCACATCTCTGTGAATGAATAGTGTGATCCTGTTTGTATTGAGTAATGTACGAGTGTGTGTGTGTGTGTGTGTGTGTGTGTGTGTGTGTGTGTGTGTGTGTGTGTGTGTGTGTGTGTGTGTGTGTGTGTGTGTGTGTGTGTGTGTGTGTGTGTGTGTGTGTGTGTGTGCGTTTGTTGCAAGCACTGACCTGGTCCACGGGGGGCCGGTGGTTGGCATGGGGCGGGCCCCTGGGGAGACTCCGGTGGTGCTGATGCACCTGGTGGGGGTGATGTTGATGGTGCTGGTGAGGGTGGTGTTGGGGGTGTTGCGGGTGTTGGGGGTGTTGGGGGTGTAGCGGGTGTTGGGGGTGTTGGGGGTGTTGAGGGTGTTGATGGTGAGGATGGTGAGGCTGAGGATGAGGATGGGGATGGTGGTGGTCTTCCTCGTAGTTTTCCGAAATCAGCTTCATCCGACTCTGAGTCTACAAAAAAAACAAAACAAGGAGCGGAAATGAACCAACGTTCAGCTGCGGTGACACAGCCACGACGCCATCGATGATTCATAGTGGTTATGTTCTCTGTGAATGAAAAGGGAATAACCATGTGAAACTAGAGGGTTCAATGCGGCTATCGAAATGATTAAGACGTGTGACGGTGGCCGGTTAGAATAAAAGTACACTGGCGGTAACATCGTGTGTGACAGGGCCGTAATGACTGAGTCAGAGAACTGATGAAACAGTGCAGATGTCATCCACACTGCAGGCAGCATTTAACTGAATCAGAGCAGCCCTCTCCCAGAGAGAACAGCAATCGTTGCTAAGTGTTTGTTTCACGTAGCCTGTGGCTAGGGCCCCGTCTAGACGAATGAAACCAAATCATCTCAAACGTCTTGGTTACAATCGACACTGCAAATCCTGCGCTTATACCTACAGGCATGGTGTTCACTCTTGCCTGGTATTTTAATAGACATTGGTGTTTGTGCTTTAAAAAAAAACAAAGGGATCCTGAAAATGTCATTACTTTGAAAGGAGCTAAGCAGCCGTGGAGGACTAGCATGTACAATCAGCCATCCTATCGCTCAGCTGTCTGGGGAGATAGACGCGGACAGAGTGGGTGCAGACACGCAGATGGGCTGAGCTCCATTCCCCGGGCTGGGACACAAGACTCCCTGGGGCCTCCGTGAGTCAACGAGTGGATGTGTACTGTGTATTCACTGTAGGTGCGTGTGTGTGCGTGTGTGTTCACTGTGTGCGTCGGTGGGTGGTGGCTCAGGCCAGTGAGGGTGGGGGGGATGGGGGGGAGTTGAGGTGAGGTGAGGTGGGGTCGGTGACGGGGGGTACAAGTTGAAGGTGATGATTCATACATCCGCATCTCTCATCCCTCTCATTGCGTTGTGTCTACCCCTAAACTTCCGCCGGGATCCGGGAAGCGACAAAGAGCTGAGTCAGTGGTTGGGTCTTAAGCGGGGGTGGGTTACGGCTGGGGGGATGGGCCCTGGTTCGGGCAGACTGCTTCCTATTAAGGTCCCATCAGCCGGCCTGGAGATACCTCCAGGCTGATGAGTGGCCCAGATAAGGAGGAGGAGGAGGAGGAGGAGGAGGAGGAGGAGGAGGAGGAGGAGGAATAGGAGGCGAGACTTGAGGAAACGAGTCGTCAGGGGATCAGAGGAGAGGATGTGGCCGGGCGTGACATCTAAGGCTACCAATTAGCTCCAATTGTAGAGGGCGCCATTAAGATAAGGTGAGAACATTGACACCAGGTTGGGCGAGAGAGAGAGAGAGAGAGAGAGAGAGAGAGAGAGAGAGAGAGAGAGAGAGAGAGAGAGAGAGAGAGAGAGAGAGAGAAATGGGGACGGTTCAGACGGACATGAGACTGGTATTTAAAGACAGGTTGGTTTGAGGAGTCCGGCCTCTCTGACCTGGCGTGTTGACACTAGCAGGTGTGAACCATCCTGGTTATTAAAATGACACCTGTCTGATTGCACCAAGAACAATTATTCTCCCAGGCCCATGAAACCTGTGCAACAATTGGAGGGTTGTTACTGTTCCAGGACATTTCACAGCACTGGCTGAGGGTTTAGCAGTTAGCTATTTAGTTCCCAAAATAAGCTTCCTGGCGAAAAGGTCAACTAGGCTAATCATGTAAAGTCCTTTTTTCCTGTGATCTGATTGCAACCATATTTGGTTGCAAAAATAATGGGTTTTCCTGAATAGATTCTGAATCTGTATGTGTGTGTGTGTGTGTGTGTGTGTGTGTGTGTGTGTGTTTTTTTGTGTGTGTGTGTGTGTGTGTGTGTGTGTGTGTGTGTGTGTGTGTGCACGTGCGAGTGTGTGTGTGTGTGTGTGTGTGTGTGTGTGTGTGTGTGTGTGTGTGTGTGTGTGTGTGTGTGTGTGTGTGTGTGTGATCGGTGTGTATGTATATGTATGTTCATGCATATGTGTGCCTTTATGGATAGTTAATGACCTACCCAAACCCAAGTGAATGCGCTGATTAATGAACTCGGAAAAGTCTTTCTGTGTGGTCAGTAAAGCCCACATTTGGTCATCTCATTTATATATATCAATCAGACACAATTATTCTCATGAACATTCACAAGTACACGCACACTACATGCACCTGCACACAAACACACGTACACACACACGCACACACACACACAAACACACACACACACACATACACGCATGCACACAAACAAACAGACACACATGCATACACCCACGGACTCACAATAACATTGCCAGTGCTATATGTATATTTAATTTGATGTGGACTTGTACGTTTATGCATGCTGTACCTCTGGTATGGAATGTTTGTGTGTAATTTGTGTTAATTATTGGGTTGGCTGAGTAAACAGCAAGGTAATGGCTTTCAGGTCTGCCTGTGGATCAGGCAGGCCCGAGCAGACACAGGTGGCATGGGAGCGGAGAGGAGGAGAGGGTCGAGAGGGGGGGGGAGGACAGGATAGGAGAGAGGAGGGGAGGTGAAGAGAGGAGAGAGAAGGGGGGGAGAGGAGAAGCAAGTGGAGGAGAGGAAGGGAGGAGACAAAAGGGAGAAGAGTTGGGGAGCGAGGAGAGGAGGGGAATGAAAGGGAGGAGCTAGAAGAATAGAAGTGTTGAGGAGGCATGAGGAGACGGTTAGAGAGGAGAGGAGTTGGGAGGGGGAGCGAAGAGGAGGGAAGAGGAGGGGAGACGAAGAAAAGAGAGGAGTGGAGAAGAGATACGGAGAGAGAAAGAGAGGCAGGCAGAGGAGAGAATGGAGGAGAGAGCCTGGAGGAGCAAGGAGCAAAGGAGATGAGGGGAGGAAAGGGAGAATAGGTGAAGAGAGGTGAGGGAAGAAAAGCAAGGAAGAGGAGATGAGAGGAGAGGAGTGGAGAGGGGAGGAGAGAAGAGGAGAGGAGGGGAAAGGAGAGGAGAAGATAAAACGGAGCGAAGAGGAGAAAGCAGAGAGGGGCAAAGAAGGAAGCGAGCAGACGGGGTTACACAAGAGAAGGAGAGAGTAATTAAGCAGGCCAGGGCCAAGGCGCGCCAGTCGATCACCGAGGCGGTTACTGGAAAGGCGGTGTGTATGCGTGTGTGCACATGTGTCCCAGTGTGTATCAAAGTGACATGGCTCATGTAAACAGGGCACGGGCAATCCCACAGCCGCAGTCACAGCTGCAGCCTATAAGCCTCAAACCCTCACTAAATCAGTGGCCCGCTGCATTAACACACATGGACACCGGGTCCAGGAGAAAAGGCTTTAAACAAACAAGCAGCTGGGGATCGACCACGTACGGCATTTTTACTGCGCAGGACATTCCTTCAACCAGAGCTTCAACCTTTTTTATGTGTGTGTGTATGTGTGTGTGTCTCTGTCTGTGGTGTGTGTGCTTGTGTGTGTGTGCGCACGTGTGTGTATTATCTTCCACCGAGTTAAAATAAATGATTGCAGTGTTTATCACAGTGGCCCTGATCTAAACAGGCAGATTGGTTTACTCATGCCTGTCTGTCTTTCTGTCCGTGGCGTGGCGCTCTGAGAGATTCTGAATTCATCCAAAGAGCAAACAAAAGATATTGCGCACCTCACTGTCCTCCACATGTAGAGCAGAACATCGAAAGGCTGGGATAGAGAAAGAGGGAGAGAGAGAGAGAGAAAGAGAGAGAGAGAGAGAGAGAGAGAGAGAGAGAGAGAGAGAGAGAGAGAGAGAGAGAGAGAGAGGGAACTCCAACACCTCCGAGAACTCCAAATGAATCCTTCTTCATCTTCAAAGGACCAGAGACTGTTGGCCATCGATCACTGGGATGGGAATACTCTCTCTGAGAATTCCCACATGGAGAAACAAAAGTTCTTTCTTGCTGGTCTTGATGTCTGAACACTATGTGTGTTTGTGTGGGTGTGTGCGTAGGTTTGTTCTGAGGAAGTCTGTTAATTCAAACTG
>NC_044048.1:13933527-13946027 GCF_902167405.1 Gadus morhua | reverse complement strand
GGAGGCGGTGGAAGCGGAGACGTTCAGACATAAAGCACCGCTCTGCGAGGCCATGCTTCACTTTTGTCCTTGCGGCCGAGGCGAGCAGGAAGGTAAATCTCGGCGTTAAAACCGCTTACCGACAAAAACCCTGTTTGTGACGCGTTAGGATGTGACAGAAGAACGCCGACCTCATGCGGAGTTTCCACTTCCCTTTCGACGCGAGCTGAATCCTAACCAATTCCCAAGCTTCCTTGTTCGCATGTAGTATCCTAAATGTAAATCACAGGGCACGCCTATTGCTCAACGCTACAACAGCAGAAACACATGCTGAAGGAGCACATCTGTCTATGTAGCACAAAGCACTAACCCCTACTAACGCTGCATCACACGCTGATCCCCCAACTGCATGGAGACATTTTAAATTCTACAATCCACCCAACAGCGATCGATGCTCCACCGGTCCTTTGTGTCCTGTAATGCTAACCGTTAACTTGAATGTACATGCTGAGGAGGAGGAGGAGGAAGAGGAGGAGGAGGAGGAGGAAGAGGAGGAGGAGGAGGAGGAGCAGGAGGAGGAAGAAAGAAAAGAAATGCAAAGAAAAGGATAAAAAAAACATGACAGCAGATGGCTCACCCAGGACCGGGCCCCTTGTGTGTGTGTTTTCACTTTCTTAATAAAATATACAACCCACTTACTATACCAACCCCATCCACTCCCACACCAGTGTGACTGCTGGCAGGGGCTGGGGGTGGTGGTGATGGTGGTGGAGGAGGGGATGTACTAGGGGGGAGGGGGGGGGGGTCTAATTGAAAGAGTATGTATCAGTTTTACAGAAACAAGGGGGAAAAATATGAGGGGACAAAAATCAACAAATCTGCCAAAAGTAGCCAAATGTTTAGAGTGGGAGCAGGGACGAGGAAAGATGGCTGACTGCTCCCAGGGATGAGGGGGAACAGACGGTCAGCACGGCATTTCAACGCCGAGAGAGAGACAGAGAGAAAGAGATAGATAGAGGGAGAGAGAGAGAGATTGAGCGATAGAAAGGGAGAGAGAGAGAGAGAGATGGACAGTGGGGGACAGAGAGGGGGAGGGGGAGAGAGGGAGAGAGAAGGGAGGATGCAGATAGGAAGACAAAAGAAAAAAAAGATTTTCTTTCTAATAGGTAAAAAAAGAAAGGTAGAAAGAATTGGAGTGAGAGTGGGAACGGCTGTGCCGTGTGATGTAGAAGGAAAAGAAGAAAAAGTGAGAGAGTGAGAGACAGACACAACTAGTGGCAGTGCATGAAGAACCCACAGCAAGGCCTAGCCTCTTCCAGCCGTTCCCCAGCTAACTAACACCGTCTGGGCTCTACCGGTTGGTTGGTCAGTGCATATAACACGCTGTGCCATGCTGTTGACAGACAGCCGCACGCTTGTCGCTTACACTTGAGGCTGGAGGGGCCGTGACTGTAATGCCGCTTTTCCACCGCACATGTAGCTCGACTCGACACGACACGACTCGACACGACTCGACACGGTAGCAGCGCGGGTCCTTTTCCACCGCAAATAGTACCTCCGGGACGTGGGCGGGGTCGGCTGGGCGAAAGGGCCGTGACGTATTTTTGTACGCGACCCAAACAACACCTACGTAACCCACACATGGACAGAACCCACATAACAACAATGGAGAACATCGATGCGATGGTATTCGTGTTCGTATTATTAGCTGGCATGTTGAAGAAGTGGAATATGTTGGCTGCGGCGCTGCTATGGCTGTTACCAGCATGGTTGCCATGTCGCTCTCGTGACTTCGTCACACTCTCTGGCCAATCAGTGGCCGGCCGTCTGCCGACGTCACCTTTTAGCATCGGCTCAGCCGCTTGGAACCTAGAGCGAGGCGGTACTAGAAAAAGCAGCCACTTCAGGTACCAGATACCATGTTTTCGCGGTGGAAACGCAAAAAAGGCGAGCTGAGTCGAGTCGAGTCGAGTCGTGTCGAGCTGGTACCATGCAGTGGAAAAGCGGCATAAGTGACATACATAGACCTAGCCCTAGCCCTGAACCACAGCCTAACCCTTCACATCCTCATTGCATCACCTGTCAGGGGTCGGGGGTTAGGGGGACGGGGACAGGGGGAGAGCTGGTGTTGTCGTAGGACAAGGGAAATAAACAGGCCAGACTTGAGGACGGCTGTGATGGCAGTGATGTCACCGTCACCACCGTCTCCCAGATTTGGATAACCTCCCGAGGTCGCTGGGCTCCATGTGTGTGGGCGTATACGTTCACACACACACCGTGCACACACATTTTCACGTTTAACCCCGACCCGGTCACCAGAGAGTAAAAATACACCATGCCGGGGGATGAGGCAGTCTTGTGCTGTCACTCTCCACAGTTTGTCTTGTGGAAGCTCCGCCTTCTACAGAGGGCTTGGGCCAATCAGATGAGATCTCTCGCAATAAACTGCCCTCTTCTGGGAAAGCAAGGAGGTTTTTCCCAGTTTCCTAAAAGAAAGGTTGGTTCTCAGGGGTTTCTGGACACTCAAGGAACAAAGTGGCAGCGCCTCGGT
Organism: Gadus morhua; assembly: GCF_902167405.1. Taxonomy (NCBI): domain Eukaryota; kingdom Metazoa; phylum Chordata; class Actinopteri; order Gadiformes; family Gadidae; genus Gadus; species Gadus morhua. The sequence continues at coordinate 13,943,497 of NC_044048.1, read as the reverse complement.
TGGGCATAGGAAACCACTTAGGGGGCCTAGCTGAATCACACACATGGAGGGCCCGGGGCCGCTGCATGTGTAAGGGGCCAAGACTTTACCTAATGTATGCATGACGCAACGTTTGAGATGAGAGCAGTGTCATTTGAGGTCACATTCTTTTGTTTAGTATTCTGCTAAAATAAGATCGTTTTTTGTGTTATCTTGATGTCCCGGATGAGATAATTAAAATGTGATATAAGGGCCGTCCCGGTAAGTCACCGGTAAGTCCCGGTAAGTCACCGGGCAGAGCGTGTACCATTAAGGCTCAGTCCTGATCGCAGGGACCCCGGTTGGATCCCTGCCCGCAGTCCTTTGCTGCACGTCCTCCCTTCTAACCCCCATACCTTCATGTCTATCTCACTCTATAATAAAGCATAAGAATGCAAAGATAAATCTTTAAAATGTCATATTAAATCGGGCGAGCTGTAACTATACGTATGGTTTCAGCTAGCACGGATATATAAATGTATACGGGCCGTTTCAGGAATTAAATAACTCAAAAAGGAGGAAAACCTCCATTATGGACTCCGTAGTCATAAAAATGCGATAAATTCAATCATGGTATTTAATGGCGTCAAACTAAAAGAATAACTCCAAGTCTACTTGTCAGAGTTCACCGGGTCGCACGTTCATGTTTTATTTCCTTCATGTCATGCACACGGACAATCGGCCTAATGCCTTCACGTTCTGCGTGTGTTACACGCTGGAGCAGGGGGACAGAGACAGACAGAGAAGTATGGATTGGGCGTAAAGCCTCTGTACAAACACAGCGATAATTTATGCCTCTTAGTTATGTCTCTTTCCTGCCTCTCAAGCATCCAGCTACACTGACCCAGAAAACACTCCCCAGCCTCGTGCTTTATGAGCAGGCTCAGAACCACACAGTCAGAGGCCACGGAAAGCAGAGAGCGAGCCTTGGCCCGTTTCAAGTTTAATCAAAATAATAAAGAAATATTCAACAGTAAATCTACCTGACGTGAGTTAGTGTTCAGATATTTAACCTACTAACCTGAATATATACACACAAGCTGTAAAATACAGCGTCCCCCGTGGATAATTCCCGGACTGAAGATCAAAAATTGATTACAATACCACACGCGCATGGTTGCATGCACGCACGCACTGCTCTCATTATATCATACTCCACTCTGCGATACATGAACGCTACTCTCGCAGGCTCTACTCAATCACAGATTGCTTGGCTACAACTGCCAAACATTCTTTGTCTAAACATCTATTAAACCAACAAAAGAAAGCATACAAATTTTCAATTGCTGCAGACGCAGGAGAACAAGTAGTGGCCTGTTGCTCCACGCCTGCCAGTATCTCTCCATCCTCCTCCGCCCTCGGTGCGCACGGCCAGGAGAAGCCTGCGCTGTACTCCACTGTACACAGAGACACCGGGGAGATGCTCTCTGGCTGCCGTCATCGCGACTGGAAGCCGCCCCCCCCACACCCAAGTGTGTGTATTCGCGAGTTCCACGACGTGAACGTAACCTAAACGTGTTCCACAGAAGGCCATCAATGTTGTCTGGAAGAACATAACATGACTCTCTCTAGCCGCGTTTACATGGACACATCTATGCCGCATAGATTTCTATGCGGCATAGAAAATGGTCATGTATACGCCTCATTCGGAATACAATTATCTGTTCGGCATAGATTCTATGCCGAATAGAATAGGTGGTGTAGTCCGTTTTAAATCGCCATGTATACACTTATTCCGCATAGATTGGGGTTTAACTTAGAGCAGCCGCAGTAGTTCGCAATTCCACTAAGCTCCGTCGGTACTTTTAAGCACACCGAACTTCACCGCTGTCTAGGAGAGTGGATTTATTGCCTGATTCACGTCTTTGTTATCACTCCGTAAAAGTAGTCCGGTAAGCGTGTCCGGTTGCTAAGCGACGGGACATGGGTGTTTATTAATGAAGTGTCCGTGCACGTCCGAGATAACTGTAAATGAGTAGGCTACTACTAGTACTTTTGCAGGCTGAACGTTAAAATACTTCTTAACTTAGAGAGATGGCAGCTGCAGTAGTGCGCAATTGGACCTTCGAGGATTCCTGGTCACTAAATTCCCGTAAGACCACTCTCTCCCACCAGTCTTGGCTGCGGACTCGCATCCAAATTCCTCTTGTTTGCGGCGGAGCATAGGGTAAATATAAAGATCTGACGAGAAATTGACGTTGCTGCGCTGTCCTCCTCCTTCTTGATTGAAGGAGCAGGCAGAGAAAAGCTCTCTCCTGCTGTGCTTTCATCAAAATCAAATTTCAAGTCCCCGATAGTGATAAGACATCCATTATGTCACCGCCGGTCCAGAGACGTGTCAGGTGTGCGCGAGAGACATAACGGACACTTTTGTTACTGCCATGTATACAGTACATTCGGAACACATTTTAGGAACAGATCTATGCCGCATAGAAATCTATGCGGCATAGAAATCTATGCGGCATAGATCTGCCATGTAAACGCGGCTTCTGTCTCAGTCTCTGTCTCGCTCTCTTTCTTTCTATCTCTATCTGTCTCGTACTTTTCCCCTCATCACATTCCTCCCACTGAGCTCATCAGAGGGAGGTGTCACCGTGCCAGGGAAGAGAATGGCATCACCTTCACCCGAGGTTCGGACCCCCCCCCCCCCTCCCCTTGTCATTCCTGTTCCGTCTCGCTCTATCATTCTGTGCCGGGCTCTGACGTGCCCTGTACTCATTCCCCAGTGGGCTGAATATTAAGTTCAGGGAGGTTATGCAAACACGTTGGAACAGCCATCCTTGGCCCTAACTATTACCCTGAACCCTTCAATTACCCGCCTTGCTTTCCTCCGCTTGGCGCGGCTCTCTCTCTTCTTCCCTCTCTGTCTCTCTCACTCTCCCTCCCTCTTCCTCCCTTGCTTGCTTGCACTCTCTTCCTCCTTCTCTCTACCTCCTTCTCTTTTCTCTCTCTCTCTTTCTTCCACCCTTTCTCTCCTCTCTCTCTGTTTCCATATCATCCTATTCCTCCACCCCCCCCTCACTCTCTCTTCCTTCCTCTCTCTTTCCCGCTCACTCTCTCTCTCTCTCTCTCTCTCTCTCTGCCTTTCTATCTCTCTCTCTCTCTCTTACCCCAAAATAAAGGAAGAGAGAGGCAGAAAGGCAGAGAGAGAGAGAGAGAGAGAGAGAGAGAGAGAGAGAGAGAGAGAGAGAGAGAGAGAGAGAGAGAGAGAGAGAGAGAGAGAGAGAGAGAGAGAGAGAGAGAGAGAGGCAGGGACAGATCTGGGGGTCTGAGGGGAGGCGGGACCCGGGAGGCCGTGAAGCGAGGGTCCCCCCGGTGTATTTCTGCGCTCCGAGAGCAGGGCCTGGCGGTGGACCACAGCTCAACCACAGCCGACATGTGGTGGACTGGGAGACACACACACACACACACACACACACACACACACACACACACACACACACACACACACACACACACACACACACACACACACACACACACACACACAAACACACACACACACTCACTTCCCCTGCTGAGGCGAGGAGCACATACACACATGCATGCACTGTAGCCACACACACACACACACACACACACACACACACACACACACACACACACACACACACACACACACACACACACACACACACACACACACACACCCACACACACACACACACACACACACACACAGGCATATACTCAAGCCCAGAGACATACGAGGTACATGCATGCAATCATAGTTCATTCCCACTGTACACTCACACACAAACATGGGGGGGGGGGGAGAGAGCGAGAGAGCGAGAGAGAGAGAAAAGAGAAGGAGGCAGAGAGAGAAGGAGAGGGAGAGTGGATACACAATGAAACACACACAGGAAGGGAGGCTTCACACACAATATACACACGCGCATAAAAATACACATACTTGCACACAAATAGACATATTCAGCCATGTCCAGGGTTGTATTGTCATGACGACGAGAGTCCATGTTTAAAAAGCTATTTGAGGTGAAGGGACAGCTGTGTATGGGCTGTTTCCCACAATGCTTTGCCAGACAATCACACAACCCAATTAATGTGGTTTGCTATGGTACAGTCGGGATTCTACTCTGTGCCTCTGTTCAAGTGAGTGTGTAATATGTGCAAGCTTCTTTGGGCCCCGCTGGTCTTAGAATTATAGCTTTCCTTGGACCCTGGTCTCGCTGATTTCCCGTCAGTGAGCAAGGTCACACTAACGTTCACCCCACACTCCATCGGCCAATCACAGCCATTTCCTCTCACAGTACATCAGCGGCCGCTATTATAAATACTGGATACCAAACAAACTAGAACACTGCTCTGTGGATCTTTCCAGTAACCCGGCGATTTCCCTTTTCTCTTTGCTTTTATAATGTGGATCCCCGTCCAAGTTTTAAACCATATGGCCATCCGTAGGAAAGACTTACAATGGAGTTAAGATGTGATTGAAATCTATATTTATAAAGAGTGACGAATTGAACCAGTCTGCTGGAGTGGAATGAGTTGTTCATGTATTGTAACTATGCTCTACACATACTGTACAATACAGTCTTCCAGTTCAATGCAGGCACGTAGGCATGCGTGTGCACACGCATCCACACATGGGCACACAAAGACACACACACACACATACACACACACACACACACACAAAGCCTGTACAATGACAGTTTATTCCGCAATAAAACCTGATATGTCTCAACAGATGTTTCTTTGTTCTATACTGTGTTGACAGAGCATTACAACATAAACACACACATATAATCACACAAATACACACACACACACGCACACACACACACACACACACACACACACACACACACACACACACACACACACACACACACACACACACACACACACACACACACACACACACAATCAAACCAAACACACATACACTCCTCAACTACTGTTTGTAGGATATATTTTATTGAATAGAAAAAAATGTATTTTTTTTGTATTTATTATTTATAACTTTGTATTAATAACAGGCATGGCAGAAAACGTCTTTAACCACAGCAGCATGAACACACACGGGGAGCCGGGGAAGAGGTTAGAGCTAGTGCAGGCCAGGCCTGGACAGGTCGGCCGCGGTGGTGCAGAGATCTCTGAGGATCAGGCGATCAAAGCCTTGCATGATTATGACCCGGGCTTCTGATAAAGAAACCCTCACTGTTATTTCCCTGTCAATACAAACAGCGACACAGGTTTTACACAGATCGAGAGACACATACACACACACACACACACACACACACACACACACACACACACACCGTGTACAACCTTGTGCAGTCACACCTGTAATCATGACTACCAAGGACACAGTTGAACACCCACACACACATACCCCCCCACACACCCACACACCCACACCCACACCCCCACGCACACTGTAATCTGGGTAATTTGTATGTTGAGGCTGGCGTAGACAGATTGCGCCCCTGGTGTGTATTTGCTGTTGGTTGGTCTGTACTCAGCAGGTCCCGAGCATACCGGGCCTCATGCAAGCGACGTGATGGGAGACAACCTCCACTGCCTCCATAATGACACCCATCACAGGCCAGGAATGAGCGCGTGCAAGCATATAGGCTTTATGAGGAGATCCGTAAAATGAACCCTTATGAACACAAAGACACACACATGCACACCGCGGTTCATCAGGTGTACACTTCACATGACACGGCCACAAAGAAAATGTAATAAACACTTGCCTTATAATCATCTTGCAGGCGAGTGGCACGCTAGTGATTCAAACTAAAGGCTCTGTCCCATTGCCTTTACCCATTAGCAGGACTACATGCTGCTGGTTTTCTTGTTACCTTACAGTCTTTTGAACAGTTGTATATGCGACTCTCTAAGTGGTTTGTGTGTGCGTGTGTGTGTGAATGTGCGCATGTTTTTGCGTGTGTGTGTGCATACTAGCTAGCCTGCACAGGTGCTTATGAATTACTTTGTGTATTTGTGTAATCATGTGTGTGTGTGCTTCTGTGTGTTCGCAGGTGTGTGTGCGCATATGTGTGTATGTATGTGTATGTGTGTGTGTGCATATATGAGCCTGCGTGTGTGCGTGCTTGTATCAGTGTGTGTGTGTGCGCGTGTGTGTGTCTGTTACAGAGCCCGAACAAGAGCCCCCCCACGCACCTGTGCCTGGATGCCAGAGCGTGTCTCGTTTTAATAAAGGAACCAGAGGTAGTGTGCAGAGAGACTCCCAGATCCTCCCGCAGATAACACACACAGCTCGCTCTGCTCCCAAAGCGCATTACATCAGCGCTGTTACAGCACGGCCTTCCACCTACACCTCGTCCTGGATTCACTTACCTAGCATTTGTGTGTGTGTGTGTGTGTGTGTGTGTGTGTGTGTGTGTGTGTGTGTGTGTGTGTGTGTGTGTGTGTGTGTGTGTGTGTGTGTGTGTGTGTGTGTGTGTGTGAGTGTGTGTGTTCTCCCATACTGCGTCATTAGCTTTGATTTAGTCTTTGTTTTAACCATTTCAAGTTTATCCAGTCTAATAAAAGTATGTGCGAGTGAAAGTGAGTGTGTGCGTATGTGTGTGTGTGTCTATGTGTGTGGATGAACCTTGATGATTGTGTACTATTTAGAAACAAGTATGCAAACAGAGGTGGGATAAAAGTAGGATAATTTGCTAAATGAGTTCCTCATGTACCCTTCATTTCTCTAGCATTCACACGCAGGCCAAATGTCTCATAGACACACACTTACTCACACGCACAAACAAACATTCTCAAATATACAGTAGTGACACTGCACAGTGCACAAGTGCATATACAGTATGTACCACATAATACAAACAGCCACAAGCAAGCCATGGTGCGATGGGATTTCACAGACACAACCTCCTGATTAGTTGAACACAACCATCACTGCTGACCCACAAACACCCACTAACGCAAAACACACGTTGTGTTGGGTTTCCCCCTAACGATTTTGCCAAAGTCTTGCTATGCTAATCAAACATTTATTTAAGAGAAAATGGAACAATCTTTACAATAAATTACCCCCCCAACACACACGCACACAGATCATCGCTTTATGTTTATATTCATAACAAATTTGATACTAATTCAATTAGGCTGCTAAATTCCACCCCCCAAAAAAATAGGGTTGATAAATGATCCGTCAAAACTAATACAAAAATAATTGGATCCTCTGAGAGACAAATATACATTTTGCCCTATCAAACCCACTTCACAGGAGTTTCCCTCAGGCAACCCAAGTATGTGTTCAAATCCAACAGAAACCCACATGCCAGTCAAATGTAAAGGAGTAAATACACAACCCCAGACCTGCTCTGGCCTTCGGGATAGGGCGTGAGCGTGTTTTCAAATGCATGTGTCTTGTGTGGTCACACAAAACTGAACTTCAAAAGGAAAAGTGGCACACTCAAAGGGGAGCGGGGAGAGGCCGGTCGGGAGAGATAGGAGCGGGAAATATGTATTCGTCTTTTATCTGCAGCCATGTGCATGATTGTGTGTGTGTGTGTGTGTGTGTGTGTGTGTGTGTGTGTGTGTGTGTGTGTGTGTGTGTGTGTGTGTGTGTGTGTGTGTGTGTGTGTGTTTTCACGTACAAGATTTTGGATCTTGGACATGTTCTGCTGGTCTGGCAGTCACCTGCCTGAGTGGGGACATTCTCTTGAGCTGCCAGAACACAACATCCTAACAATGGCACACAACTGATTTATGACTCACTGTTTACCGAAGCCATCCTGTAACTGATACGCCATGGCCGGACATTGCCTGGCCCTACGTTTGCATTTGTGTTTATGGGTGTGTGTGTTTATGTGTGTGTGTGGGTGTGTGTGTATGTGTGCATGTGTGTGTATGTGTGTATATGTGTGTGTTTCTCTGTTTTAGCGTGTATGTGTTGAGATGTGTGTGTGGTCAGTGCATGTGTGTGTGTCAGTGTATGTTTATATGCACACGTCTGCACACTCACTTTGGCACAAGGCTCCCCTATGACTGCTGATATTGGACGTGCTCAAACAAAGCTAAACACAACAGGAGCCGCAAGCAATTAGGGCCTGCCATACTGGATAACTCTCTCTCTCTCTCCCTCTCCCTCTCCCCCTCTCCCCCCCTCTCTCTCCCTCCCTCCCTCCCTCCCTCCCTCCCTCCCTCCCTCCCTCCCTCCCTCTCTCTCTCTCTCTCTCTCTCTCTCTCTCTCTCTCTCTCTCTCTCTCTCTCTCTCTCTCTCTCTCTCTCTCTCTCTCTCTCTCTCTCTCTCTCTCTCTCTCTCTCTCTCTCTCTCTCTCTCTCTCTCTCTCTCTCTCTCTCTCTCTCTCTCTCTGACCCTGTGCCATGTTTTCCGTTCCCACATCAACTTGGGCTTGGACCTCTCCCCGACACGGGGCCAGGCCAGCGGCTCCTGCGCCGCAGCCGACGTCCTGCCCTCAGCGTCCTGCCCTCAGCGTCCTGCCCTCAGCGTCCGGCCCTCAGCGTCCTGCCCTCAGCGTCCTGCCCTCAGCGTCCTGCCCTCAGCGTCCTGCCCTCAGCGTCCCGGGGTGCGTGTGTGTTTGATGCCTCCGGCCCTCGCACCGCCGACTTCCTGTGCGGCGGGAGCGGAGCGATCCCCGTCGACAATGTGTGTATTCCATCATGTCAACCGAACCCTGGATGGGTAGGATTGTGTGTTTATGTGTGTGTTATGTGTGTCTACGTTGTAGAATATAGCTTTTGCTTTGTCGTCGTCCGAGTGGGCAAACAAATTAGTCGACCGTCCCTCTCTGTCCCTTACAGCGCTGCCCATCGCCTGTCTGTCTCTCTGTCTTTCTGTCTGCCTGTGGCCATGCCGCACTGACTGTGTTTGACATGCGGAGCCATCGCTGTTGGTTCACTGTCGAGGGCCCTGGTTGGTTCGGACACTTCTGAGCGAGCCGCTCTCCCGCTGTCAGGAAGGGACGGGAGGGGGGTTCACACGCAGCCAAAGCCCTCTGGTATGTCTGTCATCTAGCGCAGCGAGAACTACAGCGGCGGGCCTGCTCTGCTAAGAATCAATGCGGCGAATGTGGGAGGCCTGTTTGGAGTCAGCCCGGAATGGGGCAACCACTCTCTCTCTCACTCTCTCTCTCTCTCTCTCTCTCTCTCTCTCTCTCTCTCTCTCTCTCTCTCTCTCTCTCTCTCTCTCTCTCTCTCTCTCTCTCTCTCTCTCTCTCTCTCTCTCTCTCTCTCTCTCTCTCTCTCTCTCTCTCTCTATTCACCTCCTCTGTCCCTCTTTGTTCAGCCTCTGTTTCTCTGTTTCTCTCTTTGTCCCTCCTGTTGAGGAACACCTTGAGGAAAAAAAAGAAAATCCCTCAATGAAAAAACAAATGGAGGAGAGGAAAGATGGGGAAGGGAGGGAGGGAGGGAGAAAGGGTGCAGCGCTGCAGAGGGCGAGAGGAGAGGGGTGAGGGAGGCCGCGTCTGTGCCAGTTGTGTACCAATAAAGCTAATGATTCCCATCTGGCCCCAGAGCCCATTCCTGCATTCCTGCTTTTTCATGTCACTGAGTTACCAGGCCATTACCCCAAGCCAGAGTTAGTGCCTTTATGTGCGTTTGAATGTGTGCCCACATGTGTGTGTGTGTCTGTGTGTCTGTGTGTGTGTGTGTGTGTGTGTGTGTGTGTGTGTGTGTGTGTGTGTGTGTGTGTGTGTGTGTGTGTGTGTGTGTGTCTGTGTGTGTGTGTGTGTGTCGGTAGGACTGTGTGTATGTATGTGCGTGTGTGCATCCACATGTGTGTACTTGTGTGCGTATGTGCGCAGTGGGAAGGGGTAAGAGGGATTATTAGAGACTGAGAAAGAAGGGGTGCCACATTTTGTACCAGACAATTACCCCGGCCATATCTGGGGCCGAGTGGGAATGATTGAAACACTCAACACAGCTTGATGATATTGATAAAACCAAACGCCCGATAATACAATACTCGTGTGCAATGTGTGTGTGTGTG
>NC_044048.1:13921027-13928527 GCF_902167405.1 Gadus morhua | reverse complement strand
CAAAAATACTGAGCGCCGCAGAGTTATTAAATGGTATGCTGGTTTATCTGCTATCTGTTACGTTATCCTAAAAATGAAGGCACTTCCTGTGCAAACGCTGTGGTCTGTTCCCATGGTAACTCTGAGGACAATTCAATGGTCACTTCTTGAGGCCACACGGCCGGTTTATGGCAATAAGGCACACCTCATCAATTACCAGCCAGCCCCGAAGGCACACAATCACACACACACACACACACACACACACACACACACACACACACACACACACACACACACAGACACATACACACACACAAAAACAAACCCACTAATCAATTCGAGCACTTGACATTTATACAGCAGGATGAGGTTGGGAGACCAATCAGACAGGGTTCGAGAGTTCCTCACTTGTTCAGTGGTTATTATGTTGTGCTGTGTGTGTGTGTGTGTGTGTGTGTGTGTGTGTGTGTGTGTGTGTGTGTGTGTGTGTGTGTGTGTGTATGTGTGTGTGTGTGTGTGTGTCTTTGTGTGTCTGTGTGTGTGTGTGTGCGTGTGTCTGTGTGTGTGTGTGTATGTGTGTGTGTGTGCATGTGTGTGTTTGTGTGTGTCTGTGTGTTTGTGTGTGTTTGTGTGAGTGTGTGTGTGCGTGTCAGTCAGTGAGTGAGTGAATGACACTAATTAACAAACTGACTTCCTAGAGAACATTTCCTGTGATAGCCATTATTAGGTATGTGTGACAAATTCCAGGCCTTCCTTCACCCGTCCAGGGAAGGAGGGAGGGAAAGAGAGCAAGAGATAGTGAGAGAGAGGGAGGGAGAGAGAGAGAGAGCAAGCGTGCGCGAGAGACAGAGGGAGAGAGGGAGATAGAGGGAGATAGAGGGAGATAGAGAAAGAGAGAGAGAGAGAGAGAGAGAGAGAGAGAGAGAGAGAGAGAGAGAGAGAGAGAGAGAGAGAGAGAGAGAGAGAGAGAGAGAGAGAGAGAGAGAGAGAGAGAGACAAACATAAACTGTGACTAAAGACAGACAGCATCCAGTGGATAGTCAGGCAGGCGGGCTTCTTATACAACCACAGATTCTGTTTGTCTGTCAATACATTCCGCTGGTTTGGGTTTTGTCACGATCTCGCTCTATTTAGTCTGTCAGGCGTCCCTCCTCTGTGGTGGAAAACGAGATCTTTGTGTGTGTCTCTGGAAAATCTCTTCCATCTCTGTCTGTTAGCATGAAAGGCCCATCACACACACACGTGCATGTAGTGACTTACCCAGAAAAAGAAATACACACACGGACCCACATACGCACACATGCATGCACTCAAACGGACACATTCACCTCACAACTCTACATATCTGTCAGTTCCGCATCATATTTATTAGACAGCCCCGGCCCACCAGGGTGTCACGCATCATCTTTACGAGACAGTGACACTACAACGTTACCCCGTGCGTCAGCATCTGGGTTGCGACCGATGACGGGAGGTGAGAGTTTGTGTGTACACATCCTTGGGCCAGTGGCAGAGATATTAGGGCCACTTGCAGGAGATGTAGTAGATACTTTTTAAGAGTTGTGAAGAGAGAGGTCGAAAAAGGGCAGATGAGTGCAAGATTTTGAAAAAACGCACCTTCTCTTCTCCCCTTTCTACATTTCTCAGTTAATGAGAGGAACACACACCGTGTGTGTGAATGTGATTAACAGATTGGATGGAATTCTCAAACCAATCAATCTTATCGGTATTCACAAAGCCAGAAAATCATAAAATCAGTTTATTTGAGGCCAGAAATGATAAAATTGCCTCATTCAGAGGCATGCAAGTCAACTCGAAGCAGATATTCTCGAAGAGGTTGCGATTTCTTAGTACAGTCTTTTGAGTACACTCAAATTATAGCTCTTAAATCATACCTACAGCATCTTGAACAAACAGGTGTATAGCACAAAAAGCAAAACTCAAAACATATGCTGAGCAGCTTTAATAATATGATAGCCTAATATCATACTCCAAGTGTAGTAGAGTATATTTAGAGTGGGTTGTGGGCAATGTTAAGATACGCCAAAACAGGTTATTTAAGTTTACAAAGACAGTATAGGCAACCACCTGAGCAATAGACCTCTATCAGTTCAATAAGAAGCTTAACAATTAAACCAACACCCCCCAACACTTTAACATTCAAAATATATCCAACTGTTTTCAATACGATAGAACCACCGACCGTGGAACCTGTACAACACGAGCAGATGGGGACAGATTGGCTGGTGATGAAGCCCTCCGTGGCGGTGGATCATGCCTGCAGCCTGACATCATAGCGCACACCTACGCTCCGACGGCCAGCACCCCCACACACCCACACGAGCAAACGTCTGCCACAAGCACGCATGCAAATGCACACGTACACACCGACACACACACACACACACACAGTAGATAAACATGCATGTCAGAGGGCACGGGAGCAAAGACAGACATGATGAATGGCTCGGGACTCCCACGAGAAGACACACACACACACACACACACACACACACACACACACACACACACACACACACACACACACACACACACACACACACACACACACACACACACACACACACACACACGCATGCATGCACACGCACTGCTGCTGCATACACAGATTAATACGCATGCATATGGACACACACACACACACACACACACACACACACACACACACACACTCAGGCCAGGGCAGGAATGAGGGAGACGTGGTCTGGGTGGTCACCCCCTCCGTCAGCTGAACACAGAGAATCCCATTCACACACCTGCGGCCCACCCCCTGTGGCTCATCATCACTTATCTCAACAACCCCACTGCACTGCTTACACACGTGTGCAGGGGGTGGGTGTGCGTGGGGTTGGGTATGTGCCGGGAGGGGGGGGGATGCATGTGAGTGAGTGTGTGCGGCCTGGGTGGGGGTGTGTGTGTGAGTGTGTGTATGGGCATGCATGTATGTGTGCATGAATCCGCACGTCCGGGTTGTGTTATTAAATTCTGTGTGTTTTTGTGTGAGTAATGTTGTAACCCTGTGAGTGTCTGTACGTGTGTAATGCCGTTGTGTATATGTGTGTGAATTATCCTGTTTGAGTCAATGTGCCTGTGTGTGTGTGGGTTTGGGTTTGTGTGTGCGTACCAATGTGATTTTGTTGTGACTCTATGTCTGCGTCTCGTTGTGTGTCGGTAAGTGTGTGTGTGTGTGCGTCTGTATGCGTGTGGGTGTGTGTGACTGTGTGTGTTTGTTTGCGTCTGTGTTTGTGTTTGCGGTTTGTGTGTGTCTAAGAGTGAGTGTGTGTCCAGACCAAAGGGAGCGCTGGCAACAGGGACATGACCTTGCCAACGCCACTGATGCGTCTGTGTTTAGCCAGCGTTACCATGGTGATCCGTGCCCGGTAGACAGGATGTCTATGCCGGGGATTTGAAAGTCATAATGTCGCTACCGCTCTGAGCTTCATTATGGCATTGGAAACAGAAACCATCCAACACAAATGCTGGCACAGGACCTGGAGGGAGTACGACTTGTGACAGGTAAAGGCCCATTGGTTTTTCCAGCGTGGGGATTACCTTGTCTGAAAGAAACAAGCGTGAAGCCGTAAATGGACTTAAACAATGGACGGACGGACTGACTTCTGCGTTAGTGTATTGAGTTTTGGTGACCTGGTACTGGTACATGAGGTTCCATACAGATTGTTATTTCCAGTACAGGTGTGTGAGTGTATGGTTGTATTCACGTGTGGGTGTGTGTGTGTGTGTGTGTGCCGGTGTGCGGGAAAGTGTGTGTTGTGCGTGTGTATGCGTGTGTGCGAGTGCACAGCCAACTCAGATGAAAGATGGCCAAACAATATTCCACTCTCCTCCCTTAATTTCTCCATCCCATCTGAAGGCTCTACTACTCACTGCCCTACCGCCCTTGCCTCTCTCCCTATTTCCCCTTTACTTTCCCTGCCTCCCTTTACAACCATTTAAGTCCCACCAAGGTAAACTCCTTCAGGACCCAAGGACCACTGCTTCCTTTGTGGCCTTCTCCGCCTCCCCCTTCATTCACTCGTCCATCCCTCTTTCCAAAGGCATAAATTCAATTCCCTATCCCCGACTCTGCAGCCTCCCTGTGACGCCACTGTCTTACACCACCAGGACAGAGCTCCCACGTCCCGGACCTCACCCCTCTGCCGTACCTTCTCGTATCTTCCCGACTCGCAGCGCAAACAGTGACGTCGAATACGGTGAATTGGCAGGGATCCTCCGATAACACACTAATCCATCCAGCGCCCGTCAGGCACTCCCATTCCTGTCGCTTACCTGATCATTCAGGGCCACCAATGCATGAAACAAATGTATATAATCACACACAGACACTCTGTATAAAAATCCCATATATCAGTTTGATTAAAAATATCCACCCTCAGTTTAGCGTGATAAAGCATTTCCTTGTGTTTAGGGATTATTCCACTCCCTGTGCGCGTCCCTCCTTCCCTTTGCTCCTGGGTTGTATCAGGCTGCAGAATGTAAACAGCGATAATGTGAGCAGTGAATGGAGTTCAGTGGGCTGTGGGTGGGTTTCCAGGCGTGCGCATCACACACACTGTATAGAAACATCTCAATGGCCGGCCATTCAACATGTCCAAACACATCATTTCTCTATGGTGCGCCTACACCCCACGACCCCGGCCTTAATAATGACTGGAACCTCCAGGGGCCACCTGCCTTGCTGCTCCGACCCTGTGTGTGTGTGTGTGTGTGTGTGTGTGTGTGTGTGTGTGTGTGTGTGTGTGTGTGTGTATGTGTATGTGTATGTGTGTGTGTGTGTGTGTGTGTGTGTGTGTGTGTGTGTGTATACAGCCTTTTGGAAACTCAATCCAGTGTTGGGTGATAGAGCAGACCTGTGCAGCTCCTTATTCATCAAGAATCCCAGCTCCGTATCGGAAGAAAGGCAAATGTGAGAACACGCACACAACCAACGTACACGCACACACAAATATGCATGTAGCATGCACGCAGGCAGGAGCGCACACATAGACACACACACACACACACACACACACACACACACACACACACACACACACACACACACACACACACAGAAGGGCATACTGCGAGGAAACCCAGGGTACAATGAGAGGATATTGAAAATTATTTTTTCCCCTCTTGTCTCTTTCATTAACTGTGTTGAAAAGTCAAGAGTCTGTTCTCTCTCCATCCATGGCACACATACATTGACACACACACACACACACACACACACACACACACACACACACACACACACACACACACACACACACACACATACAGACGCACAACCACGAACACACAAACGCAAACATCCACACACACCAACACCCACAGACACACATACACCCACACACGTACACACACACACTACATCAGCGGTCTGCGGGGGAATGTGCCTCACATGGTTTGCTTCAGCTGGTCTTCCTGACGTATGTCACATTACAGTGGGGAGAGAGAGACATTATCGTTGGGAGAGAGACATTACAGTGGGGAGAGAGAAAGAAAGAGAGGGAGAGAGAGAGAGAGACTTGGCCACCGCTCAAACATCTCTCATGATTTCTAAGATTTGAAATCCATTCTCACCCCCCCCCCCCTCACTGCTCATATCTCACTCCCCACTATCTCCCTCCCCCCAAGCATTTATCTCTCTCTCTCTCTCTCTCTCTCTCTCTCTCTCTCTCTCTCTCTCTCTCTCTCTCTCTCTCTCTCTCTCTCTCTCTCTCTCTCTCTCTCTCTCTCTCTCTCTCTCTCTCTCTCTCGTCCTTTGTCTGTTCTGTTTAGTTTTCATGTGGTAATGGGGAGCGGGGCCCAGCAGCAGGAGCAAGGCCCCTGTAAGCAGAAGAATGCAGCGTTCGGGGGCGACTGTGTGCGTGTCTGCAGCCGTGAGTGATTAAATGTGAGTTTCTGTGTGGTGGGCGCTAGTTCTGCAGGACTGTCTCTGCGGCTGGCCGTGTTTTCTCCCATTCCGATGTGAGCCAGTCTCACGCTGCTTGGCCCCCACGCGATTCAACAGTCCTTTAATCCTCATCATCAGTGACCCCAAACCTCCAGCCCTCCCTCTCTCTCTCTCTCTCAATGTCCATCTCCCTTGATGTACCTCTCGATCTCTCTCTGTCTCTCTGTTTCTCTCTCTCTGTCTCTCTCTCAATGACTCTTACTATCTTTCTCACTCAATCGCTCTCTCGCTCTCTCTGCATTTTACTTTATCTCTCTCTCTCTCTCTCTCTCGCCAATCGCTCTCTCTCTTTCTTCCTATCTCTCTCTCTGAAACGCACACCCACAAAAACGAATATTATTTTTTTCCCTTATGAGACCACACACACACTCCTCTATATCTCCATTGGATCCTGTCATTGAAGATTTTCGTTGAACTTTAGTCTTGAACACAAGGCAGAGGGCAAGAGAGAAAGAATGAGAGAGAGAGAGAGAGAGAGAGAGAGAGAGAGAGAGAGAGAGAGAGAGAGAGAGAGAGAGAGAGAGAGAGAGAGAGGGAGAGAGAGAGGAGAGAGAGAGAGAGAGAGGAGAGAGAGAGAGAGAGAGAGAGGAGAGAGAGAGAGAGAGAGAGAGAGAGAGAGACTAGCTGCTTGCGTCCACCAACAGTATACTAGAGCTTGGTGTGTACTCATTGCACCTCCATTATGGCAAGATAACGATAATGACTTCAGCCTGCAGAAACAACCGACTTACAAAGAGGATATCACTAAACTTTGAAATCTGGAAGCAACGGTGTCTGTGTGGACAGTGCCCCTGCTTTGTATAAACACACACACACAGACCCAGACATGCAGAAACACAAAAACACACTACAAAATAAGCCATTCTTAGGAGCTAATAGGATCGTAAGGCAAAGCTTAATGGGTTGATGCAGTGCTTCAAACACATCTGTACCAGCCCTTTGTGCTGCGATGAATGGTGGACATTAAAGTAATTTCTCTGTGGCACATTACAGGCAGATATATGTGCCATGTTCCTTCCAAGAGAGCGCCCAGAGCAAAGCAAACACACATGTTGCCCCCCACCCACCCACCTCTACCCCGTTCCAGTGACGGATCGCCGAAGCTCACCCTCAGAGCCTGACGTACCTACGGACACGGCCCACGGACACGGCCCCGCACGGAAACACATCAGGTCATACATGTGTTCCGCACCACACACACACACACACACGTACACACACACATACACACACACATGTGCTCCTTCTGAGCACACAAAGTTCCATATGCTAGCTTGAACACGTGTGTGTGTGTGTGTGTGTGTGTGTGTGTGTGTGTGTGTGTGTGTGTGTGTGTGTGTGTGTGTGTGTGTGTGTCACACACACACACACACACACACACACACACACACACAAACAAACACACACACACATGCTTTCCTTCCATCTCTTTCCAATCTGACATTCACACTCACACCCAGGAACCTATTCAGTTAGTCTGGGATCGGGTGGACCTGCCTATCTCGTCTCACTGTCCAACACCTGTGCTCAATAACTTG
>NC_044048.1:13908527-13916027 GCF_902167405.1 Gadus morhua | reverse complement strand
TTGTTTGTTTTTGTACGTGTGTAAGTGTGTGTGTGTGTGCATGTGGGGCTGTCCAAAAATGTGCAACGATTACTCTGTGTCCATGTACAGTTTGTATGTGTGTTTGTGTGTGTGTGTGTGTGTGTGTGTGTGTGTGTGTGTGTGTGTGTGTGTGTGTGTGTGTGTGTGTGTGTGTGTGTGTGTGTGTGTGTCTGTTTGTGTGGATGCGTGTGTGCGGCCGTGTGTACATGCGTGCATTTGCGCATTTGTTTGTGTGCATGCACGGGTGTGTGTGTGTGTGTGTGTGTGTGTGTGTGTGTGTGTGTGTGTGTGTGTGTGTGTGTGTGTGTGTGTGTGTGTGTGTGTGTGTGTGTGTGTGTGCCATTTGGACCTCCATCTGGGCCTGGGCACGGGCTTCCTCCTCCTGTGCCCACAGCGCCTCCTTGTGGGCGGAGGTGTTCATGCTCTCCCTCAGCTCAAGCTCTAGTTCCCTGATCCGCTCCGCCGTCTCCCGCATGGCATTCTGGGAAACCGAGGGGGGGGAGCTGAGTGGGGAGGGGGGAGAGGGGAGAGGGGAAAGGAGGAAGGGGTATTTTCTCTAATCTGTTCAAGGTCATTGAAAATCAGAAAAACAAACACACACACACACACACACACACACACACACAAACACTTCAAGACACCACAACGTACTATTGTAAATCAGATTCAAAATACTTTTGTTTCCCTAGCCGGCAGAAGTGTTTGAGTAGCGTCCTGACTGATTTGAGAGGTGGAAGGCGGAGGCGTTAACATGCTGTGGGGGAGGCGAGAGTGCAGAGAAAACAGAGGGGCTTCCGGTGACGAAGGAGCCGTGATCACCAGAGAGCGATTAAGACATGGAGATGAGCCACCTCAAACGCCCACGTGAATGGATGCGTCTCGGTGTGTATCATGTGTCCGTTCGTGGGTGTATGTGTGTGTTTGTGTTCATGCATGGCATGTGTGTGTGCGTATCTGTTTGTGTGTGTGTGTGTGTGTGTGTGTGTGTGAGTGTGTGTGTGTGTTTGTGTGTGCGTGTGTGTCCCCATTGAGGAGGGGTGTCCAACCTTTTGGACTTTTTTGCATCTGCTTCAACACAAAACACAAAACGTTTTAACCCAATCAAAATCTGCCGGTAATATCAACGTCCAAAGGATAAGTAGCAGTTTTGCTCGTAGCTACGAATCATTAGGCAGTCCTGAGGTCTATGAGACCTTTTTAAAACAAAAGGGTTTGCTAACTTGGATCATCAAACATCTTTCGCTTATGTCAGCAATCTCCTTCATCGCCACATGCATATCAGGGGACCCCAAGCAGGGTCCTGACCACAGGGTTGGGAACCACTGGTGCAGAGTGTGTGTGGGCTGTCTTGACACCTACAGGGAGCAGGGGAAAGGGGATACTGCTCCTCACTGGAGGCTGGAGCTGTGAAAGAAAACACTGGACAGAAATAACAAACCCTCCCTTCCATCTCTCTCCTCCTGCACACTATCTGTATGTCTCTCTCCCTCCCTCCTCTCTCCATGCCTCTCCTTATTTCTCTCTGCCTCTGGGTATCTCTCTGACGTTGCTCCGCAGTATCTCTCGGTCTATGTCTGTGTCTCTGTCTGTCTGTCTCCCTTTCTAATTGTGTTGGAGAGGCAAAAAGCACAGGGAGATGAACCTGGTCTTTTTTGGTTACATTGGACGAGAAAACATTGGAATGATTTAAACATTGGTTTTCTGAGAGAAGCACATGGAGAGCAAAAAAAGGATTAGGTGCGGTCACACCCACCACACAGATAGTGAACCTATTAGCATGGTACGGTACTAATAGCATGGTACAGTAGCATTAGCATTCCATTAGCCTCGGGTAGCTACCGTAAGTGACATATCCTAAAATGCAGGATATGCCACTGGTTGGTATGCCACTGGTATTCCCCTCATCCTGTGGTCATTAATGGCCGGTGGTTCATTGCAACGTTGATGAATTGATGGGGGGGGGGGGCTGAAAGTTGGGACTTCACAAGTGACTGGAACAACAGGGGGTCTTATCCTGGCCCCGGGGCTGAAAAGTGCCCAGTCAGCCAGATCACTGCCCTGCGCCTGTGGCTCTTCACGTCAGCACAGCTGGAGGTGAGTGGCGGCAAACACACACACACACACACACACACATACACACACACACACACACACACACACACACTGACACGCTTGGTGACACACGCACACACAAGAAACGCGCTCGCGATCGCACACTGGTACAGAGGCAGGCAGTGTGTGTCAGCAGTCGGGAGCTATAATTGGATGTGACAGATTGGCAGTAATTCGATGCACCAGCATCAACAAGCAGAGGTCTGACCCCGCCCCACAAAGACAGACTCCGACACACACACACACCTTCACACGCGTGTACAAACACAGTTCTCTGCTTGGGTTTCGCTCTCGAGGGTCCAGCCGTGGAAGCCCCTGTGTACGTGTGCGTGTGCCCGTGTGTGTGTGTGTGTGTGTGTGTGTGTGTGTGTGTGTGTGTGTGTGTGTGTGTGTGTGTGTGTGTGTGTGTGTGCGTGTGCGTTTTCTGCATGTCCGTCTGCAGATCTGGTGCGAATCAGTCGGGGAGCCAAGAGAATCACACACACACGCACACACAATTACACACACAGTTTTTCAATGGCGCAGGACAAAGAGAGACGAGAAGGGTTGATGGGGAAAAACCGAAGACAGACAGAAGGGAAGGAACAGAGGGCGAAACGGGTGCGAAGGTGAGGAGAATTGCGGCTGCAGAACCAATCAGCACCTGGGTCCCCGGGGACGGCTCATTACATCGTCTGGCCCCCTCTGGTGATGGTGGGATTATAATCACTCAAATAAACGAGTGGGGAGTGAGAGAATGCACATTCCCAGCAGCTCCGGCACCCCTGATCCCATCACTTTACCCGGGCGCATACACACGCATACCCACGCACACACACACACACAGACGTACAGACACAGACACACACAGGTACACACACGTACACAAACACACACACACACACACACACACACAGATTCAACCTTTTACTCATACTCCTTGAGACAGTTATCACCCCATCTGTCTGTCTACATGGATATCGATCTCCTTTTCTTCCATCTTTTCGTTTGCTCTGCCCTTCTTTGGTTCGGTCTTTCCGTGCATCTCTGTGCGATTCCGATTCCATTGCTTTGAAATGTGAAAACGCCACGTCATAATGTGCACCCGGTGTTCCTCTGGATTTCTTGAAAACCCCGAAGACGGCTCGGAAGGCTTATCCGGAATGCCGTATACCACGGCTCTGGCGTACGTGTGGACGCTGACGGTTTCCGAGCGCCGCTTTCCAATGAAAGCATTCCTCGCGCGGGATCAAAGGAAGATCATCCCCCTTCTCCAATCTCGTCCCCGTCAGTTTCTTTTTCTTTAAACAGCTGCCGTGCACGGGGAGGGACTGTCACAGAGCGCCCACGCCATGGCTGAGCACGACCCAGAGGGAGGGGAGGGGAGAGGGGAGGGGGGAGGGGGGGGGGGAGAGGGGAGAGGGGGGGTTATAGTGGCTGGGGCGGCGGGATGAAAGTCTGGTTGGAGTCGGCGAACACTTCCGATGTGAGTTTCCCTCTGTGTTTGGGAAACGCAGCGTGGCGGCCATGGAGACGATGGAGGTGGAGAGAGAGATGCTATCACCCCCCACCCTTGTCCCACATAAACTCAGAGGGAGGGGGGGGGGTTCTGGTGGGCTGGGGGTGAGGAGGCGGGTGGATCAAGAGGAGAGATGGCTTGTTTGTGTTTTGTTTACCCTCGGAGCGTGCACTGTTCCTGATGGACTGGGAGATACGTGCAGAGAGAGAGACAGAGAGACAGAGAGGAAGAGAGAGAGAGAGAAAGAGAGAGACAGACAGAGAGGAAGAGAGAGAGAGAGAGAGAGAGACAGAGAGAGAGAGAGAGAGAGAGAGGGAGACAGATAGACAGAGAGACAGAGACAGAGACAGAGAGACAGAGAGAGACAGAGAGACAGGAGAGAGAGAGACAGAGAGGAAGAGAGAGAGAGAGAGAGAGAGAGAGAGAGAGAGAGAGAGAGAGAGAGAGAGAGAGAGAGAGAGAGAGAGAGAGAGAGAGAGAGAGAGAGAGAGAGAGAGAGAGAGAGAGAGAGAGAGAGAGAGAGAGAGAGGAAGAGAGGTAGAGAGAGTGAGGGATGGGGGGCTTAAGGGCAGCACTTATGCTGAGCCAGCACAAAATAGCTGCATTCGTTCATAATAGTCTTTCTATCCATCTATCTAGCTCTCTGTCTGACTGTCTCTCTGTCTGTCTATTAATCTATCTATCCATCTATCCATCTATCTCTCTGACTGTCTATCTTTCTATCAGTCGGTCTAAGTATCTATCCATCTCTCTAAATATCCAGATGGATTCAACTTGGAAACTATTTCTCTGAGGGCTTGTTAAGAGAGAACAACCAGCTCGGGGACTGTTTGAAGAGGGAAGAGGGATGTTTTCCTTGCCAGTAAACACAGAATCATCCAAATAAGTGTAAACCCAGTGTGTGGAACGCCTTGGGGGAGGAGTGTGTGTGGGGATGGGGGGGGGAGGGGTGTGTGTGGAGGGGGGGGGGGTTTGCAGCCAGGGGAGAGTAAGATAGAGAGAGAGAGAGAGAAGAGAGAGAGAGAGAGAGAGAGAGAGAGAGACAGAGAGAGAGAGAGAGAGAGACAGAGAGAGAGAGAGAGAGAGAGAGAGAGAGAGAGAGAGAGAGAGAGAGAGAGCACTCCAATCGACTTCATCTGTCCTGTGGGAAAGGGCCGGAATGGCTGCACTCCCAGCAGATTAACACCTCTTCAAAGGTCTGCAACCCCCCCCCCCCCTCCAATTTCTGACGCGTAAACATCAGGACACTCAACCCACATTCACAAGTCAGGCTGACCCACACAGCGAGGACACACACGTGTCTCAGCTGGTGGACGTCGCTGTGCATCACATCACATGTGGATAACGTTTGCGCCTTCTCTCTCTCTCTCTTTCTCTCTCTCTCTCACTCACACTCACACCCTCTCACACTCTCTTGCTCTCTGCCCGCCCTTGAACCATTATGCCCCCCACTGCCGGCCGGCGTATGGACCTGATTTCTGTCCGACTAAACGCCCGTCCCTTCCACTTAGCGCCGGCTGGCGAGACGCACTGAGGGAGGGAAGGAGCGAAGGGTGAGCTAGTTGGGTTTGACAGAGTGGAGGAAAGCTCCGGATCTGAGGGAGAGGGAGAGGGGAGGAGAGAGTGACGGAGGCAGAGATAAAGGACACACTTTCTGAAATGTTGATATAGGGAAGGTGGACGGAAGAAAGAAAAATTTAAGATAAGAGAGAAAAAGGAGAAAAGGATACGAGAATCTTGAGCATAAAGGGATGAACTTGGAAACACGAAGAGGAGGAGGAGGAGGTGGAGGAGGAGGAAGAAAGGCCTTCCCGTCAACCTGAACTTTATTAGTTGAGGAAGGTGATGAACAGCTAAATTAAAGAACAAGGAATGCTACACACACACACACACACACACACACACACACACACACACACACAAACACATACTGACCTGGGATAGCGAGTGTGGATGACCGTCTGTCAGTCCATCTGTCTTCATCTCACTCGTCATCATCTGCTTTTGGACGTTTGGTGAATTGATTTGACTATGGAGAGAAGGAGAGAATGCTATGGATGACAGGAAAGGAGAAGAAAGGATACATCCATATTTCCCTGCTGTAGCACACACACACAAACACACATAAACACACACAAACAGACACAAGCACACATGCACACCCACACAAACACATAATCACACACACACACACACACACACACACACACACACACACACACACACACACACACACACACACACACACACACACAATGACACAATAAAACAAAGGTTGTATATGATAGGCATGTGTGCCTGAACAGGCAGGGAATAAGACAGACAGGTGATGTGTCTGATCTCAAACATAGAGAGATAGACAGACGGACAGACGGACAGAGCGCCAGACAGGAGCTGTGTCTGATCTCACAGACAGGCAGACTCAGACAAGACGGGGCCTGATACCTGTAGCTGAAAAGGTGTGTGTAAATCTCTCAACGACAATAACACTCACTTGCACGCGTGACGCGCTTTCACATGCACACCAACACAAGAAGACACACACACACACACACACACACACACACAAACACACACACATGCAATAAATCTGCCGTCCGTGTTGTGCATTTCTAAGGTGTTGATTACAGAGTTAACCCGTGCAGTCACCAGCTAGGACCGCTCTGTATTTACCATCACCGCCACACTAGTTATTTAGCCACACACACACACACACACACACACACACACACACACATAGACATATGTACACACACAGGCTCACACACACAAACACACACATGAAAGAAACCGCCACACACTTCACACATTGAGGAATACAGCACACACCTCTCCACGCATCAACACGTGCATGTGGACTTTAAAAATGTGCTCTTTGAGCACATTTAAATTTGGCACCTATTTTTTTAGGCCAAAGAAAATGCATAGAAAGCTGACAGTGACAAATTAGTCCTTAAGAGAACCCTCCAGTCTTGTAAACAGCCATTGACCAGGCAAGCTCCACCACCCCACATTATTATTCCACAGCCGCGCCAATCTGTTGACACTGCACCACCAGCTGCCATGCACACGGACACATATATGCTGTGTGTGTGTGTGTGTGTGTGTGTGTGTGTGTGTGTGTGTGTGTGTGTGTGTGTGTGTGCGCGTCGTTGTGTGTGTGTCTCTGTGTCTGAGAGCCTTTAGACAGTTTGAGGGATAAATTCTCCATAGCATAACCTGGCCGCATTAAATTCACCCTTCAGTTGTTTAATTCAATAAAAAGTCCATTGGGGATTTGAAACATCTCTGTGTACACAGGATGCGGAATGGTGTGTAGCACATGGAGATATTATGAAAATATGCATAGGGAAAATAAATATGTTCAAAATAAACGAACGCAAACAAATCCCTCAAAGGTGCTTTGCGCTTTACTTTGTATCAAAGTTTGCATGTGTGTGCGCGCGCGCGTGTGTGTGTGTTAGTTTGCACACGTGCGTGTGTTGTGGTCGGGGCCTGTTTATATAAGCTGAGAAGCAGCCCTATGGAGTGTCACCTTGCAATGCGGGCATATCAGCTATCAGACGTAAGTGCTTCTGGTGCAGGTGTATGGGGCTTTGACACCAGATTTCACCATTGGATTTCTTATTTGCGATACTCTGCCATTGTCAAAGGACCCAAGAGAGTTGAAACACTGTAAAATCCTAAATAAACGTGAATGTACCATAACCTGGGCTTATCAAAACCTTGTTTTGCCATGTGTCGCGTAAAACTTACTTTGCCAGTTTCAAACATAATGATGGATTCACATAATAAAAAAACATTTCCTGATTAATAACTGAACAATAACAAAAAAGCATAACCACCAACACACCATCCAAATGCGCCTG
>NC_044048.1:13851027-13896027 GCF_902167405.1 Gadus morhua | reverse complement strand
TGTCACCGCTGGACGCGATTTCAGTCCACTTCACTTCAGAAGTGGACGTTTACGCTCCCCAGAGAACACGTAATCCGTGTGTCCCACTGTAAGAAAAGACACAAACAAACAAAGCACAGGTGTGTGTAGACACTTGTGTATCCTCCCATACAGCATGACACATTGGCAGCCGCCTTTCTCTTCTCTTTTTTTTTCTTTTGCAGTAAAGCTGGCCATCCACATCTGCCCTGTTCTGATGTCTTGTATTACTGTTATCTGTCAACAAGCAGCGATTTCAACGACGATATAAATGAAAGACGTGTCAGCGAGCAACAAGGTTCAAGCCTACAGCCATAACAAATGTGTGTTGGCAACCAGCGTCATGTTTAGTAAAAAGAGGAAAGCAGAGCTGATATTAATCGCTACACGAAACATAACGTGACGTCATAGCACCAATTCACATGGGGTCTGGCACTGGAAAAGACCCACCAGCGATATGTCTATTCTGTAATGGAAGTGGTGTCATAAAACAATCGTATTACACTAATCTCATTAAGTCTGAGCTTACCCGTGCATACCACTGATGTGCGTAGACATTAATAGAGAACAAATCCCCCAACGATTTCACAGATTGTGAATGACCTATGTTCTCCACAATACCCCCAAAAGTGACTTATTCAATTAAAAGAATTCCCCCTCAAAAAATCCAACACATTTTAATAGCATAAACATCCCACATAAAATACCGCACAAATTACAGGGGGAAGAAAACCAAGGTTTGCCGTGGTCTGGGAAGTGATTAAGCCCTTTTTAGTGTTTTAGTGTGGCGAGCGGCTCAATGGGTGAGCACTGAGGTGAGGCCTTATGGAGAACAGCTGCGAGCCCTTGCACATGCCAGAGTACAACAAACAGTTGATGTTTACAACCAATATCCAGAACATCCACTGGTACGGCGAGCCAAGGCCCCGAACGGCACGCCGAGCCAATGGGAGATCGGCTTATTGAACCCCCCCATGTGGAGAGAGAGCTGGCTTACCTCAGCCCCCGCCATCCCCATTGAAACTACTTCTCCTCCTGCTCCTGCTCACACACAATGCACTGCACCTTACTGTGTGCGAAAACAGGCAGCGCTGCGTATAGGTAGGATGTTTAGACAGGAAATGTAGAAGCCTGGTTTAAAACCCAAGGGATAACTTGGCTCGAAACCGCTCCCGTTCCAGCCAACAGATAAGGGCCACCGGCCATGTGTAATCTGTGAGCCGGTTATACACTACAGTAACAGACCTCCCTCTGGAACCTGCAACCAGGTCTCCTTCTGTCACACACATGTAGTCTCCACTCATGATTGATTCATCATCATTATTCATTGTCTGTAGTTAAGCTCTTTCTGTGTGTTTTGTGTGGTGAGCCTTGCCCCATCCCAGTATATCCCAGTCATTTCCTGTGAGCTCAGCACTAGTCAAGTCCAATAATGAGTGTGTTTGCTGTCTGCACCTTGTGTGACGTCAGTGTGTGCCAAAAGCAGACAGGGTCACCCAAAGGATGACCTACTGCTCAGTGTTTGCGGGTTGGAGTCCAGACATACCTCCTATGGGCATGGAGTCAGCAGGATGACTAAGCGTTTGGCACTTTGAAACATGTACAAACTGCAAGTCACCGTGATGCTGGATTTATACGGCTGGAATCAAAGGTCAGGGTCACCACAGGGTCAGCTCCTGACAATCATGTCCCCTGTTTCATTGAGGGGTCTAGAACAATAGAATGACTCAATCATTCCTTTTGCCCATGCAGTCCACTTAAATGTAATTCTCAATTGCAGTCGGACGGAGTTTGAGGTTAAACCAAAATGGATTCAAGCCAGCAAAATTAATCCACCATATCGAACAACAATATTAGCAATTAGCTAAATTAGCAAATTAGCAGCTTTTGAGATTTTGTGAGACTCATTATTGAAAAAAAAAGTGAATTGAGTAATTAGCATACTTTAATGTAGGAATGAAGTGGATATATCCTGGATGTGATCTTTGCCATGTTTAGCTCCACAATGAAAGCCTCACTTCAATATGCCCGCACTGACGGGACCCTTCTCTCTCTACACAGCCGGCTGTCCCTCTACCTTTTCAGACAGGGCCTCCTCCAGCGTGGCCAAGGCCGTGTCCGTGTTGCTGGAGTCCGTCTGCAGTCCCTTGACCCGCTCCCGCAGCCCCGCCAGCTGCTTGTCCTTATCCTTCAACTGCTCCAGCAGGTTCTCAATCTGCAGAGAGAGAGAGAGAGAGAGAGAGAGAGAGAGAGAGAGAGAAAGAGAGAGAGAAAGAGAGAGAGAGAGAGAGAGAGAGAGAGAGGGAGAGAGAGAGAGGGTGAGAGAGAGAGAGGAGAGAGAGAGAGAGAGAGAGAGAGAGAGAGAGAGAGAGGAGAGAGAGAGAGAGAGAGAGAGAGAGAGAGAGAGAGAGAGAGAGAGAGAGAGAGAGAGAGAGAGAGAGAGAGAGGGGGAGAGAGAGAGAGAGAGAGAGAGAGAGAGAGAGAGAGAGAGAGAGAGAGAGAGAGAGAGAGATACAATTTTTAATCATAAACATATTGCAATTGAAGAAGACACAGGTGTCAAAGCCACCAATGAAATTGCGGTACTTTCAACTGCAGGAAGGAAACAAAAATTGCCTTTGAACAGGTTCTCTATCAGAACAGATAGAAGAGCAGAAAAACAGAGAGAGAGAAGGTATACTGAGGTGAAAAAAACATTGCTATTGCAGAAGACAAAATTGTCAAAGTTCCAAAGTCCAATGGCATCAGAGCCACAACATATAGACCTGGTGGCACAGTGTAGACCAGAGGAAACATTCAACCTTGACATGGAGCGCTTTGTCTGTAGTCACACACAAAGCCTTGCCTTTGTTCTCAGGACTTATGCAAGCGCTGTGAAACAATGCAGGTCTCCGGCCCATCCACCTGGGCACCGGCATTCTTTAGCAAACCACCTTGGCACTTCCCAAAGGTATGCTTTTTGGATTGGATGTGAGCAGAGGATGAGTGGATAACAGTGGGTACTCTCGCTGCAGCTGAACTCTAGGGAGGGAGGCCACAGACCGGAGGGCCGATGTGTGTCTGTGTCTATCTGCGGCTAACCTCAGGTCCACAAAGCCACAGTGTAACCGCCGGCTGGGCTGCTCCACAGGCCTTTATCTGATGGAGATCAGCAAAACAGAAACACACCAACACATGGGGACCCACAAACACACACACACACACACACATGCACGCACAAACGAAAGCTCACAAAGACACACAGGAAACGCATAGTGACACATACTGTATATAGACGCACGCACACACAAACACACACACAGACACACACAAATGTGTGCATGCACACATAAACCCGCATAGACATGCACGCACACACACAACAAATATGCACACACACACACACACACACACACACACACACACACACACACACACACACACTTACACTCACACACTTACACTCACGCACGCAATCCTTCCGGCGGAAAACATAGAAACCGTTGCAGATTAAATTGAAGTTGTTGAAGTTGCACAGAGGGACCGGTTATCTGTCCACAGCATGTTTATTTATTTCAAGATCCAGACAGATCAATTGGTGATCTAGAAGCATCTAAACAATTCTGACTTAGTATTGCCATGAATTTCTTCACATGGGAAGCACACTACTTGAGTGTTTTCTTTGACTGTTTAGCAAGGCAGATTCCACTCTGAAACATCGGCCGACGATGCATCCCAAACAACGCTCTCCATAGAAAACATGTGAGGGATTTCAAGAAAAGAAAAGGCCCACTCAAAAGGATTCCTGATTCAATAAACATGGGAAACCAATAATTGTGCACAAGTGCCACAGGCTACCAAAAGAGTAAGATAAAAATAAATGGTGAAATGATTAAAAAAAAGAGAAATACTCAGGAGAGAGAACGAATGGCATTCCAGTCATGGGTACATGGAGAGATAAGATATTTTACAAATGAATCCAATTAAACCCCAAACATGTTGTGTTCCCTGCTCCCTGGAAGGCAAAATGGAGGCTTTTAAGGCGTCCAACTGAGTTTTATCTTTGAAGGGAAAAGTGGAGCAAGAGTGGGGTGGAGGGGGTGAGTGGGGTGGGGGCTCTGGTGGGGAAGGCACCAGGCGTCTATGAGAAGATCTAGATAGGTTAATGAGTGACTGGAGAACCGGGCTGATGGGAATGCATCTATTGCCAGAACCAGATGGGTTCTCTCGCAATTCACTCAACCGCCGTGGGTGTATTCACGCGGTCCATGTGATAGACGCCGTGGGACTTTTGTTGGTGTGTTTGAAGAAAGAAAATGGGTGAAAAAGAGACGATATGAAAACTGAAAAGAAAGCGAGGATTGAAAGAGAACGACCAGAGTCATTCTCTTTCAACAACCAGAGTTGAAGTAATAAAGGTAAAAGAACTGAGATATATTTTTTTTCAATAAAGATTCAAATAGTGTCAACAAGAAAGAAGAAGAAACAAACATCTATCAAAGCGGAGCCCAAGCCTCAATTGAGTGTGACATACTTGTCATGGTTTCTAGTGGTGTGGGCCTCGACTTGTGTGGGTTTCCTCGTGGTATGGAATTGATGGGAAGCGTTTTTTTTTGTTGTCACCCTCATATCCCATATCTTTAGTGGGAACATTCTCACACAATGGCCAGGCATTTCCATCCCTCAACAAGCTGAATTCCCATGGAATCAAGACTGGGGATGCTAATGCTAGAAGCAGTGCCCACGGGCTATATCGACAACATGTTCTTCACATGAACACCATCTGTAGCGCTATCCCTGAAGAGAAGGGCTGAACGATTTTGGGATCAAATTGCGATTATTTCGATATATTGCGATTGCGATTTATTATGCACATTTTATTTAATATAAGTTCCTTATGTTCTGTATTATTCACTAAACAAGCAATAAATCATTATATATTCTTACCAACACAACATTGATGCAATCACCATATTTACTGTGCTTTCCTTTAGGCCAGACCTATGTGTTGAGAAGAATTGATGCTTGAATTGATATTGTAACATCTTTTTAACAACTATTGAATTGTAAAAGAAAAATAAATAAGAATCTTACTGATCTCCAGTCAGTAACTGGAACAAATCAATGATTGAAAAAATTAATTATCGCAGCCTTTGCGATTTGCAAATCACGTTCTTTTATATTATGATGTCGGTTAGAATTCGATTAATCGTTCAGTGCTACTGAAGGGCCCTCATTCACAGGGGTCGTGTGTCAATAACGCTGTTCGGCAAACACTTTTCTTTAACAGCGGTCTAGATGCGGTGGTAAATACTGTAGCATAGCTGGCCATAGGATATCAGTTCATTTCATATTCATGCTGAGAAGGGTTTGTTTACCAGTTGATAAACCAGTGCCCCATATAATGCAATACAGTACCCTGTATGCCTAATGCCTTTCAAGAATAAATTCACAGAACAAGATGGCCTCCTGCCAAAACAGTGAACTGAATAATAAACAGTCAGCATTGCCTAAGTGTGCTTATCTCCTCAGGTTGTGAAAAACATAAGCAATGGAAACTTCACCGACAACCTACATTAGCCTCTGGTTGTAGTGGCACAGAAGTTGGAAGACACACACACACTCACACACACACACACACACACACACACACACACACACACACACACACACACACACACACACACACACACACACACACACACACACACACACCCCCACCCACACACCCCCACCCCCACACACACACACACACACACACACACACACACACACACACACACACACACACACCTCCGAGCTTAGCTCCATCCCCCAGTGGGTACAACAAGAGAAGCATTTGAGGTTAAATTGAGCATGTAGCCCCCGGTCTTAGATAAATGATTACATTCTTCACCAGGCCTTTGTTTTCTTTGGCCTGTTCGGACAAAATAACAAGCCCTCGGACAAAACATTCAGCATCACCACACAGCCTTCCGTCAAATCGTGCAGAAATACGTTACGCCTGGTTTGGACTTTAAGGCAGCCAATGGGAGTGGGCCTTCTGAGTAATGGGTATGGGACAGAGCGTGCGGAATGCAGGGCCGAATTATCCCAGCTTAAGTACTCTGTGAAAAGGCATGTTATTTATGGACAGGCGCGTTGTGGGGCACCCGTGTGCCATTTTGGGAGGCCAAAGACCTCTCCTTTACAGTAGCCTGTTTGTTTTGATGAGCTGATCACGAGTCGCTTAAGTTAACTCTTGGCATACTTAGCTGACACACACACCACACACTCTGCTCCCACCTTTTGTGTATACATACATCACACACACACACACACACACACACACACACACACACACACACACACACACACACACACACACACACACACACACACACACACACACACACACACACACACACACACACAGTGTTATCATTGAAAGCGCACTGCATCATTGAAATCACTCTAGTCGTCATCTCACTGCCTGACCACACACACTTCCATCCCACGAGACCACCGCAGATGTAGCCGGCTATATGGAGTCTGTAGGCCAGGCCTATGTCTGTGTCTTTATGAGTGTGTGTTTGCGCGCGTGTGTGTGTGTGTGTGTGTGTGTGTGTGTGTGTGTGTGTGTGTGTGTGTGTGTGTGTGTGTGTGTGTGTGTGTGTGTGTGTGTGTGTGTGTGTGTGTGTGTGTGTGTGTGCGTGTGTGTATGTGTGTCTGTGTGCATCCTGTTTTCGCAGCGATAACTTTCTCCACAGGTTGAAGGAAAGTGCAAAGGTTTTCCCCTTAAAAGTGGGAGTGATTATGCACAGTGGACCCCTGACCTGGGCTGCCCTTGAGATTCTGTCTACAATACCCGTGCACACACTAGCAGACAATGCTGCCACATGTTTGAAGGCCTTTTGTCGAACACTAACATCATCAAATTCCAGCTGGGGCCGCAATTTGATATTAGTTCCAAATGTAATCTATTAAGTGTTTTGAGAAGCCACAAACATGGAAAATCCCTTGAGATCGTTATCGGGCGATGTCGTCAGCATCCCCGATAGTAAAATGTAAATGTGTAAGGGATTCTGTGCTGATTCTTCCTCATTTTCTGTATCCAACATGCTTGTAATTGTACATTCCCATTGTGGAGGAAAGGCTCGGATGTGAACCGTTGTGGTGGAGCGCTCGGAGTGGCCGTGATTAACACAAGCTGAGGTCTAATGTAATGTGAGAGAGAAGGGAATAAAGGCTGGAT
The DNA here is from genome assembly GCF_902167405.1 of Gadus morhua. Classification (NCBI taxonomy): domain Eukaryota; kingdom Metazoa; phylum Chordata; class Actinopteri; order Gadiformes; family Gadidae; genus Gadus; species Gadus morhua. Next base: position 13,888,796 of record NC_044048.1, on the reverse strand, counting down.
GAAGCCCCGAGCCCCTCGGGCTACAGGTCCTGATCTGTTCCGGAGCAGAACCGCGGAACCAGGCCACCCTTATGTGTTCCATCAGAATCCCCAGAACTGGAACCAGCCCCATGTCCTTCCATTGAATCATTCCTGCACAACACAAGGACCGGCTCAAAGCGAGACCACGCTTACCAACAAACAAAAAAAAACACGCACACATAGACGTGATCATTTGGGTGGTTCTCAACGTTATTGAGGACGAGGACGGGGGACGGGTGGCCTCGATTGAAATACCAAAACGATAATTGGGTAGCAATTCATTCGCTCGCTTTTTGGGCTTGTCGTCACCTCGGGGAACGTGACAACGACAGTTGTGTGAAGCGTTTTGGGGAATCCAGGCAGTGACCGACGCATGCACACCAGGAAGAATGTCCTTGGATGAAAAACACTCGAGCGTGCGCGCGTGTGTGTGTGAGCACACACGCATCCAGGCAAACACATAGCCTGGTACGCAGTGACACGCACGCGCAGTCGTGCAGAGAAAAACCACAAAACTAAACAATGTGTGGTAATCTGGTGGGCTTCCCATGAGAAAATCTAGGTCACTGTCAAAAGGATCCATTATGAAATACTTTAGATTGGAGAGATCGCCGTGCTTCTACAACAACGTCTCCGCGGACTTATGCCGGGATCCAATAAAAGTGTGTGCATGAACCTTTTGGATGCCTATTAATTCTGTTTGTTGTGTGTGTGTGCCTGCACGTTTACATCCACACCTGCACACGGCTTGGTGCCCCCTTGAATCAGAGCTGCTTGATTCCCAGGTTAATAAGCCACTTCCTCCTGGAGCTAAGCACTCAGATGTGGCTCTTCAAAGAGAAAAGCAGTTTGGCCATAAAGAAGCTGGGGGAAGACAGTGACCTTTTCCACGAGGTGAGGGTGGGCCTGCGATTCATTCAAACCTTTCCCCACCCCCTCTTCTTCCTCCCATCCCTTTCTGTTGCTTTCTATGGTTCTCTCTCCCACTGTCTGTTGGACAAAGGCCCAGGAAAAGGGGATATCTGCTTCGTTGATGCCATGTACGTGGTTGCCCCCTTGTGGTGATTGTATGTCACTGCACAAGAAAAGGTCCAGTGACATGAGACAATGACTTGTTTTTCTAACCATGTCTAGTCTTCCTGTATTCAAATAATAATTACTACATCTTCCAGTTAGAGGTGAGCCTTACTTATCTTGTTACACACTGTTGTCGAGAAACGATTAAGTGAATCAGTATGTAATTACACCTGAGACTGCAATTCCGGTCGCCAGAAAGCAGGCCTTAGACATTAAAGGCCTCCTCTCTTCTTTTTGCACACGACGAGCCGACCAAATCTCCAAGGACACATTTATTCCTTAAGGACACAATTCCATAAAGGCTCCCTGCAGGATTACGCACAATGGGAAATAACCTGGAGCGGGACACTGAATCCTCCTCCAAGCAACTCCACCAGCAACCGACGATCACAAAACAGATAATTGCTCGCCATTGCCTGTGTGTCGAACAAAGAGCTGTCTAGCACAGGATGCTGCGGTCTGCGACTTGACATTGTCACCTCCGCCGCCCCACCTCTAAACCACAAGGCCCCATCCGCCCTTTGAAGAGGGAGGGTGACGGGTGTATGGGCGCGAGGAAGGACTGACATACACCGGAACAATCGGGAGGGGAAAATGACACCTCTCTTTCACCTCGCTCCCCTGGATTGACCCGGTGGATGTCAGGTTATTGTAGCTCCAGGACACATTACTCATTCCCCCCCTTTTGAATCCTTTACGGAGCGGAACGCCAGCACTCCATGACTTCATAGGACTAAGTAATGGACGAGACAGAGATAGAGAGAGACGGGTCTGAGAGAGAGAGAGAGAGAGAGAGAGAGAGAGAGAGGATGTTGATTTCAACAGTCAGTGGGGCGGGGGATTCGACTGTTTAAATCTAACCTTTAACCTTATGTCCTCGGAATGACGTATTCCTTTTGCTCTATCTCGGTTTAATGACAGAGAGGCACGATGCAGAGTAATCATCAAAATAACAAAAGGGTAAAAAATAACAACCGCTGCATGATGAAGCTGGTAGCGACGGTGTTTTCATCCAGACATCCGACCGGACGGCGTGCCAGAGCACGGGATACACGTCCCCCCTGACCCATCCGTCGCGTGCCAACGGTCCACGTGGGCGTCTGCAGACCCACACAACGGCCCTCCTGGCTTTACCCACCCCCTAGTGCCAAACCACATGGTGGGTGTAATCCTGTCTCACCAGGTCTCTGACGGCACTCACCGCTACCATGCCCCCCCCCCCTACATAGGGTAATGGAAAAACTATTTTTGGGGATGTTGGATCGGGATGGAGGGTGACAGAACCCTCTACGGGTTTCACTCCGATTAGGCGGCCCAACCGGTGACTCTGCAGAGTCCGGTGAATGTGGCCCTGACATTGGTTCTGCTGCTAACTAACCGGGACGCTCAGGAGAAAAAACACAAAGAGGCCCTGTGCCATTACTGAGAGGCGGCACACCCGCACAGACACACACACACGCACACGCACACACACACACACACACACACACACACACACACACACACACACACACACACACACACACACACAGACAATCCGTCTGTGATTGTTATAATAAATGTAGGGCCTGTTGAGAAAACAGGGGCTCCCTATAGCATATGGGGGACATGACAGGTAGACATCCCCCCCCCCCAGCATTCCTCCACAGAGTCATTCACACACGGAGCCTCCGCTGCATTCATACATATCAATTAGACACACGCACACATTCACTCAATCAGACATGTTGCTCCAGCAGACGTGCAGACACACCAACATGCACACACTTACACGCAAAATATACACGCAGACACCTTTCCGAACTAATACAAGTCAAGTTTTGAGCGTCGTAAGTACACACACACACACACACACACACTTTTCCAAAATAATATGAGTCCCGGTTTGAGGTTGAAGTAAGTGTTGCTAATCTAAACGTATCAGCCCAGAGAGTGGAGGACGGGAACTGGAGTTGTTCAACACAGACAGCTGGTCCATGGAGGAGGTGTGGGAGTGTCAACGTGTGTGTGCGGTCGTGTGTGCGCAGACGAGTGCCTGTGTGTGTGCAGGCCAAGTTGATCCACGTCCACGGCGCTTAGGCTCAAGACCCTATCTCAACCCCCCCCCGCCCCCCCCCCCCCCCCCCATGGTCGCGGAATGCTGCAGTGATTGCTGGGTAATTATCCTGACGCTTTATTCCTGCGCTCCCAGCACCATTAGTATTAATTCTTTGCTTTTAGAGAGAAGAAATGGCAGCGCTTTGATCTGACAAACGGAGAGAAAAAAGGGAAAAAACAAGGGCTAAAGAGGAGTGCATAGAAAGAATTACCCAAAGTTAAAGAAGGACAGACCCAGGGAAGGAAGAATGTAATAAAGACCCAAAGAAAGAGAGAGAGAAAGAAGGACTAGAAAGAAAGAAAGAAGGAAAGAAAGAAAGGGGGAAGAATGCAGGCCACCCATCCAGGGCTACTGCAGCTGTGTGCCTAACTCTCTCCCCCCCGCTGCTGCGGCCCGCAGAGACCTTGAAGTTCCCCGTGAAGACACTTTACAGTCCGCGGGTCGGAGGGGTTAAGCTCGGACCCAGCGTACAGTCCTACGGTTCCTTCAGGTCAACAACTGCACTGCTTGTCATGACGGAAAAATGAAAGGGAAAAACAAGGTGAAGGAGGCTCAGGCTCCGGTTTCCATGGTGTCCCTAGGGGGTTCGGCGTGATTTACATCGCACTAAAATCGATCAAATATCAATGGGAGAGACAGCTCAGGCTGCACTATGAGAGAGCGATGGCCGTGGGGCAGGGAGGGCAGGGAGCCGCGCTCGGGTCACCGTTCGGTGTCCAGGCGTTTGTTCAGCGCTGGATGACCCTTACCTTGGATCGCTGTAGGCTGATCTATGGCCCAATACTTGGCTCATCTCGCAGGCTATATGGTCTGGGTCCAATCAGACTTAACTAAGGGTGATTGCTGATAGGAGCAAAGAAAGAGCGAGCTACAGGGGCCAATCAGCGTGTGTTTACTGGAACCCCCCAGCTTCACACAGCCTTATCCCACCACATATCTCTTGCGCTGTGATTGGTCAGGTGGAGGCCATTAAGATGAAAGGCAACAGAGGACTCATCGCACATTTGTCTTGATCACATTTCGCCCGCATGTGCACAAGAGCCATCCCACATGCACACACACACACACACACAGACACACACACACACACACACAAACACACACACACACACACACACACAAAGCTGATCTATAAAGATCTCTGATCTCTCTCTGGAGCAGGAAAGACACGCAGACGATTACTCAAAGAGAACAATTTAGCCACATCTGGCTACTGGCTCTAACCGGTCCCAAGCTAAAGCAGTGTGTATCTCTCTTATTCTGAGCTGAGCTGTGACTTCCTCATGGGGAGTGCTAAGCCTCATGTGCAGAGGCTTGAGAAGAAGCTCGGGTTCTGCACGTTCAATTCAATGAACAGCCGATAAGCGGTATTAATGTGTAACACCGTGTACACGCTCAACGTGCGTTTTACCTTTACGCAGACGGGCTGTCATGGAGTTTGTTCGACTGCCAACCCTGGTCTTTGAGTACAAGGCCCTTGACGGCTGGGCTCATGCGCTATGAATGCACCATGCTACGCTGCCACGCTCACGGACGCATGCGGCTTCGACGCACAGTTCATGCACACATACACACACACACATCCACACACACACACACACACACACACACACACCAAGCCCTGGACTAATATTTTCCTTTCTATCAGTCTGCATCACATCCCGTGCTCCCGACTTGCCATCCATATGCATCAGACTCAACACTGCCGTGGTGTGTTACCGAGGCACTGTTCAACACCGTGGTACCAGGGACAGACAGGGCAGAGGGGAGGGCGGGGAAGGGGGGCGCCCCATTGAGAAAAAGGTTGGTATGCCGGGGCACTAAATGATGCTTTCCTGCCCTCCCAAATCGATAATGGTCCTTTAACCGATAGGAGCGGGAAGATAGTGATGATGAAAGACAGGCATGTGGTGGAGGGTGTGGTGGTGCTGGTGGTGGTGGGTTGGGGGGCTATGAACATGTACGGAAGCAGGGGGCCGTGAAAAAACAGCAGCCTGGCCTTATAAGGGAGGCGGAGGCGCATAACAGAGTGAAGAACGGCCACGGCCACTGAGAGGAATCACTCTATGGAGGGAAATAGAAGTGTGGGTCTGGGGGGGGGGGGGGGGGGGGGGGAAATGGAGAAGGCCCCGGAACATCTCAATCCATCCTCTCTCTCTCCCTCTCTCTTGACTTCCCCTGACCATCAAAGCCCCCAGCGGTGTGATGACACTGGGTGGGGGGGGCTGATGACAGAGCTGGGGGATGTCAGCCTCCTGGCGGGACGGAGCGTTGAAACAGAGCACCCCCCCCCAGACTTCATGAGGGGGTCTGAAGGGAGACCTTCTAGACACTATCATAACTAACAGAGACCCCTGTGTATAGGACAACATCCTTTAGCCACACACACACACACACACACACACACACACACAGGACCTATGCAGCCCCAGCAGACGTAATTGAATCTCCCTGTCAGTGGTTGCTATTGTGAGAAGGGGGAGGGGGGCGATAGGTGATACTATACTTCCATAGACACAGACAGACCTTTTTTTTTAAAGCATGAATATGGATTGAGAAGACCACAATGTTTGAACATGAATAACGTATGTATGCCAAAACCACACTACCGGTACTATGTGTGTGTTTGTGTGTGTGTGTGTGTGTGTGTGTGTGTGTGTGTGTGTGTGTGTGTGTGTGTGTGTGTGTGTGTGTGTGTGTGTGTGTGTGTGTGTGTGTGTGTGTGTGTGTGTGTGTGTGTGTGTGTGCAGGTGGGTGTGTGAGTGTGCGCCCACACCCGACCGCCTTACCCTCTTCCCTCTTCTTTAAAAAGCTCCTGAAAGGAACAAATAAATAAATAAATGCATCATTATGCATCGGTCACGGTCATGCAGGCCCAAGACTCCAACAGAGCTTCTACTGTTCCGCGTGTGTGTGCGTGTGTGTGTGTGCATGCTTGCATGCATACGTGCTTCTGTACATGCGTGTGTCTATGCGTGTTTTGTGCTGCATAAGACTCAAAACCCATTTCAGATCCAGCGCACACATTTATTCAATTTCCACAATTTTGTTGTCGAGGCTTTATGCCATCAATACATTGACGTATGGCTCAAACGAACGTCTTGACATCATGCTGGAAAAAAGCTTTGCAATCCCTTGATTTTGTTACTGTCATATAAGAATGTCTCTGTGGCAAAATAAATAACGGCCACCTATAGCCTTGGACCTGACTATCCTATCCACGTGTCTTTGTTATTAATATTAATTATTACAGGAAGTAAGAAAGATTACTCAGACAATCCCGAGACCAACTCTCTTCCTGTCGACGGTATGACAGTTATTATGTGTGTGTGTTTGTACAATACATATATAAGTTAATAACTCCTGTAGAAAAGAAATGGTTGTACTAGTAACGTGTGTTTACTTGTTGTATACCAGATCTAATTCGACAGGCTTTGGATCCTATTTGGAAAAGCATTTGTGTTTATAAATTGGATAGATAATAAATGTATGAATTAAGTAAGACTTTAAGATCTTTCATGTCAAAACCTACACAGTAGCTGCCTTCCATATGCTTCTAGATGATATGTCTGGCATAAGGTGACCTTCCCCTTATAGCATCCTAAAGGAAGGCTTTATCCTTAATGCTGATGCGTGTCACTCGGCTTAGCAAAGGCCACTCAGTTAAACTGGGCTTCAACAAGTCAGTGCCAGATCTAGGATCACTTTCACTGCGTAATTGTATATTCATCCATTAGTTCAATGGCATTTCAATGTTTGGATTAGTTTCAACGGATATCTTAAGAATAAAAACACAGAGCTGCCGTGTCCCCGCGGACCGGTGCAGCCACAGATTCATTGTAAACAGCACAGGAGCACGGAGGAATGAAGGGTTCCGCCTTGGTCTCTAGGGTATAGCTCTCTCACTGGAGTACAGTATTGATCTCCTCATATTTGTAAAGCAGATTCTAAGCACAGTGGAAGCACACTGCTAACAAACGTAACATCTTAATATTACATTATTTTATGTAATCTTAGAGTGAATTAAAAGTTAGGACCGACAATAACATTGGTAAGGGAAATGAAACTTTCAAAGATTTGCACCACGCATGACCTCAAACAGCCTTTAATTAAAAAATGTTAAAAACCCCTGGAAGCGAAAAAAAAAAAAGAGCTAATAAAGGACAATGAAGGGACCGATATTGCCACTGGCCACGGGACAAAACTAGATCCAGCTCTGGCTCCTTCGGGGTTGGGCCAAGACGACCATATTGAGCGGGGATGCGGTACTAAACATGGAGAAAGAAATCAACCACATGACCGCAGCCAAAAAAGGTGCCCATGAGGATTTATATTGGCTCCAGAGTGCCTGGCAAAGTGAGGCAACAGTGGCTAACTTCAACATAGCTAGCACACCAACCGGCTCCACCTTGGCGTTCAACCATAACAAACTCAATTTATTTTTCATCTCCAGTCTCTGGTTCTGAGTACTACAGTTAAGGACACTGTGTCAATATTGTGTATGTGTGTCATAGAGATAAGGATTTCACAGTTTAGTGAAACTCTTGATTTATTCTGGACTGCTTAATAGCTCCTAGACACTATTTCCAAGCTGCATTGAAGTTGGTAAATTGCTTTGCAATAAAGGTTTTCAACAAGTTGTCAGCCCGTCATAGCTATTAAAATGAAAGAAAAATATCAAACTGGGCCTGGCAGACGTACAAATGATGTAAAAAAAAAAGTAGACTTGACTAATACTAGATTCTATGCTACAAACTAGCTTGCTCAGGGACCCTGTCGAAGGATCCTATGTGGCTCATCTATCTTGGTTCTAAACACTAGAACCAAAATGGCTGCTTGAAGCCCATCGTGTGTTGTGCCACACCATACCTTCTTCTGCAGCACGGACACCTTCCTCTCCTTGACCTCCAGCATGTCCTTCATGTCCCGGATCTCCCCGGCCAGAGTGCTCTTCTCGTCCGACAGGTCCTGATGCTGCTTGCTCTTCTTGGTCAGCACTTGCTCCTTCTCCTCCAGACGCACCCGCAGGGCATCCACCTGCAGGACAGACGGAGACAGACAGCGAGTCAGACAAAGGGACAGACATAGAGTCAGATAGAGGGACAGACATGGAGTCAGACAGACAAACAGACAGGGAGTCAGATAGAGGGATACACAGGGAGTCAGAAAGAGGGATAGACAGGAAGTCAGACAGAGGGACTGACACACAGACAGGGAGTCAGATAGAGGGACAGACAGGGAGTCAGATAGAGGGACAGACAGGGTGTCAGATAGAGGGACAAGCAGACAGTAAGCCAGAAAGACAAGCAGGGAGAAAGACGGACAGAAAGTCAGGGGCAAGATATTCAAGTCGCAGTCAGGTTACAAAAGATCTGGGTTCGATACCAAATGGATAAAAGTAAATGCCGAATGACTGCTAAGATTCAGGAATAAAGCCGTCTACATATATTACAAAAATTATACGCTAAAGAGATGGACAGACATTCTGACCGGCCTGACCGACAGACAGACTGAATATGTTAAACAGATACAGAGACAGCCCATTCCCCATTAGGTGGCCCATATGTTATTATTCAGTTCTGGTACCGGCATGTCTCAACACATTGACTTGTTGACATTTGGAAGTAGTAAATGTTCAGCTCTGACCTAATGTTCATAATGTGATTCACTGAGGACTGCTGCAATAAAACTGTTCATAAACTGTGTCTGCTTGATTGTGTGTATGTGTGTGTGCACAAATGTGTGTGTGTGTGCATGGAAGAGAAGGAGAGGGAGAGAGACACTGAAAGCAGTCTCATCCTAAGATATGAGAGCGTGGTATGTTCAGCAGAAGCTAACACACTTCACACTTTAGAGCCCTCTCCCACTGGCCTGCCTCAGTGGAATGACTGATATCGAAGCTCGCTTCAGGAATTGTTATTGGACATTTATCTGTGTTCTTGAGCACTACCGAGAGTAAGAGAGCAGCGGATGTGCGCACAAGACAAACACACACACACACAAACACACACACACACACACACACCAGGGCGTTTGCACACACAAGGGAAATGCACACACACATATACACACAAACACTTCTCCACACACACACGCACACACATGCACACACACACACCTAGACACCAGGATGTGCGCAGGCATAAAGCCGTGCACACACACACACAAGCATGCAATTGGCAAAGCGTAGACATTCATTGTTGCTCTTGAGATTCTTTTCGAGCTTCTGTTACCATGGAGCAATGTATTAAGGTGATGAGAATGGAGGTGACCCTTCATGTTAAGGTGCCTGTATCCGTGTCTGTGTGTGTTTCCAAAACATACACACATTGATGGAGAGAGGAAAATAAAAAGCGGAAGACAGAGTTCTGTGGGCGTGTCTTCTTTGTGAACCAAGACCAGGATAAATATTATTCTGGATAGTTATTTAAACAGCTGACACTCACAAGTCTTCACTGGAAGTTTGCACGAGTTCAACATCTAGTTGTTATATTAATCCATATTCCTTGTTGAAGGAATTGTGTGTGTGTGTGTGTGTGTGTGTGTGTGTGTGTGTGTGTGTGTGTGTGTGTGTGTGTGTGTGTGTGTGTGTGTGTGTGTGTGTGTGTGTGTGTGTGTGTATGTGTGTGTGTGTGTGTGTGTGAGAGTATAGTATACTATATGTTTGCACAGTAAGCACAATCAAGTATTCCAGTTAAAAAAAATAAAGATTAAATATTGGAATATTATATAGTCTAATATTTTAATATTCCATACCGTTTCCAACAGCCCACAGATATGCAAAGGGATGATTTCTCATTGGAATCAGGTAGAATTCTCCTGGCATTGCAAACTTGTTTTATATGTCTAGCGTTGCTTCCCTGGCAGAGGAGCAGGGCCTAGCACTGGGACCTGCCTGTCTACAGCACTCCAAACACTCCACTAATCCTACCGTACACAAGCGGAAGTGTGTGAGTGTGTGTCGATTAGATTTCACATATGTGCGCGTGCGTGCAGGCATGTGTGTGTTTGTGTGTGCGAGAGAAAGAAAGAGGGTTAAGAGTGAGGAAAAAGAGGGAAAATTAAGAGAAATGTCACGGAGGAAATGGATAGCAACCGAGCAGATGAGAATGCACTTATTGGGGAGAGGCGGCGATAGGAAATCCCTGCTGTCTCTCCGGTGATGGTTGTGACTTGTGATAGCGATAGTGGTCCTATCACCTCACTAATAGCCACTTTCAGTTCCACCCGGTGGCCTAGCCTGGAGCAAGCAGCCCAGGGGAGAATAAGTAATAGCCTGTGGGGTCGATAAGGTGTGTGAAGTATGGTTTCAGATGAAGAATAAGACAAACAAACAGACAGGCAGAAACGAGGCAGGTAAAGGGATATCAAGAGGAGAAAGGAGGAAACCCAAGTGCTTCCCTTAAAAAATATAAAACACGTTTGTTTCTTTTACAATGCCACGTCCGGGGTCTAAAATCATGTTGTCATCGCCGACCACAGTCAATAGTATCCCTATGGGCCGCGTAACCTCTCCTTGGCCTTCTCTATCCTCCATCCTCCTGTTGTTCTTCCCTGCTTTCTTCTTCCCTCTCCGTCTCCAGCCTCTCTGGCTCTCTCAGCACTCTCTGTCTCCCCGGGCGCCTCCAGGGCTGCAGGCAGGGTACTGAGTGTTGGCTGAGAGGTGTGGTGCAACCGAGCGATGCTTCAGCGTGGACACATCCCTCAAGCTGCTCGGCCGGGTTGACTTTGGTCCGCTGCTCGCCTTCTCTCAACTCTTACTTTGTACAAGTCAGTGTGTGTGTCCGGGTGTGCGTCCGTGGTTGTGTGTGTGTGTTTGTGTGTGTGTGTGTGTGTGTGTGTGTGTGTGTGTCCGTCTGGGTTTGCATGTGGTTGTGTGTATATCTCTTTTTATCAGTGAGAGATAAAACTCAAAGCAGAGCCTAGGGCGGCTGTCTCTACGGCAACCAGAGGATTCATTAGCCCCTCGTGATTGGACGCTGGCGAAGACGATGGTTTCAATTACTACGTTGCTTTCGTATCGGAGAAGGAGGGAAGAATCACAAGGACCGGGTGAGAGAGGAATGGAGGACCACTCCAGTCCAGTCTGGCCAAGACCAAATCCAACGGGGCCATGTGGATTGCACCGAGGCTTGTCGCCGAAGAGATGAATTGAAAACACATCTCCTCTTCCTCCCTCCACACCAAACCCTCGTACACCCCCTCCCCTCCCCCCGCCCAAACCCCCAACCCCTAAACCTGACATGACATTTCCAGGCCCTCACTCAACACCATATCATTTGAAAAAGAAGGGCTTGATAGATTTTCAAGACTCGGTGGTTGAGAAGTTATTAATTCTTGGCTTTATGAGTTTTTATTTCTGTAAAGCGAGGACAGTTACACAGTGCTAAGCGTGAGTTCTCACACTTTGAAGTACATGCTTCAGTGGATTTCAAATGTGCAGGCCCAAGCAGACACACACACACATACACACACACACACACTTCACACAATACTACACCCAAAGCGATATAAAGATATACAGTATGATACTGCAAACAAAAGGACACACACAGATGTTCATTCTCCTTCATTTACTCTATTTTTTTTATTTTGACTTCCCCTCTCGAACGTGCAGTTACGTCCAAATGTGGATTCTGGACATTGGTTAGCAAAGTAAAACAGAGGCTTAAAGAAAACAGCTTCTCTGTTTGTCCTCACCTCCCGCTCTCGTGTTTCATCATAAAAGTTTTTCTGGCAGGAGAATCTGCTAAGTTATCGGCCTCAGTGTCGGCTCTGGGCCGCAGCAAACAACAAGGGGACTATTTGACCAGACCACAGTCAGAACGCCGGTGCTGGAGATTATGGGAAGACCACAGCAGAGGCCTTGGGACTTGCAAACAAGAGTTGACGCACACACACACAGACAGTCACACACACACACACACACACACCAGCAGCCGCACACATGTGCACACATACCCCGCCAAAAACGTGCAATCTTTGATAGAGACACACACACGCACACACGCACACAATGCAAACACACATGTGCAATGCAACAGCGTGCAGGGCGTGAGTCTGAGCAGGATTTTTTGTTAGATAAACTGCAACAATACGATACAATAAACCAATAGACTCCATTACACACTCTTTCTTAAACACACAAACACCCGAACACACATCTTTACACTGTCACACACACACATATGGTATGCACACACAGCACACCAAAAACATCGGTTATGTTCATTGATTTGTACAGTTTCAGAGTTGGGTGTTGTGTTCCAGGTCTACCAGGAGTGCTGGTGTTTGGACCAGCGTCTTCAGAGGCTGTCATGCACTTTACACAGCTGCAAGAGCAATTGCCTCCGACGCCTGCATGTGGTTCAGCGTGCCTGTGTCAATATGGCAGAGGCCTCAAAGATAATTTATTTAAAGGATGGCGCACTGAAATTAATCATCCAGATTTACGAGTCACTCTTTGACTAATTGATGTTTACCTTGTTGTAAATGTGGGGAATGCTGGATCTCATTGATTTGGGGATACGGAGCATTTCAAAATGGACATTTTACAGGTCCCTGAAGTGGCTCACAGCGCAACTGTTGAGGCATATTTTCCTTTAACAGCTGACCAATCAAAATCATTCCATGATGCCATTTTACGACAAAAACAAAGAATAACTGATATAGCTGCCTGGCCTGTTCTGTGTTTATTTCTTTGTGTGTATTTTAATAATCTATAATAACATAATCTGTAGTGGTATTTCACCTTAACGCTTTTAGACTCGTTGTGAATCAGCCGTGACACAGCGGAACCCTGAGTCTTCATCGTTTTTCCGATGAAGAAACAAAACTGGAATTGCGACAGCGAGAGACAGAGAGCAAGAGAGCCTGGGCTTACAAACTCATTTTCTTGATGAGGACACACACACACACAGACGCACACATACACACACACACACACACACACACACACACACACACACACACACACACACACACACACACACACACACACACACACACACACACACACACACACACACGCATTCAATGGACTTCCTCAACACCTGAGCTGTTTACAGCAGACATGATGTCAGTTAGGTACCGGTGGCGCTGCTCTCCGCGGATGTAGCGGGATGTTTACTTTGTCCCCGGGCTCGGGCCGGGCCTGGGACCAGGTGTGTCATCAAAGCCGCCAGATTAGACGTTGCCTTCGACCTGAGGACCGGCTAATAACGGGCTCATCCCTGGGCCAGTTTGGGATAATAAAGGGAAGTGACTGAAGACTGCAACACTTTAGCCGCCGCGGGGCCTGGGAGCTCGGGACACCGGGCTCATCCTGCTGCACCCCGCCGTGGCTGGGGAAACCATGGCAACACAGCTGTCTGCCCGTAGGCTACGATGGAGAAACATGGGAAATGCTTACAGATGTAGAGAGAGAGAGAGAGAGAAAGAAAGAAAGGCACTCTCACACAGACACACACCCGACCACGCACACGTGCATGCATTCACGCACGCAGGCATACAGGCATACTCACGGCCAACACACCCTACACACACAAACTCTGAACAAACACACACCTACACAACCACACATACACACACACACACCCGACCTCAACACACCCCTACACACACACATCCACACATATTTTTGAATATGTTTACATAACACGTTTTGTCAATTCTCTCCGCAGCCAAGCCGTTGCCAACCGAATGTTTTGCTGCCATAGCGATATATGTGTAAGTTATAATTCTACAGGGGACAGATTCCGTTCTGTCCAACTTCTATCACACTAACTCACATTGAACACAGCTGTCTGCATGCTTCCTTCACCTCCAATCCATCATCATTACGCCCCTCGCAGGGAAGGACACACACACACACACACACACACACACACACACACACACACACACACACACACACACACACACACACACACACACACACACACACACACACACACACACACACACACACAAATAAAGGAAGATACGCTGCAGGCGTTCTCCCTCATTAACAATTGCTCCCTGTTTGATTATTTTCCCTGTTCGCTTCCAGTGCCGCCCGCCAGATTCTCCATCCGGTTTCCAGGGAATCCATTTCCTTTCAAACCGCAGAGAACGGCCTCCACCGGCGAACGCGTGGAGCGAGAGCACGACGCCGCAGTCCGAACCTCTGAAACGCACACTTGATCAACAGGCAGAAACCCTTGGTTCATTTTGTTTGTTCATCCGTCAGCCGCGGCGCGGGCTGTCGGGTCCGCTCCGCACGCACGTCCACGCGAGAGCGCTCTGATTCCTGCATTCAAAGCCTTACAGAGCCGGCTACCGTTTGTTTCCATGACTACATCCGGGCCCTTGCAGCCATCTAGACTGCATGTCTACTGTATGTGTTATTAGTGTATGAGTATGTGTGTCTGTGGTGTGTGTGTGTGTGTGTGTGTGTGTGTGTGTGTGTGTGTGTGTGTGTGTGTGTGTGTGTGTGTGTGTGTGGTGTGTGTGTGTGTGTGTGTGTGTGTGTGTGTGTGTGTGTATGTGTGTGTGCGGGTCTGTGTACGTTTGTGTTTTCTCATAAAACATAAACTATGAGAAATTGCAGTGGTACCCTTAGCCTGAACTCTAGGCATGAGATCCCAATCACTTTCGTTATTTCTCCAATTGATTGATTACTCTGGCTGAATCATCAGGGGGCCCATGGGGGCCCCCCAGATGTAAGGAGGCATCCTGTTTAAACAACACTGATTTATATCACAGGAATCTCCACATCATGCATCCTCTCGCTATTCCTTATCACATCTCTCTACATTATCCTCCTCCATTCCCCCTGACCTTAGATTATCAGGACATTTAATACAAGGCATTGTGGTGTACAATAACTGCACAAAATGTCACACTCTTTGTTATTATAAGGTACCTAGTACTGGTGCAGCGCTGGTGTGTGCACACATGCACTGAATTGACTGTCTGTTTGTGCTTGCCTACGTGCCTGCAAGTGCGTGTGCGTGCGTGCGTGCGTGCGTGCGTGCGTGTGTGTGTGTGTGTGTGTGTGTGCGTGCGTGTGTGTCTGTTATGTGTGTATGCTAATGCATTGCTTCTGAAATTGCTTCCACATGCAGGCGACGGGCTGAGTGATTGAGTGATGTTCTGGGTTCTTCCGAGACCACACCACTGAACTAGGAGGCCGCTGGGAAAAATGGTGGAAAAGAGAGGGGCATAGAGGAGGGGAAGAAAAGAAACAAGGAGAGAGGAAAGGGGACGGGGAGAGGGGAGGAGAGGGAAGATGAAGGAGATGAGGGAGGAGAGTAGAACTCCAGGGTGAGGAGAGTTGAGGAGAGGAGGAAGAGAGAAGAGAAGCGGAGAGAAGAAGGGAGAGGAAAGGAGAGGAGGGATGAGAGAGGGGTTGAGGGGAAAAGTGAGGAGGGGGAAGCAGAGGCGACGAGAAAAGAGGAAGAGCGCGATGGAGTGAAGGGAAGAGGGGAAGAGAGAGGAGGAGAGGAGAGGAGCGAAGAGGAGTGAAGAGGAGCGGACAGGAGAGCAGAGGAGAGGAGAGGTCCTCCTTCTTTCTCTATATTTTGAGAGTGGTGGGAGGTGGTAACTGAGACTGTTTTCTCTTTCTAAAGGAACTTCCAACATAACTATTTTTATCTAAACCTCCTGGTACTCGTAGCAATGGTGATCCTTCCATCAACACAAACAGCAGACAGCAGCCCTTCTCCAAAGGCGTCCCATTAGAAACAAAAACCCACAGGAGGGGAAACATGTCCAGTGTGTCACTCTCTGGGTACTTCCCCTCTAGAAAAAACGCCACGGTGGGTCACTGATTGGTACGACAGAGCTTTCTGCCTGCAAAAAAATTAAATCAGTGCAAAATCAGGGTGACACGTTCAGGCATCGTACCTCCAAAACCCCTATCAATGTTTTGTTTCCTTGTTTCCCCTCAACATTTGACAGATTCAATCCCAAATGTCTGAGGGCCACACCAGCCGAGCGGGCTGGATTAAACCAGCTGGAAGGGGCCGGGCACAGCCCCCGGTCCAGGGTTTGTGTCCAACGTGTGGTCTGTGATATTAGAGGTTAAGCATAATGACCCAGAGGAAAGTGGAGGTTGACGCGTAAAGAATGGTGACCATTGTCCCCATGCCAAGCCCTACTGGCGGTCACTCTCCTGGCTGCCGCCTAACCGGTCTCTGACGGAGGGCACACCGGCACCGTGTTCAACGGCGTGTGCACGTACGCGCGCACATGTGTGCCCGTCTGCGTTTTTTCATAAGTGAGATGCTATTTCCATCTGTCCCCTAAAATACAGAAAATATAAATACATGCAGAGGAGAGGGGAAAACAGGCCAAAAGTGATGGGAAAGGAGAGGAAGAAGTTGAGTTTGCGAGAAAGAAGGGAGGAGGGGGCAGAAATAGATCAACTCAGAAGCACACCTGTTCCAGGTCCATCCCGTAAATACCAAACGGCTCTCCCTGGAAGACGCTCTCAGCTAACATATTTACCTTGGGTGGTCCTTACACCAAGTCCCCCAAAGACGTTGTTGTCTAAGCATTTCACATCAATACCCACATTTGATCATGCATTATATGTGTGTGTGTGTGTGTCTATGTGTGTGTATGTGTGTGTGTGTGTGTGTGTGTGTGCGTGTATGTTAAACCCCCCCCCCCCTCCCCTCTGTGTAAGCCATTAAAAACGTCCCATCCCCTTCTGTGACCTCTATAACTCTGCACTTTATAGCTTTTCCACATGGCCTCTGAAGAATACGGCAGGGGCTTTACTTTGGACCGCGCCATGTTTTGTTCTGGGCGGGTGTGGGGGTGGGGGGTGGGGTGGCGGCGGCTGTTGGAGGACGCAGCGCTGCTAACACCGTGTCCCAAACCGCAGCAGCGAGGGAACCCAGGAGCGCTGCGGCCATCCCAGGCCTGGGAATGGCCACAGCGGTCAGCCCGGTTCAGATGAGGTCATATTACCACCGGTCTGGAACGGGCCGGCACCGGGTCGAGCCAGTTGGAGCCGCTAGAACAAGTCCGGGAGGTTTATATGTGAACTGTGGCGGTTAGCGGTGGTGGGCCTATAACGGGAAGCCATTTGTTTACGCCAGGCGCTCTCTGACTGCAGCCATTTAGCTATAGCGTCTTTCTTCTCTTCTTCCTCCTTCTCTTCTTCTTCCTAACCTTGCGTTCAGTTCTCTGCATGGGGAACGGACGCAGGGAGGGCAGAAGAAGACGGAAGAGGGACAAACAGAAAGGTTGAAAGGGAAAGTGGGAGAGGGAGAGATAAGCCGCTAAAAAACTGTTAGGAGGGAGGCCAAATACAATAGGACAGGACAGGGATAGGGACTAAGGCAGAAAGGTGGCTGCTGGGTGGAGAGGGGAACAGCGATAGAGGTGTAACCCGGGCGGAGGTCTCCCCCAACTTGTCCCCGCCTCACTGCCTCGCTGGACCATCCATCAGCTGGACCAACATGCTTTGCAAACACACAAACAGCAGCTGGGAGAGATGGAGAGATCGAGCTCTCGCTCCCTCATCTCGTCCATTAAAGGGGGTACCCTTGATAATGTGACTCCCCTGCCTGACTTAGGTGGGATGGTGGGGTTGTTTGCTGTATAGGCCCACTTGTCGATTTGACCATCTCTTGTATTTGTGCTTTACTCAGATGTATTGTGGTTGTTTTAATTTTCCTTTACATTTATTGGTATCTTTGACCGGGACATTATACGCTAAAAAACATTCATGTTAATGTTTCAGAGTTACCCGGGAAAGCTAAATCTCTCATGGACACAAAGGATCTTTGTCACTAAGGGCAATAGGTAGAGAAGATCTGGACGTTATGTACAATATTTAGTACAAAACAGAAAAATTTGTCAGTCAGGAAACTTCTCATCCGTGAATCGTTTTGTTTGGTTCAGATATCTGGATAGGATTGTGATTGGTTACGTGACCTGCAGCTGAATGTTTGCAGCTTTTCATTCTCCTGAGCCGAGCATACAAAAGACTCACTCTCATACCGACGGGAATGGCTACCCTTCCAACAACATGTACATTGAAAAAACTCACAGACACACACACACAGCAATCTCAATCACCCCCACTTAGAAGCTGTCCTTAACTTTGACTGACAGATAAATATGCTTCAATTTACTCATTCCCTCCCTTACAGAGCTCGCTCTGTCCACCATCCCATCCTTTCCCTTTTTCCCCTCCTGATGCGAGTGGGTGGGGGGTTGTGTGTGTGTTTCTGTGTGTATGTGTGTGTGTGTGTATAGATGCTGTTTCCTGAGCCAAGGAGACCCAGGTTTGGCAACGGGGAGAGAGAGAGAGTGGGTTACTGCAGAAAATTACTGTCATTCAGAATGAGACACACTGATTGTACACACAAATACAGACACACATGTACACAGACAGAGGCACACATACATGCACACATGCAGATGTATTTAAAAACAAATGCCACACACACACAAATAGTAGTTAGTAGAGAGGTAGGGAAAAGAGGTTTGAAGTGGGCATTTGTGTGTGTGTGTAGTGTGTGTGTGTGTGTGTGAGTGGGGATTATAATAAAAGAGAGAAGTCATAAAGAGAAAGAAAGAGCGAGAGAGCGATAGAGCGAGAGAGCGATAGAACGAGAGAGCGAGAGAGCAAGAGAGAAGCCCTCACAAGGGTCTATTCTACCTGCAGCAGGATTGATTGGCAGTCTGTTGAGGAATGCCAGGCTGGGCCTGAGCTAAAGAGTTTACAATTGCTGGTCAGCCCAATCTTTCTGCTCTCCCTATTTAACCCAGAAACCCTATAGCCTCCGCCACGCAGGACAAAATGTCTCTTCCGTACCAGGAAAATACTAAATAGGCACTAAGAAGACACTCGCAATCTTCGCTGACAGTGCATATGTGTGTGTGTGTGTGTGTGTGTGTGTGTGTGTGTGTGTGTGTGTGTGTGTGTGTGTGTGTGTGTGTGTGTGTGTGTGTGTGTGTGTGTGTGTGTGTGTGTGTGAGTGTATGTGTGTGTGTGTGTGTGTGTGTGGGATCAGACCTAAAGAGCACCCAGTTATTATTAAATGTTTCAAAGCCGATAATAAGCAATTCCACTGGAAGTACTTCCCCAAACAAAGTCATTCATGAAAGCAAATACATTAACTTTTACATTGTGTTTTCACATACACAAACGAAAAGCCAGCTAGGTCCTTTTATTCGGTTTACCACTCACACTGAAATTCCATGCACATGTATAGACAATTACACCTAATCTCGGCCCAAATGGCCTCCTGTTATGAACTGTGGACATCGTTAGCAGGGCCGCCCTCTGCTGCCCAACACATACAGATCGTAGGTATCAGTTTCACGACCACCCTAGGATGGAGGGGAGAAAAACATTTGGCTCCGCCTTTTCCACTTCCCTGTCCCCCACCCACCAGCCGCCACCACCCAACAGTCAGGCCCCGCAGCGCTCAGCCCGGCAGGCCTCCTGGTCAGAGACCTTACCGCCCACCATGGCTTTGACCGTGATGACCCAAAAGTTGGAGCCGGCAAATCTGTGCCTTTCTTTCTTAAAACCTTTTTTAGCCTTTTGACTTGCTTAGCCCTATGTGCAAACACAGCTGTGCTCCGGGGAGGCAGAGACACCGGCCAGGGAGAGAAAGCCGACCAAATATTTGTGAAGTAAAAATAAAATACAGACAAGGACAGCGAGACCGCTGTGTCTGTTGTCGATTCGCAAAAATGTGAGATATTCAAGTGTTTGGGTTAATCCAAAGCCAATATGGATACATTCATGTCAAGTTTTTTAGCACATTTATTTGTTCTATGCTGGATATCCTCATTGTATTCCCAATGTGGGTGTGTGGGTGTTTGTATATGTGTCTGCGAGTGAGTGTGCCTGTGTGTGTGCACGAGTGTGTGCGCGGGTGTGTGCGCGTGTGTGTGCGCGTGTGTGCGTGCCTGTGTGTGTGTGTGTGTGTGTGTGTGTGTGTGTGTGTGTGTGTGTGTGTGTGTGTGTGTGTGTGTGTGTGTGTGTGTGTGTGTGTGTGCATACCTCGGTCTGCAGTGTGTTGGATCGCTGCTCCTTGGCGTTCAGCGACTCCTTGAGCACGTCGATGTGCTGCTTGGAGTCTGAGTTCTGATTGGTCAGCGTCTCCAACTTGGTCTGCACCGCCTGCATCTCAGACTCCTTCTTGTTTAACTCCTGCTTCAGCTGGTCAATCTGAATATGACACACACACACCAGATCAGGCAAACCGCTTATTATAAATGTATGCACACTAAATAGTGAAAAGAGAAAAGTTTTATGAAATCAGATCCATGCAACAGACGTCTAACATGCTTCATGCTCGCACAAATGCACATAAAAGCAGCATGCATACATCAGGATGAATTATTAGAAAATCTCCACGTTTCACATACAGTAGGCTATAACGACAGAGTGATACTTACAGAACATTTTGGCTATACTTCAAGTGGCAATCTCAAAGGTTTTCCCAGAGATAGAACCGTGTCACCAGCAACACCAGTTCGTAACCTTCAACAAACTGCAAATGCAACCTTTTTCATGACCATATACTCGATCCGCATTGTGTTACCTCATTCAGCGATAGATAATGACCATACAGATATTGAATCACATGAAAATCTTTGAGATTGCCACAAAATCTTTGAGATTGCACATTCACTTTTTACGGTCAAAAAGAGGCGAAAATAGGTAATGCTGAACTTAAGTAAACAACAAATTACAACAACAACAATACAACTACTGTTGGCCTTTGTGGAAACACAGCAAATCACAAAGATAGACGCAGTGGGAATATACACAGCGAGAGACAGAGTTATGAGAAGCTATATTACACTCTAATAGCTGGCAGATTCCTGATTGTTTTAGAAATTGTGTAATTTAAGGAAAACGGCCGTACAGAAAAGGACACAAAACCACAGAGTAAATCAAATGGACCCTAGGAAAGTTTTTTTTTTCTTTCTCTGGGCTGAGGGTTAGATATGTGCTGGGGGAGATTGTCATCTCTGCACCGGAGCCAAAAATGTACGAGGTTGATTCTGAGGGAGATTTCTCTAATTGTGGTGCTGAGCGGGCCATACGTCATTCCAGGGGAATTCTGACGGGGCCAGAATGGAGCCGTCAGCCCTCCGCCCGGGAAACAGAGGAGGACTGCGGAGTGAGGTGCGCGCAGGGCGGGTTTTTTGTGGAAGAATGAGGAGGAGGAGAAGAAGAAGAAGAAGAAGAAAAAAAAACAGAACGAAGAAAAGTACAAGAAAGGGAAGGAAAAATAATGGAGCAACACTAAGTCAACATGTAAAACACAAGGAGAGCACATTAAGCCTGTGATTCTGATCGGAGGAGGTGGGGGCTACCCAGGGACCACAAGAGGGCACTAAGGGGGCTACCGTGAAACAGAAACGTGATTCATATAAAACACACGTATGAAAACACTTAATGTGATTTCATTAAGTGTGGTCAAGATTTATATCTAAGCTTTCTGAGTAGTTGTATAGATTATGTACATCTTTGGATGAGGCCTCTCTTGCTTTAAGGGAGCTTGCAAAGAAAGAATGCAACAGCCGAAGCGACCTGTTGAAGAGGTCATGGAATAGAAAACACTACATGGGACAGGGGTTTAGAAATAAATTCATCAAATAAAGGAAAAATAAGGGGAGGGGATTGGGTGACAGAAGAAAGGGGAGGGGGGGATGAAGGGAAGGGGAGAGGAGGGAGGGAGGGGGTGATGGAGGTAAGGGGAGGGGAGGGAAAGGGGTGATGGAGTGAAGGGGAGAGAGGAGAAGGGAGGGGAGGGGACGGGAGGAGGTGATGGAGTGAAGAGGAGAGAGGAGAAGGGAGCGGGTGTTGGAGGGAAGGGGAGAGAGGAGAAAAGAGGGGGGATGAAGGGAAGGGGAGAGAGGGGAGGGGAGGGGTGAAGGAGGTAAGGGGAGAGAGGAGAAGGGAGGGGGGGTGAAGGGAAGGGAGAGAGGGGAGGGGAGGGGTGAAGGAGGTAAAGGGGAGAGAGGAGAAGGGAGGGGGGATGAAGGGAAGGGGAGAGAGGGGAGGGGAGGGGGGGGGGACAGGAGGGGGTGATGGAGGGAAGGGGAGAGAGGATGAAGGGAGGGGAGGGGGACAGGAGGGGGTGATGGAGGGAAGGGGAGAGAGGAGAAGGGAGGGGGGGGGAGAGGATAGGGTGGGGAAGGGATATGAGGAGAGGAGGGGGCAGGGAAGTGGGTGACAGAAGGAGGGTTGGAGGGGAGGGAGGAGAAGCGACTACTTCTGGCTGTTCTGTGATCCAGGGTTGCTGGTAGTGGTGCTGGTAGGGGAGGAGGGAGGAAGGAGCTGCTCTGATGGATCTCTGAGGCACGCACAGGGGCAAGGCCTGCTCCTACAAGGACACAAAAGACACAGGCCACAGCGGCCTCTCAACTACAACACGCACAGAGGAATACCACGAGCAACACAAGGCAACAACACACAATTCTCCATCTTCAAGAAGATCAATAAATGTCAAAAAATGAAATCCAATTTGGTGTATATCGCCTCAGCTGGTTGGGGCAGACGTGAACGCTGTGAGAGACATTCTTCTGCTCAACTTGTCTTCTCAGGAGACCATTTGATGGTGTGGAGCAGATCAAAGCCAGGAAAGAGAAACCAGAGGGGGCAGAGATGCTGTTCTTCTCTTCTTCCTATTCCTCCCAACCTCCACCCCAACTCATCTGTACTGCCGTTGAAAGACCAAGACCTTGCACCATGACATCAGCAGGAACCGGCAGTCTGTCTGTGTATGTGATTTAATACCCGTTGAATTAAGTGAGGGACGCAACGTGCTCAGTGTCTGAGTTTTGAATGTATATATGTGTGTGTGCACGCACGTGCGTGCGTGTTGCACGTGTGGGTCCCTGTTTGGTATTTCTTTGTGACTGTATGTAGAAATATGAAGCCTGGGAGAGAAGGAGGGGGGAGGAGGGAGGGGGAGAGAGACAGACAGACAGAGGAGGCCATGGCTATGATGTATATCATCAGAGAGCCCTTTCCCCTGCCCTTGTAGGCTCATACTCATCTGTCAGAACCCCCTTTCATTGGAAAACATCCTTTTATGATTGCATCAAGAAGACGTTCCCTGCCGACAGAGATCAGCGACCCCGGCCATCACACACTCAGCAGGCCCCTCTGTGAAACCTTAGCCTTAACATGGAGCCCATACACATACACCTCGCCGTGTGTGTGTGGGGGGGGGCTTTATGGTAGAGAGCAAAGAGAGAAAATTAACAGAGAAGACGAGAGAAGGAACCCAGAGAGAGAGAGAAGGTGTCGAGTACGAACCAGAGTGAGAATGGGGGAAGGTGCAAGAATGAACCAGACAGCTAGCGAGAGCGAGAGCTCGCTCGCGAGAGAGAATTTGCACACAGGTTTGGATTCCGATGAATTAACCAGTTAACCCTCTGAGAGGGTAACCCGAGAGGGCTCTTGTGCCAGCACTACCTGCCAGGACAGTAAACAGACACCTCGGGCTGTAAGCTGATAGCACTGTTTGTTGCAAGGTCATGCTTCACAGATACAGAACAAAAACATTATAATCTGCTGATCACACAGACGCACTACCAGAAATGAAAAAAGAAACCAAGCCAAAACGAATAGAAATTGGGTTTGAACCAACGTGTCGAACATAACACTCAGCCACGATGAAATGAGGCAGGTATCAAGTGTGCGAACCCATCTTTTGGCGAGATGAGAGAGGATGAGTGCATGCCACACACACACAGAATATCATGCAACCGGTTTGTTTGAGTCGGAGGAGATTTGGTCGTCTGCAGCCAGGTAAACACAACATCCCCAAGACGCTGACCATGCATAAACAACACCGTGCACTGTCTTCCGCGTCGCGCAGAGCTGTGCGACGCCCCGCAGCCCATGGCCTCCCCCGGGGTTGGGGAAGGGTTGGCGTGTCGGGGGTCTCTACCTTGCTCTTCATGAATTTGGAGTGACTCTTGTAGACCTCCACCTGCTTGAGGTCGTCATGCCTTTTCGTCGGGGTGCATCGTGCCGCCCGTCTTCAGCATCTGCACCTTCATCCTCCAGGTCACGGATGTTCCTCTCCAGTGACGAGATCTTGGTGCCCTGTGCGGGACGGTAGGGTGAGCAACGGGGGGTACAACAGCCGGAGGCCGTCAGCTCAGGATCTTCTGCGTGACCGCCGGCTTACTGTAAGGGTTCTGGGCGAGCGGCGACTGATGATGATGAAGCGCTCGCAGACATCGTCCCAGGCAAGAGTGACAGAGCAGTGCAAAGCACAGAGACACACACACATATGCAAGAGACCGGAATACAAAGAGGTCTGGGGAAGCCGGAAATCACTTTGAATTGGCGGTAATGAGTTCAGGTCAACATTGGCTGAGAAGTACAAACAGAAGGGGCCGGTTCTTCCAAAGCAAGAATCTAAAGACGTAGCCCGTTGTGAACATAGACAATGCCTTTATGCACAAATGCATGACAGCATGTCCGTGTTGTAGCATGTATTATGAGGAGGATTAAGTAAACAGTGAGCATGCATGTCTGTGTAAAGATAGGCATACATATCTCGTTTTCCCTCGTTGTCCTTTTCTTATCTAATAAAAGGGAGCGCATGCGCCCCGATAGTCTCTCCGTCCTGTCTCCCCACACTGTCTTTTTATGTTTCTTGGACGGGATGTAACTGGTAATTTCGTTGCTCTGTTCTTGTGATAGTGCGATGACAATAAAGTCTACTACTATCTATCTACTTATCTATCTATCTATATTTATATGGCAATGGTTTGGGTCGGTGTA
This sequence comes from Gadus morhua, assembly GCF_902167405.1. NCBI lineage: Eukaryota > Metazoa > Chordata > Actinopteri > Gadiformes > Gadidae > Gadus > Gadus morhua. Next base: position 13,863,825 of record NC_044048.1, on the reverse strand, counting down.
GGACTTTTGCCCAAAAATCATATTCGAAGTTCGTTTGTTCATTAATATTAATATTCGAATATATTCGAATATTTATTAATAATATTTTGACCATTAAATGCCTTCAGTAAGACCTGGGCTGAATCCGAAATACTTAGTACATACTGTTTCCTCTCAGTGTCTACTAATTGACCGTCTACAGCTATGCGTAGAACGCCTCTGAACGCTTCCGAACGCCGCCGAAAACTCCACCGGATGTTTGGCGATGACGTATCTCCCCTCAGATGCCGGCAAAATTACCTTGATAAGTTACTGTTTCCGTCTTTGTCACAGTTGCTATTAAAAATGTCTCTTTTTACTTAATTACTTACTTTACTTTTTTACTCTTTTTAATGTCTCTTTTTTCGCGCGCTTTCTACGACGTTTCTAAGCCGCTGTTGGTGGTGTCGGGGTCAGCCATCTCTTCTTCGTTCGTTACCAGACTCCGGTTGCATTGTGGGATAGCGTAGTGACCTACCGTTGTATACTGTGGCGGTAGTACGCATTCGGAAACGTTTTCCGTCCCTACACAATGCGTACTGAGCATTCGGACGCGCTATATTTGTGGCGTACTTACAAAATGCATACTATAAGTATGAGTATTCGGATTCAGCCCTGGATTGGGTTTTGCGGATGTTTGTTTACCGGCGTTGCTATGGTTACCGGTCTGCGTGTTCCAACGGTTTATTAGGTTTCTAATAAATCGCTGTCTAATCAATACTTCATTCACTGCCTCTTCCGTGGTCATTACAATATATATGAATAGACTTGCGTCATTTCTCTCCGACGTCTCTCCCCTCTTGGCCTGCCCATAACAGGTACGAATATTAAGGCTGCCTAATATTCGTTCGAATTTTGATTTAGTTTTTGATATTCGAACTAATATTCGAATCACGAAGTTCTGTGTCAAAGCCCGTTGCAGCGCTTCTACAGGGAAGAAGAAGGTATCTGTCAGGGACTGGTCCCGGGGCATGATTCAGCTCCATAGTTTTGAGATGCAGGTTAAATGGTAAACCTTGGAAGAGACGGGAAAGGTAATCAATAAATATGAAGCAGACTGCAATGATGCCAATCGGTGGAAAACCACAGACAACATGCGAGGCATCTGACCTTTATTACAGGTCCCTGACATCAGCCCCTGTGCAGCACACGGCCGCTTGTTGCATCGACCGATGCATACAAACAATGAAGCAACGCATAGGCACACATGCATGAGAAATGACTCACACAAAGGCACACATACCCCCATGGTAGAATTAAGCATGCATAGATGCCCATAAAACCTGGAGGACCCCTCATTAATAAACATATATTCCGGCAACGCAAATACACACATTAACACACACACACACACACACACATACAGATATGCACACCGATAAAGACAGGCCATGTTATCCATACCTTGGTAATTCCTTATGTTTTGTTACTGGTATCATGTTATCTTAAGAGAGAACATGTATGTACAACCAACCCTTTTCACAGATCCTCAATAAAGGGTAAAGTAACCTACTGTTGCTTTCATTTTGCTATGAGGTCTGTTTTATTTATGTCTCTCGCCGTTAAGACACCTACTTACCAAGACGCTGCATTGGCTTTTGGATAGTTTTACAATTATTTAAGATAAGAATAATTATTAATTATAATTTGTTAATATAAAAACGACTCATTGAAATATCAACCACCTCCCCCCTTTACTTATGTTGAGGCCAGTCTTGGCCTCGCTAATATGGTGGCGACGTTGACGTACTGCAGCAACGGGCCAAAGCAGTCAACGTGGCATACATGCATGTCTATGTGTCGTAGCACCATCAGGGTGTACTTGACTACGTGAATAGCGGTGCACCACTGCCTCAATTGCCCCCTGGGACAAATAAAGTTTTTTTGAATTTGAATTTGAATTTGAATAACTAAATCAAAACAGACCCATAATTCAACTTATAAACTAGACCTGTGTTTTTTCCTACCGTGATCAGGGTCTGCCGAGATACAGAAACACAATCAACCAACAAAACAATACCTACAGACGGACTATAACAAGCATTGAGGGATGCAGACTGGTACAGCTGCTGTAGTAGGTAAAGACTAGGAGGACACTCTATGTATAGGATGTATTTTCATGTTCCGGTGACAGGAGAATTTGGGGAAACAGCACACAGATTACTGTACCTGCCAGATAACATCAGGATCAAAACAGAAAGGGGATTGGTTGGTCTGAAATGACAATAAAAAGGTACACACACTGCTTAGAAGATACTACATGACAGAAAGGACAGCACACTGTGGAATAGAGGAACTCACATTTCAACACCAGCACCTTGTACTATATAAGCAACACATACATTCCTCACCAGCTAATGCCACTGCCTCCCTCTCTCTCTCCTTGATAAATTTTGCAGTCAAATTGAATTTGTGACTTCAATGGGTCCACTCCATTGAAGCTATTCCAGTCTTGCACATGTGTAGTTTGTTAATAGGCGGACAAATTGCAAAGTATGTGCGAAAAATAACTGTGGTTTTGCAGTAAAAACAACTACTTTTGGAGCAAACATGTGCTCCATGCGTGGTGCACGTGTGTGTGTGTGTGTGTGTGTGTGTGTGTGTGTGTGTGTGTGTGTGTGTGTGTGTGTGCGTGTGCGTGTGTGTGTGTGTGTGTGTACGTGTGTTTGCCCATGCACTTATGCCCATGCGTATGCACACATGTGGAGTCAACTGCATTTTTCACAGCTCTCCAAGACTTCAAAGGGCTCTGATTGCTAGTGAAAGCTTCCATATGTGACTATTTGAAACAAATTGAATAAGTGCTATCTACTCTGCTTGGCCAATAATGGACTTACCCTTGGGGCATTGGCCCTCATACTCTAAGTAACAGCAACGCTCTAACGTTGTGTATAGCGTGTGTGCCGTGTGTGCGTGTGGCCGTGTACGTGTCTAGCTTTGTAATCCAATCCTCACCATGTAACAGCAATATTGATCAATGGATTTATTTCATTCTTAGCATGACATTGCTATCAGAAACTCACAAGCAACTGTGAGTTCAAGCTTCAATTTGGAGTTGAACAGATGAATACTCTGATATTTATTTGTGTAACCATATCCACTAATACTTAATTTCATTATTTTCATGTAATTTTTTTTGTAATTAATCGTTACTCTGTGTTACCACTTGGAATTGGCGGGCCACTTCATTGGAGGCTGGAAAGATTCTGAAATGCGTCTGATTGTGGCTGTTTAGCTTGATATTATTTGGCTAGCCTTGTTGCTATTTTTGTTGATTGCTGCTATTGAACTAACTTTTACCTGCTATTTCTGCAGCTTGCTGTCATTTTGGATAGCTGTTGTTTATTAAGATAGCCTCTGCTAGTTGCGCTACTGGGTAGCTATTTGCATAGATTGCTGCTTTTTAAGTATCCTTATAGCTGCTAATTATATTAGACCTAGTATTTTTGTACATTTAGCTATCTTGAGGCTATTTAGCTAACTTGTTGCTTTTTGGCGTTGTATTGTCTAGTAAGTATTTAATAGCTACTATTGATGTTTCTTGTTGTTATTTTGCTAGCTTGAAGCTATTTACCTATCTTACAACTCAAGCAGCTTGTGGCCCTTTAACTAGCTGACTTCTCAGGGATGCAGATCGGTGGTCCTAACCTTCATATCATGACGGTTTGCAGAGCTCTGGTTTGGCCTGGTCGGCCTGGTTCCTACCGGTGGAGCTCCTGGGGGAGGGGACCCGTAAAAATAGCCCTGGCGGCTCATCATCTGTAAAACTACTCCTCTCTCCAATAGATTCAGATCCAAACCTGGTTCTGTTTCCTGCCTACGCTACTCTCTCCGTCGTGGTTGTCTTGGTTCCTCTGGCTGTTCTTTATCCTCTACATTTGAAAATAATTATCAAAAATCATCTGATTTTTGTTGGTGGTACCACTCCAGCTGGTCTCTTGAGATACATTCAAACTCAAATCCGATTTTCCCTTGATCTTTACTGAACCTCCTGGCTCAAACTATGCGAATCTTAAGCTCAGTTTTGGAGCAGTTGTTACTATCTGTCAAAAGCTATTTTTTTTCGATCTATCTAACCATGTATCTATCAATCTATCTATCTAGCCATCCTTTTTGCCTCCGTCCATCACCCATAACATGTCGTACAAATCATCCGTCTCTTCTATATTTCTCCTTGATTTTCTCCCTCGCACCTGGTTTCTGTGTATCTCTGATATCTCTAAGCTCTCTTAGCAACACTTTCTACTGGCACATGCGCAACAAGCTTCTACTATAAATAAATAATGCACCGACAAACACTCATGCCTCCCAATTGCACACACTTGTTGAACAGAGATACAAAGGCAAAATAGACAGTTATAGACACACAACAGAGAGACTAAGCTACAGGATAAATACTATTTGACTACTATGGCTTACCAGCAAATTGGGGATGCACGCACCCAAACCTAACTACGGGTGCTATTGGAGGACTGGAGGTATAAGAATGAGACAACAGAATGAGTTGTACCTCAGTGGAAGGTGGTGGGTAAGGGTCACTCCCTCCTTAGGGTGAGCCCTGGAAATGAGACGCAGACCCAGGGAATGATGAGAGGGAAGGAGAGAGAAATGGAGAGAGCGTGAGTGTCAATAGGGATGGAAGGCCAACAGTGAATGGCAACAGATGGAGACATAGAACTGATATGGTGCCGAGGATGGGGACCATGATGATGACTCCCACTGCATATGACACTTAAGCCCAGAAGAAAGATGCTCTATAAGGACACACATGATGCATCATGGAGCATTGCATTTTAGAACACAGGCAGGCAAACCGAGGAGAACAACAGAGGCTATATCATGGGAGTGGATATAGGTGTTTGTGGTAGTGGAGGTGTAGGTGATGGGGGGTGGTGGTGGTGGTGGTGGTTGGTGGGCAGGGAGGTTGTGTGATGATTGGGTTTTGCAAAGTGAGCCAGAAGACAAGGGGCTTATCCGGTACACCATGTCGGCCTACTGATGAAGGCAGGGATTACTGCTGCCAGTCAATGGACTGTCCCCGATAGATGGGTCTGCATCACACCCAACCTATCCTTCTCTATCCTCTCTCTTTGTTCTGCACCTCTGGCTCTCTAGCCCAGGGATCGAGAGAGAGAAATGGGCTAGACTAGAGGGTTTGAATCTCAGCCAAAAATGTATTGGCTCCATCTTCAATGTCCACAGCCTACCTTTAACCCGAGAGGGCCCATATACGGGCAACGCCCACTCCCCTCTAATGCAGATGACATCGTCATAAGACATTTAAACATGTGAGAAAGGGTGTGTCATGTGTCACACTCCTAGAACGATTTGGTTCTCAACATTTAGTCTATCAGCACCACTGTTTGCTAAACAAAACTGCATTCCTACCCCAAGCTAAATATTAATCATGCTACAACGAGAGTTGGGTATTTCATAACTGTGCACATGCACATGCACAGCAATATCAATCTTAGATGTCATTCTATCATTATGAACTGTATTTCCTTGTGAAAGCTGAGACTCCACTGATTCTAACAGACCATATCACTCTCTGACCAAAACTCTCCTAACTATAGGCCAAAAACTATTAAGAACCAACTTGCTTTTTTGGAATAACAACCAAAAAAATATTTTTTTTGTCATTAAAGTTGTGTTTGATCTCATAAAACCACCATAAACGGATAATCCAAAAGTGTTTCACAGGAAATAGGTAAATTGCCTTCGATCAGAACACACAGTCTTTATCACCATCTAGTGGCCGTATGGCGCTATTTGCGATGGATTGCGTACCGTCACTCAATTCTACTCGCCCTGACCTTTCATTTCAGGGCTCAGATGTCAAAATGAACAATGAGTTCACAAGATATCCACCTGTTTTTTTTTTTCATCACATGTATATTTTTTTCATTGGTTTGCATGGGTATAAAGATATATATGTACAGAATACAGTTCATTCTGTCTCTTCCGTCACTTCCATCTATCTATCGCTCTCTGAAGTGTTCTTTTTGCCATACAAAGAGTGACTGTATGCATGTCTTTATTATAGACCAACCTTACGGGGAAAAATTAATTCATGAAAGTCTCGTCATTAAAGAATGTGTTCTCTGCTCGTCATGTGTCTGAGCAGCGCCGCATATGGAAAGAATAGGATCCCAAGTAACACTAGAGCAATGACGGCCTGCATCCTGAACTGAGGATACGGTCCACGGGTTTCACTCCAGCCTGGAGGCTATGCACAGGGACACGCACACACAAAGACATAGGTGCATACAGACATACAGCACAGACACACAAACTCACACGCAGACACAAACGCAGACGCAAACACATGTATGCATAGATGAAGTCACACACTCTGAATCAAACACAAGCATACAGGCAGACACACACCCATAGACACATACCCATAGACACACACACACACACACACACAAACACACACACACATAAACACACACACGTGCACAAAAATGACAGTCCTACAGACATTGCATTTGCTTCCTTTTTCTCAATGCTGGAAAATAAACCACCCTGATAAGATGATGACTGATGGAGCGGCAAAGGAAAAGATGAAAGATGGATGTTCATGACAGGAGGGGAGAGGAGAATGAGAAGAGGAGATAAGGTGGGGAGAAGAGAAGAGAGGAAAGCTATGAATTTTATTTATTTTTTACTTCTTTTTTTTAATAGAAAGGGCAGAACAGCTGGATACATATCTGTATTTTATTTTTGATTGGAACATTTTCTTTTTGACCATTTTGTGTATTTTTTTAAGGTGAAATGTCAAAGTTCTCAGAGTATTTTTTGGGAGAGACATGCTGAATAAATAATCGTGATTTCAATATTGACCAAAAATAAACGTGATTATGATTTTTCCCATTATCGAGCAGCCCTAGTTATGAACCATAAGACCCATATTTGTCGAGAGACCCGAGCGACATGAACCTACATGTCTTTAGAACATACTGGGCGTTGGGAGTTTCCTGCAGGCTACGTTTCTAATGTTTCATAGAGAGTTTGAGAGGGGCTATATAGGAGAAAGAGAGGGCTTGCCAAAAACAGCAGTGAGCCTTCCCGAAGCCATTCATGCTAAAGAAAAAAGGAGAACCATTAGTGCTGCTGCCTGCCCGTGCCTTAAAGCAGAGCATCCAGCACCAAACACACTCAGTCACTGATCCACTGAGCCAGAGGTCTTCCCTTACCAGGGGCCCTCGCCCCATTCACAGCCTCAAGAGGCCGCTTGAAATAGGCAGCGCGATGTATATGAAAGAAGATATACCATCTCAGAGCAAAAAATCAAGTGCATGCAGGTGTGTGTTTTTTTATGTGCACTGCATCAATGTGCATTGTGTGCGTGTGTGTGTGTGTGCTTGTATGTGTGCATGTGTGTGTGCGTGATCGTCTGGCATTAGGTCAGGGCTGGAGCAGACCAGTGGTGTGGTTGTTATTACGTTGTCAACAGGGACCAGGCGGCTGGGGAGAGTAAATGTGTGTGTGATTGTGTGCGTGTTTTGTGTGCGTGTGTTTGTGTGTGTGTGTGTGTGTGTTTGCGTGAGTCCATGAGTTGGTTGTTTGTCTGTACATATCAAATCAAACTTTGTCCGTCTGCACTCACAGTGTACTGTATATCCTAGGATAGCTTCATGCCTTTTTTTGAGGAGTTCTGGTACAAGACCCCCACGTAGTGGATATTAGTGGTACTGCGCTCACTATGAAGCTGCTGTCTGTTCTGCTCTTTATACAGAGGTTAACCGCTTCATTAATTCTGGCTAACCAAAAATCCTGACAACCTTTAAATGAAGTACATTTGCTTCGAAGCACATTAGAAAATAGAGTTTTCCAAAACACTCGAAAAAAATCCCTGATCCATGATTATATTTAACTATACACCCTAAAACAATAATTTTCTCTAGGCACAGTTTAAATCACAATAATTGAGACAATTGAAATCACAGTTGTAATCAGAATAATTGTCTGCAGATTCCTAGATTCTTGCAGACAGGTGTACTGGTCAGACCAATGAAGGAACGTGCCTGCACATGTTTCTATGACAACCGTTTGCAGCTTAGGGACATCCGTCTGACGGCAGAGAGAAACCCACCAGATGCTGTGGTCTGACAGTACACATCAGCAGGTGAAGAGCGATGGCCAAGCACTACTACTGAGACATACAGCCTGTGTGTGGCAACAAATCATCCACACACAAGAACAGACTGCCGGTCGAAAAAGGCGAGCCAAATGGGGAGAGCCGTTTATCTTCAGAATCTTCTTTTTTTTTCTCTACTGTATACAACTCTGAATCAATTTCACAATAGTCCTTTACTTTGACTCTTCAATCATTTGGGATTTATTTTATTTTTTTATCAAAAATGACAAGCGGTCCATACAGTGTTGTAAAGAGCATTAGTTTGGGTCGTTCTAAAGGCTTCCCTACAGTTATACTATTGGCTTTGGGTATTGAGCCAAGAACCTTTCTTTCCATTGCGAGAGGGACACCGATGCCACTTTGCAACGTTAAAAATCTAACATCAGCATTCATGTTTACAATGCCCAACCCCCCCAAAAAATCCCAGAGAGTTCCCCTCAACAAAGCCCTCCAGTAAGGAGCCCGGGGCACGGTCCTCTAAGAAAATAATGGAAAGCAAACGGGAGGTGCTAATTTCCCTTCATCCAGCTTGATGAGCGCCCGCTAGAGAGCACCCTGGCAGCCCCAGAGAACCGTGTTTGAAGGATAAGTAGAAGGGCAAGGGGAAGAGAAAATTAAGGCATTTATTATCCAGACCCAAGCAAAACAGTCAGGGTCATTTGAAGGAGAGGAGAGGCTGCGGTAATGGGAGGCAGTTGTGCTGGTTTCCTTAAGAGCTGATCAAACCAAGCGAAAAAATCAGTGCCCCCCTAACAGAGGCAGTACATAGCTCTGCTGCTACCAGCTCCTTAGAAAGTGCAAACACAGGGCCTAATAACGGCCCTATGGAGATATAAAGGTAAGAGCTCCTAACTAACATTGAAATGTTAGTGAGGAGGCCACGTTTTAAAGTTCTTAACCCAGGAACAGAAATGGGTCACTCAGTGGATAGACAAACTGAATCTGACTTTAAATTAAGCAGCTCAATTTAAAACTACAGAAAAATGTTGATCAAGACAATGTACTTAAATTCACAATGCCCCCAATTCACAACTTAAGATAAAAGCATTTCGAATAAAATACAAGCTTTTTCAAATGACTACCAAGTAAACCATATAAATATCATACATACTGAAACTATAAAAAGAATAATTTCAAGAATATAAATTATAGTTACCCTGACCACTCTACCCTGACCACACCAGCACACATAAATACAGGCACACACAAAGACACATGCACACAATCACACAGACACACAAGCACAAACACACACAGACACAGACAGACACACACACATGAACTCACACACATACCCACACACACAACCACACAAATACACACAGTTCTACCTCAAGAGCAAAAGGGGAAGAGAGGAAGTGATCCAAGAACAACAGTCCCGTCTCTCCTCTCAATCACGGCGGTCCGTGTTTTTCCTCATTAATCATATCATTAATATTCAGACAAACAAACTCTTGTTTTTCTACCTTACAAAAACACCCTCTGTCTATGCCTCTCTCTCTCTCTCCCTCTCTCTCCCTCTCTCTCTCAACACACCTGGGACCGTGGTCCTCCCTTAGCCCCCCTCCAGCACACACAGAGTGTCTTGAGCCGTCGGAACAGGTTAAAAATAGCATGACAGAGAGAGAGGAAAAAGTGTGAGGAGACGTGTACTCACCTCTTATACACACACACAGCTAGACGGGCTCCCGCATTGCGTGCACACACACACACACACACACACACACACACACACACACAGACACACACGCGCGCGCGCGCACACACCTACCCTTGATTAGCGGAGCTCGCATTCCGATACAGCATGGGCTAGCCGCTAGAGCACCTAAAGTCCACCTCTGACAGAATCACCACGGCAACCAAACAAGCCTAACAGGTGGATTTCCCATCAGCCACCTGGAGCAGGGAGTTGGTGTCCTTGCGGGGAAAGCTAAGCCGAGCAGGACCCAGATGTGCACGCACACCACATACCAACACACACAGACACACCACACAAACAGAAATCATTCTGATAGGATAAAGCATGCATACAAGTAACACATTGGCATCCAAACAAGTTTGACAAAAACATTTGCACGTGCACTTACAGACACTCACAAACACATACACACACACACACACACACACAACACAAACACAAACACACACACACACACACACACACACATATGCAAATGAAGGGCTAAGAAGATTTAGGAGTTAAAAATAAACTGGGCTGGACTGCTGTGCAAAGAGCAACCCGTTCTGAGCCGTTGTGTCAGAGGAACACTTGGTTTAACAGTCAGCAGTTCAGCACACTGAAACTGTGATTAGTTCCATTCATGAATTAACTACTGCATCAACAATAAATACAGACAGACCAACAGACAGAAAGATATTCTGAGATTAAAGAAAATGTTATCTCCACGCCCACCAATATCATATTGCGATACTGTTCTACATATCTATATATAATATAGATATGTAAGGGGATAATATATCGCCTACAATAGAACAAGTGAAAAATTACACTCATTCGCACAGACAGCTGAAGTGTAAAGCTGAACATGGGATTAGAGTTTTCACTGTTAATCTGGTCCATTGATAATACCTGCTGAGCTGGTTTGCCTCTCACACACTGCTTAACCCACAGACACAAACACACACACACACACACACACACACACACACACACACACACACACACACACACACACACACACACACACACACACACACACACACACACACACAAACATACAAGACACAGAAGAACAGATGGGCAGAGAGACACACATGCACACAAATGCACGGAAACCCAGACGAACAGCACTGCAAACATTTAGGGGCTGCCCCCCAAGTGTTCCTTTGTGAACAGAACGTCTTAAAGCCAAACAAATGTTAAATTCACACAAACGAATGCAGCACCCCAGCTTGAGCACCCACCTCTCTGACGTGCAGGTTCTCGATATGGGACTGGGCTTCTTGCGTTGCCATGGTGATGATCCCAGGCTGGGGTGCCCGGCCCCCTTGGCCCCCTTGGCCCCCTTGGCCCTGCAGCATCTCCAGCAGCCTCTGGATGCTCTCGTCCCGCGCGCCCAGCGTGTTCTTCTGCACCTCGATCCGCACCTCCATCTCCTCCATGGTCCTCCTCAGCAGCGACAGCTCCTTGGCCTTGCGCTCGTGCTCCGTCTGCAGCCGCTGGAAGCCCTCCTCGGCCGCGGCCGTGGCGGGATCCAGCGGGGGCGGCGAGCCGAAGCCGTCGCAGCCCGGCACCACGCAGGGGCTGCGGGGGGGCAGCGGCCTCTGCGGGGTGCCACCGCCACCGCCGCTGCTGGGGCGCCGTCCCGGGGCCGGACAGCCGCCCCCGTCGTAGTGTGTGTGCTGGCCGTGGCCGCTGCTCTGCCCGCGACGTAGGCTGTGGTTCTGGGTGCCCTGCATGGGTCCCTCCGGATCGGGAAGGCAGGACCCGGGGCTGTGGATGATGATGTCTGCTTGCTGCTTCTGCTGCTGGGTTCTGGGGTTGTAGGTGTTGGACGGACTGTGGGCCCGGGGGCTGTTGGACCGGGGGCTGTGGGCTCGGGGGCTGTGTCCAGGGAGGGGGCTGAGGAGAGAGATGGAGCCCAGGCCGGAACTCTGTCTGGGGCTGTGGCCTGGGCTGGAGGCTCCTCTGGGTTCCTGTTCCGCCTGGAAGTCTCTGTAGCAGTTGCTCTGTGGATGCTGTTGCTGTTGTTGTTGTGGCTGCTGTTGATGGTGCTGTTGTTGTTGTTGTTGTTGTTGTTGTTGTTGTTGTTGTTGTTGTTGTTGCAATCGGCTGTTCATCTCCCTGTGAGCACGCAGCTCCTCCTGCAGCTCCTGCACTGTTAACGGTAGCTGCTGCTGAGATAGACGACAGAATGTTCAGAAATCCCTCCACCCTCACATTTCCATAATTTCTCATTCACTGCATATGTATACACATATTCAACCAACCTCTATACCTTTATTCCTTCTGTTTTCAAAGTATTTTAATGGTTTATACAAAGTTGATTATTATTTATTATAATCATATACAAGAATTCAAGAATATCAAGGTTTTGAGGTAAGCGCTACACACCTTGCTTCTTCTGGGTTCCCCAGGCTGCAGAGTGATTTGATGAATAGATATAGAGGTAAAACACAAACATTATTAAAAACGGTACTACTATTTAGAAATATTCTGTGTGGTTATGACCCCCCTCCACAAGGGGGCAGCAACTGCTCTTTAAGATACAGGAGTAGCACTGAAAGGATCTGAGCTGAAGAAGGCAGACATTTAACAAGATACACTGTAAAAAGCATGCAATGCATCTAGAAAAAGCATAGCCTATCACAATATAAATGACTATATTTACATAATAATAGAATCATTAGAACATTTAATCCTCAAATATTGCCCTCGTAAGCTGTAATTGTGTGTCTTTTTTTTACGCTAACTAGTAACATCATCTTTTGTAGATATATACAAAATGCACATAACAATATATCCAAAAATGTGGCAGGTCTCCCACTGGCAGATAGAAAACGCACCGGTCTAGTACTTGAAACCATGGGGACCACATTTCCTTTAAGGTTTGAGGTTAGAATTAGAAATTAGAAGAACAAAAACGAACAAGGTGAGAGCAACACAAAAACGA
>NC_044048.1:13721027-13848527 GCF_902167405.1 Gadus morhua | reverse complement strand
GGGGGGGGGGGGGGGGCATACTGTTGAATGAAACTCACAACGAGAAATATACTTCTCTCAATGGAGCAATTAAGATGCATACAATTTTACCTGGAGAAGTAGAGACACCTAAAGACTAAATGGAGACAGACAGACATATAGGCAGAAAAGGAGGCGGAAAGGGTAGAGAGAGATGGAGCGAGCAAGCAAGCGAGGGAGCGAGACAAAGCGATGACAATATGTCTACACACACCAAATGAAAAACATCCATATTCTTGCCAATCCATATGCTTGGCAAGCGAGCATGGGCGACATAAAGCTTCAGAGGAGCTGTGATCATTGATGGAGCCTGCGTACAACCTGAAACGCCAGACGGTCGGCAGGCATTCTAGTTAATATCTGTGTTTCCATGTGAACATCAGTTATTTTATCATAGCACCACATATGACTTTACCTGAACACACCCATTGTGACACAAATGATAAACAGATGAAGATGGATTCTGGCTCTGATTGACCTGATTTACACTTCGGACAAACCTTATTATTATAAGTAGTAGTACGTTATTGTTGTTTTTATTTGGGCATCTATCAAACAATGTATATCTTTTTGACGAAGAAATCAAATATTACAAATGTACGTATTAATAACACCTGCCATACATGCACTTTACACCACTTTATGGTTGGATGCTTTTTGTCGCATTGCATTGTATATTGACAATAAAATTGAATCAAACCCGTTTTGTCATTGATATTTAGTAGCTTGTGAAGGGTATGAAGTAGATAGCATTTTTTAAACCATATATTGTATTTCTGTCAGACATGGGCCATTGTGCTCACCTGCCAGTCCTCTTGGTTATCTCGGTACTGGTCCTTGGGCATCAAGTTCCTCACACCTTCCTCCCGCCTAACCCCCCTGTCTCTCTTCATCTCAGGGCCCCAAAAGTTGACACTGTTCACTGTGCCGGATTTCCTCCTCCCATCTCTACCAACGTCCATCTCTCTCCTAAGCTGCTCGTTCTCCTTTTGAAGTTCTCGGAGCTGGGACTGCAGATCCAGGGTGGACCCTTCTCCGTCCCCCAAACAGTCCTGTGCTGGCTGATGTCTACTCGGCGGGCCCCTCAGGCTACTAGGGCGCCCTGGATGCGGGTGATGGTTCTGGTTTCCATAGGGGTCTGATGGTGGAGGGATCCCGGAGAAGGTGATGTTGGGGCTGCTGCCTGTCGCAGTAGAGCGCCCGGAGTACGAGGCCCGACCGGTGTTCCTGCCCAAAGTCATGGTGCCTTTTGGGAAACCCCCTGAGGGCTCCAGCGCGTCATGGTCACTGGGGTATGGGGTGCCTTTGGGGTAACTCCCTGAGGGGTCCAGGGCATCATGATCGCTGGGGTACATGGTGCCCGATGTCGCGTAGGCAGCGCTGACCGACTGGATGTTCTCCATGGAAAAGGTTTTACCGCCCGGGGCTGTGGCCGAATTGGAGGCTCTCCTTGCGTCTGATGCTGCTGCCCCTCTGGGTTTGGGTTTTGACCCTGTCCTCGCCGAGGGCCCTGGCCTAGCACCTGGTTTAGCAGCCGGAGAAGGCCCCCCACCAGACACCGAGCCCGGCTCCAGCCCTGAGCGGCATCCTGGGGTAGAGATGGTCCCCTCCTTAGACTTGGTCTGCTTTGAAGACCTAGCGAAGCGTGAGGCAGGACTTCCATCGCTGTGACCCCCGGTCTTTGATGCGGCAGATAACTTGCTCTGGGCGGGCTTAGCTCGGATGTTTAAAGGCATCGTTGATTGGGATTAAACTAGTGAAGATCATGGGGTCATTTCCCTTCATTGGGAAAACATTGTTTTGTTTTGTTATTTAAGGAAGGCCAACTCTTGGCCTCTTAGATTTCACCTGCCCATCAGTGCAGCTAGGATTGCAGAACTCAGAGGCAGGTCGTTAGAATGAGGAGATTGCATGAGGGACCAGTATTGGATCTTCAGATGTTCTCGAAGAACAACGTAACATTGACAATGCGGTATCTCCAGGCAGAAGCTACGCCATTCATCTCAGTAAAAAAAATGAGCATTGTTGTTTCTAGATAGGACAAACAAGGACACATGTTGAAGGAAAGGACATAAGACAATAACAGAGTCAATAGCATATTTCATCAGGGGCAGTGCGAAACTTAACATTTCCTCTGGTCCAGATTGGATCTTTACATTGTATGGCTGCAATTCATATATTTCCCATTAAATGCAAGAGCTTAGTTATTAACATATTCACATCCAAGAAATGTATTGGGAGTATTTGTTCACAACGCACATTTTTTTATCACAACAATTCGTTTATATGGTTCTGATATTGATTCAATCAAACCTAATGATGTGGTCTTGATATAAATCGTTGCTATGTGCTATAGGTGGTAGGCCTATTTATTTTAAGTCTGGGATGCAAACCCTTTCAGCACCATGGACAGCACATCATCTCTCCGCACAGGTTCACATACCTCGCAATACTTTTCGGAAGGATGACTAATAGGTCAATTTAATTTAAGGCAACTATTAATGTAATGTACAATTATTAATTGTATACATCTGTGTAGGTAGTTGTAGTGGCAAGGAATGTTGTATTTGGGCAAAGTAATAGGCAGAACCTATCTCAAAACTTTGTAAAGTATTATAGACTAAACCAAAACCAGAACACTAATTACAACAATGCTTAAATATGCCTATACAAGCGTGGATACCAAAATAGTCAAATTCAATGGTCCAGACCGTAGGGACTGGTTGCAGAGTGGATGCAAATCCAATTCATAATCCCTCCTCTAATCTAAGAGGATAGGGTGCAGTACGCTGTCGCTGAATGGGATGCAACTGAGAGAATGGTCAAATGTACTTGTCAATCATACC
The DNA here is from genome assembly GCF_902167405.1 of Gadus morhua. NCBI lineage: Eukaryota > Metazoa > Chordata > Actinopteri > Gadiformes > Gadidae > Gadus > Gadus morhua. The sequence goes on along the minus strand of NC_044048.1, from coordinate 13,845,663 downwards.
CGAGCTGCCAATCCTTTATCCATCATTGTATGAGACAATGAATTAAGCCTTGCGACGGAACAAGAAGGAAATCTACTATATCTATTCTAGTAAAAGCCGTATCATGTCGCCTATTGAGAGGCTACTGTGAGATGTAGGACCTTTTTTAGATGATAGGTTAAGAGAAATATAGAAATACAGAATAATATATAAACATCTATATTCATTTCTCAAAATGCTTCGACTCCTCTTAGGTCGTCATGAAGTAGGCTATGCTTAATTTATTCCTAATGCATATTTGACGTCAGTTAAACAAATAGGCAATTTAGTGGCGGGAAGCGAAAGTTTATGCGTACCATATCCGTAAAATCGCCTACATTAGTGTGAAATAAACTTATTCACATATATATGACATATAATTGGCAAAACGCTAAATTGCATTTTGGACGAAGAATAACCGCGTCCTCCTCCGATATGATTTGGCTGTCAGTTTTTTGTGTAAGTTTAACTAAATGATCGTATGGCGTTTGTGTGTCAAGCAAGATTTACCCTGCAAGAACTATGGACTTTGACAATGAAGCGCCGATAAACTACAGGACATGACATCCTATTTTTCGGGGAAAGGGGAGTGGTTCACGGCGTGCATGCAGAGACGCCATGCAGCCAGAAGCCAAATAACTCTACTATGACCATGGCTCGAGAGGGGATTAGTTGTTGTCATATGCACACGACTGCATGAGTTAGTGCATTACATAACAATTAGGCTACCGCACGGAATAACACAGTTGCACTGATTTGAATGACAAAGTTATTGCAAAATAAAGCAAATTTACTCGGGCTACCTTACGGGACAGGAGACGCTCCATCTCTCCCCATCACTGTGGAAGTCCGGCTCGTACCCATTGAAACGTTGGCGTCATATCACCAACTGCTCAGCTTCTTCCCGTGACCTGTGTCCTGCTAGCGGTGCCGCGTGAGCGCGCACTCTATCCAATGCGCGCCGCGCACAGGGTCGCTTCCCACGACGAGGAAGCCATTATTGGGTTTTCTCTCTAACATTTATCGCCATCATCGATCATTTCAAATGTATTAAATTATTTTCAACAAACGGTACTCACTATGTCAACAATTCATTGCATAAAATCAATCTATGTCTAAAGGATAAAGATAGGGTTTTTCAAATATTCTACAAGGCATTCAACAGGTCTAAATAGCTTTTATGTTCCTCAGAAGGAGTCGTCAGAAGTGCATATCTTGGATAGGCCAATAGGCATAAATATCCTAGGCCTACAGATTTTGGGTCACATCGTTAAATAAGGAGATTGGAATGCTATAATTATGTTTTTTTTTAAAGAGAACAGATTAGCAACCCAAAACATGAATCCATATTTTTCTAAACCTAGTCTTGAATTCTTCCCAAATTAGTTAAGATAGGCTATAATCAGTTCTCTATGCATTAGCACAAAAATCCATGCATGTTCCAATGTTCCATCATTTACAGTTTTTTTCGATTGCTTGAACACTATAGACACATGCTTAGACCAAAGCAACACAACTTGAAGTTTTTGTTTCTATACCGTAAACACATGTAACCATTCCTTAAACAAAAGCGCTGCTTTGCACTTTAGTTGCAATTGTGCAACACACTTGCTCCTTTCTGCAACACACTTGCTCCTGCACACTACACACTATTTCATACATAAGACACTTAATTCAAAAAGGACGTCTCATTGTACCATTGGGAAAACACATCTATTCAAAATCCTAAACACATTAGTTAATTGAGAATACTTACTTACACACCTGAAAACACTTTCTTCCAAAACTGAACACCAGTCAGCCAGCTACAAAAAGGCCTCAGTTAAGCCATTTTGAGAACTTTGCCAGCATGGATGCAGGTAGAGCAAGAGGCAGAGGTAGAGGAGGAAGAGGAGGACAGAGACATAGAGGAGGACGTGGTGGAAGAGGCCGTGCAGGGAACATTATTTCCGATGACATAAAAGCAACTTTGGCGGACCATGTCATAAACCAAGGTCTGAATGTGAGGGAAGCTGGGCAGAGAGTCCACCCTAATCTAAGCCGTTTCACAGTTTCATCCATAATAAGGACATTCCGACTGGAAAACAGGTATGTCTTCAACTCTCTACTTTCTACTCTACTCAGACTGTATCTAGAGTATTTGCAGTACTGTACCATATCACCTGTACTGTATTGCAGGGTGGCTAATGCTCCTTTTTGAACGAAAGTAGTAGTTTTGTGATTACCTACATTGAGATGTTTCAGTACTTTCTATGGTATATACAGTAAAGTACAGTATATACAGTACTGTAAAAATGAAGCAAACCAATACAGTAACATTTCGTGGTTGCTTTTTTCTATAGAATGACTAGAAGACCTTCTGGGGTCGGACGCCAACGCCTGTTCACCCAACAGCAGGAACTTGCCATTGTGGACCTGGTCCGAGCAAACAATGCAATCCGTCTCAACGAGCTACAGCAACAAATACTTGCAGATAGAAGTATTCAATAACATAGAGCGAGTGAGCATTTCCACTATCAGACGCATCTTGGTAAAGCACCAAATTACCATGAAGCAATTGTACAGGGTCCCATTTGAGAGAAACTGTGTCAGGGTCAAAGGACTTCGACGTGAATATGTACAGGTAAGTGTTACAGTCCTTTACATTTACAATACAGTATTGGTGTCATCCAGTTACAGCTGAATATGTGCCATTGTATCAGTACCACATAGATACATTCAGAGAGGTACCAGGTACCTGTTCGATGGGGTGGGGGTTCTGCGTGTGTAGTACTGTAGTTGAGTGTTTTGAGTAATGCCATCTAAAATATGTATTGCATGTATTTTGTTTTGTTACAGCGCATCTTGGAGATGGATGGAGCTGCACAGCCTCATGAATTTATTTACATTGATGAGGCTGGATTCAACCTCAGCAAAACAAGACGACGGGGTCGTAACATAATTGGCCAAAGGGCAATTGTGCAAGTCCCGGGGCAGCGCGGGGGAAATATCTCATTGTGTGCTGCCATAAGCCTTCAAGGGCTACTGCACCATCAAACAAAACTAGGTCCCTTCAATACCGAACATACATTTCTGGATGCACTTCACGATGCAGCTGTACAGGACAGACCAGAGCAGCCCAGGTTTGTTGTTGTCTGGGATAATGTTAGTTTCCATCAGGCTGCTCTGGTCCGCAACTGGTTCACCAACCATCATCAATTTGAAGTCCTATATTTGCCCCCTTACACACCATTTCTAAACCCCATAGAAGAATTATTTTCGGCTTGGAGGTGCGTATATGACCGCCAACCTCATGCTCGCATGCCTCTTCTGCAGGCAATGGAACAGGCCTGCGGAGACATGTTAGCTATATAAAGTAGACCAGTGTGTTGCTGCTGATCTGAAAGTGTATTCATATGATGCAAGTGTGTATCATTTTGACATCAGAGTGCCTATCAATTCTTTACAAAGAATTGATAGGTTTCGATAGCCGAGTTTCAATTTGACATAGATGTGAATGGTTTATTTCCCAGTGTTGTGTCTTATTTGCTTGTGTGTTGAGTTTTGACACAATGAGCAACATTTTGCAAAATGTGTTCAAGCAATTGAAAAAAACTGTAATGTCACTTTATTTGTCTGTGGCATATGCAGTCATAATCCTAAAACTGGTAGTGTCTGATTTTAACCAGGTTATGGATTAGTTACCTTAACTCTAACTTTGAGCCTACAGAATATACATTCTGAAACCACAGACGAGAAACCATAGGACGGCATTTCCTCCCACGTGACGTGAGCCAGCCATCTTTGAGGGGCCACTTATACGTAAATGAGGGGGGTGAAGGTATATCTTTTGGAACACATGAATGAGGAACACATGTAGATTTCCCTCAGAATGCCAGCACTTATTGACCAAGGACAGCCAGGTAATGTCAACTGTCAATATATTTACCTTATATTCTTGTTTAATCAATGCTTTAAGGTAACCTTACTTATACTTGTATCTAAGTGAACTGAGAGATAGACTGATGTCATGGCTACAGAGGGATGTCTGTCTGATCCTCTGAGCTGTTGAATAACAATGGAACAAGGTCTGGAGCTTGTCCCCCCTCCCTCCCCCCCCCCCCCCCCCCCCCCCCCCCCCCCCCCCGCTGGTACATTTCTTTCCACTAATTAATATATATCAACATTTGGCAAATATCCTTTTAAACCTTCATTATTTTCTACCACAAAAATGATTATGCTTGCTTCATACGTAATAGGGGAATCAAAATTGTATACGTTGTAACATTACAGGCAAAATGTTATCATATTATGCGCTCAGAATTTGTTACATTATCGACCAGGGTTTCCACATTACAGCTATGGGTTAAATACAACTTGAGGTTTAGCGCACGAAATCCGCACGCGGAAACTCTAGTCAAAACATAAGCGGTTTCACTTCTCCATTTCCAGTGTGATGGAGAGAGAAACTCGTGCCTTTAGGCTTGCACACACAGTAGGCAAAATAAACCACGTCTCTATCTTACTCATTCTCTATTTGTTCCTTCCTGTAGGTCGTCTGTGAACCTCATGTTGACCGTTTTAGAAATCTTTGAAAATGTTTTTTGTCTTTCTTCTACCTCCTTGATGCATTCACGCTTCAAAATCATTTAAAGCAGTATTCAATTTTCATGATTGTACAAACATTTTTTATATAAAATTAACCTTTTGGGGGAAGCAAAGCAAAAATAAACTTCTGCGAAAACTCCTTGTGAGTAGGGATCTATAAATATTTATTTTGTTTTACTATTCTAAATGAATTAAGATATACAGAGACAGGAACAGAGATGATTTATTAGACTTTATTAGATGATTGCTTTCTTATCCTTACACTTAATAGCTACATTACACTAGCTACAGTATTTCTTCCCTGCTCAGCATTTTTGTGTGGGGGGGAGATAACTACGTCTAAAGCGTTTACTACATCGAAGCTATTTGGAGCTCCACCTACAGCTATGTAGATACCAATGACTGTGTAATTTTAACCTGTTTACATGTCTTAAAATGTATTATAATAGAGTATGAACAGGTTAAAAATTTTCTTAAAAAATGAGGCAAGAATGTCTGTTTTTCGATAACTTAATGTATAATTATGAAAACTGAACTGAGGTATATACTGCACTGACAGGCCACTCGATGACATCCCTGTTTTCACTTCAATGAATGTCTCATCTCATCTCATCTCACCTTCATCCGCTTATCCGGGTCGGGTCGCGGGGGGAGCTGCTCAAGCAGGGGGCCCCAGACTTCCCTTTCCCGGGCCACATTGACCAGCTCTGACGGGGGGATCCTGAGGCGTTCCCAGGCCAGTGTTGAAATATAATCTCTCCACCTAGTCCTGGGTCTTCCCCGAGGTCTCCATACCAGGAGACCTCCTTGCCAGATTCCCGAACCACCTCAGCTGACTCCGTTCTAAGTTAAGGAACAGCGACTCTAATCCGAGTACCTCACGGATGGCTGAGCTTCTCACCCTATCCCTAAGGGAGACGCCAGCCACCCTTCTGAGAACGCTCATCTCGGCCGCTTGTACCCGCGATCTCGTCCTTTCGGTCATCACCCAACCCTCATGACCATAGGGGAGGATAGGAACGAAGATCGACCGGTAGATTGAGAGCTTTGCCTTGCGGCTCAGCTTTCTTTTCGTAACAACGGTGCGGTAAAGTGAACGCAATACCGCCCCCGCTGCTCCGATTCTCCGGCCAATCTCACGCTCCATCGTACCCTCACCCGCGAACAAGACTCCGAGGTACTTGAACTCCTTCACTTGGGCTAAGGACTAATTTCCTACCCAGAGGAAGCAATCCACCGGTTTCCGGCTAAGAGTCATGGCCTCAGATTTAGCGGTGCTGATCCTCATCCCAGCCACTTCACACTCGGCCGCCAGCCGATCCAGTGAGTGCTGAAGGTCACATGCCGATGATCCAATGAGGACCACATCATCTGCAAAAAGCAGTGACGAGATCCTCAGACCACCGAACTGCAACCCCTCCCCACCACGACTACGCCTGGATATCCTGTCCATTTATATCACAAACAGGATTGGTGACAAGGCGCAGCCCTGGCGGAGACCAACACCCACTGAGAACGAAACTGACTGGCTGCCGAGGACGCAAACACAGCTCTCGCTTTGGGAGTACAGAGATTGGATGGCCCTGAGGAGAGACCCCCTTACCCCATACTCCCGCAGCACCTCCCACAGTTTCTCCCGGGAGACCCGGTCATACGCCTTACATATTCCAGATCCACAAAACACATGTAGACCGGATGGGCATACTCCCAGGTCCCCTCCAGGATCCTTGCGAGAGTGAAGAGCTGGTCCGTAGTTCCACGTCCGGGGCGAAAACCGCATTGTTCCTCTTCAATCTGAGGTTCGACGATCGGCCGAACCCTCCTTTCCAGCACCTTGGAGTAAACTTTACCATGGAGGCTGAGAAGTGTGATACCCCGGTAATTGGCACACACTCTCCGGTCCCCCTTTTTGAACAGGGGAACCACCACCCCGGTTTGCCACTCCTTTGGCACTGTACCAACGACTCCCACGCAATGTTGAATAGGCGTGTCAACCATGACAGCCCCTCAACACCCAGAGCCTTTAGCATTTCTGGCTGGATCTCATCAATCCCTGGGGCTTTGCCACTGCGGAGATGTTTGACTACCTCAGTGACCTCCACCAGGGAAATTGACGACGAAACACCATCAACTTCGAGCTCTGCCTCCAACATAGAGGGCGTGTTATTCGGATTCAGGAGTTCCTCAGAGTGTTCCTTCCAATGTCGGACAACCTCCTCAGTTGAGGTCAGCAGAGTCCCATCCTTACTTTACACAGCTTGGATGGTTCCCCGTTTCCCCCTCCTGAGGTGCCGGATAGTCTTCCAGAATCACTTTGGTGCCGACCGAAAGTCCTTCTCCATGGCCTCTCCGCACCCTCCACACCCGCTGCTTCAGTACCCTGCAACCGAGTCAGGAGTCCTCCAGGATATCATATCCCGGAAGGCCTCCTTCTTCAATCGGACGGCTTCCCTGACCACCGGTGTCCACCACGGTGTCCGAGGGTTACCGCCCCTTGAGGAGCCTAAAACCCTGAGGCCACAGCTAGCCGCCGCAGCTTCAGCAATGGAGGCTTGAACACCGCCCACTCCGGCTCAATGCCCCCAACCTCCACAGAAATGCCAGAAAAACTCAGCCGGGGGTGTGAGTTGAAGATACCTAAGACGGGGGCCTCCTCCAGACGTTCCCAATTCACCCGCTGTGATTCACACAGCGGGTGAATCACCCTTTACATCAGAGGGTGATTCACACTTGATGCTTTATATGCAGATATCGATGTTGTTCAGACATCAGTAAAATCAACGGGGGGTTAAGAGGGTTGGTCTTGCAAGGGGCGGGATATAACATGGGGTCTAAGTTAGCAAGAGGCTGGATAAGTGTGGCCGCTGTCACCGTAGTTTGTTTTGGTTTAACCGCAAACAGCACGGAGGCAGAACGGGCAGAACTCATCGCGATCTTCTTAAATGTTGCTGCAACGATGCATCTTATATTTAGCCTGGCTCCGCCCACCTAAGTACTTCCGCTCAATTTGACTTTCCCTGCAGTACTAGGTCTGGGTCGGTATGTTAGTGGGTTTTCTCTGTCTAAATTTTCTGCATCCAATCAGCGAACAGAGGGAGTGGCTTAGAGCAATGACGTTAAAGTCAGCTCTCGAGCGAGTCCGTTTTGGCGCTCCCTCCTAGGTAGGAACGGGGCACATTTGAGTCTCCCACTTCCCCACCACACTCCAATCAGAGCATAGCTATCCACGGTGTAATACTACAAATTATGAGAGGTCGAGAAGGACTAGAAGCAGTGTATTTGATACACGCGGGCCAGAAGCAACCTAAACAGATGACGACATTGCTGCGAAGGAATCAATCCGGAATCAGTAAATAAACATTGCAAGATGGCTACGGATGAACACCAATTGTTTGAAACGGCTTTGGCCGCTACAATAGAAGAAATAGACTTGGCTTTTCCTCTAAAAGAGGAACAGGAGACAGCGCTCAAAGCTTTCCTTTGTAAAAAGGACGTTTTCGCTGTTATACCAACCGGATACGGCAAGAGTCTAATCTATTGGTTATCTCTGCTGGTAGCTTTGCATATGGGGCTCTGGATACATCACCTCATGTATTCTTCTGATTGGTTGTAGTGTCATCCAATTGCGTGCAGAGATATATCAAATGGATGCTGGGTGCCGCCCCTCGAGTTGGACATTTTCATTCCTCATTGCCTGATCCTACAGCTTTCTAGATGTTGGTCTGGATTTCCAGGCTACCGCAATGGTGGAACGAGCTCTCTTTCGATGTCAGGAATGCAGTCACTCAACAGCTAAGGGACTAAAGACTCACATGTTCAGAGTTCACCTGGACACTGCATAGCCCCCTCCCTTACCCCCCACTGCCCCATCTCTTATCATACTCTCCTAAAAACACCCCTCTTTCGCACTAATTATGTGTTGTCTGCCTGGCACTTACAAATTGTTCTTAGCAGTGTATAGCATCTTATCCAAGCTATTGTTGTTGTATACGGGGGATGGGTTAACATAGCAATTGTAAGTGCTTGGCATTTGTTTCTATGAGCATCTTTACTGTACAGACAGCCATATATTGTTGTTCCTCATTCTTCTGACAAATCTACTTACTAAGTAAGAACATTGTAAGTCGCTATGGATAAAAGTTTCTGCTAAATGTCCTAAATGTAAATGCAAGCCACTCAGCGACAATCACAGAATGAGGACCGCCTCAGTTGGTTTTGCTATTAGATATCAAGACTTCTTCCACCAAACTCACAAGAGCAGCCAGGGGCGTTGCTAGACCTAGAGTTTTACTGGGGCACAGGCCCCCAACTGCCAACATTTTTTTTTTTACGTGTGCACAATATGAAATAGATGGATACAGAAGGTTATGTACGAGCTTCAAAACCATTGTCACTGTCATACTGTAGGCTATATTAAAGCACTGGTAAAGGTAAAGACGCAAAGATGGATTCATGAGTACCGTACAATTATATTTATTTAAACACATACACATCTCAAAGATTTACAAATAAGGTAACTGACAAATAAACAAAAAGTCTCTTTATGACCTTCACCTCTTTATCAGGAGAAGTCTACACATCTATATTTATTTAGAAGCTGTGTGGAAACAGCAAAATTTTGCCAGAACGATATGTACTAAAAAGGCAAGAAACAAGGTTTAAAACTAATAGAATTTCTGACTTAAGGTGAGGTGGCTCATTGCCACCAATCAACCTGGAAAATGTTATAGAACCATCAAAGCTCTTAAATCAAACTAAATAAGGCCATACACTACTGCATAGAGCCTTTTTAAATGATATTTTTTTCACTATTAAGCTGTATCGCCGCGCCTTCATGGTGGCAAAGCTGTCAATAACGTGGCTTTGACTCACATGCATAGTTGCTCCTTTTCAATGGACAAAAGAGAAAGTTGGTGAAGCCTTCCTTGCCCCATGGTTGACCTAAGCCAGGTGTGGAGCCTTCTCGACACACTGAAAGATCGCTCACAACTACAACTGTTTACAGGAATTGTGAGTGCAATGATCTGAATTATCTGTGTCAGTGTTGGGAACATTGTTGGATCCAGTATGTTAAAAACACCCTGTATATCCATAATTTCCTTTTTTGTGTTAAGGAAGTTTTTGTCCACTAAAACTTCAAGTTTTGAATACAGACAATTTTTCATTCATTATTCATTTTCCGCGTGTGTGCGTGCACGCATGGTGTGTGTGTGTGTGTGTGTGTGTGTGTGTGTGTGTGTGTGTGTGTGTGTGTGTGTGTGTGTGTGTGTGTGTGTGTGTGTGTGTGTGTGTGCTATAAAACTACAGGCTACAGACGCTCAGTATTGAAAAACTGGTGCTAATTATATGGGCAACATTCTTTAACAGCAATCAAGTTGTCATTGTTTGTGTCAAACAAGTTGTGAATTTGTTGTAACGTTAAAAAAGGAGATGACTTACTCTGGGCTGTTTCCAGCTCCCGTGGTTTCCAACGAAACATGATCAACAAAAAAACAAGGAATTGAAAGCTACTTACAATATGCCTAGGTTACATTAATTTCCCCTGATGGCAGCAATGTTCCACTTTCAGCTGGAATTCACGGTACATCAAAACCACACGTCTTCTTTAGATTTCAGTTCCCTTTATTTATTCACACAGTTCAGCAGTGGCATGTATTCAGAATCAGAGCCCAAATTAAAGCTGCATTTAGGGCGACTATCACTACCCAGCAGAAAAATAGATGCACTATAAATGGTTTTGTATAGCAGTCACGAACATGAGCATAGTTGTGGAAATGCTGGTGTTAGAAAACAAAGTTGACGGGAATTAAAGTGCTGCACATCGACTGTACAAATCTAGATTATTCATCACAAGAATTTTAATTCAGAAATCGAATAGGCTAATTAACTCTGAATTGTGAGATAAAATTCAGCATTCTGATAATAAAGTCAGAATACTTGGATAAAATCCGAATTCTGATAATTAAATCCAGCATTAAAGGTTCATTAAGAAGGTTCTCCCCAGTCATTTGTCGCCTGGTCGCAGTGTCGAGTTTTTTTTTTAAAGTAGTTCACTAGTCGTAGCGTGCAAATAAATTGCAGTGTCAGAATTCTGAGAATTTTGTCAGCATTCAGATTTCTCAGAATTCTCTTACGCTGCAAATTAAAGCGCTACTACTAGCAAACTAGTTTCAGCGTGACTGGAGAGAACTTCCTTAAATTAAGCGGAAGTGGGAGATTCCTTATTTTTTTTACCATTATTGTTTTATTAACAAATTTCTCCTACAGGGGATTGATAAAGTTCTATCTAGACTATTGAACAGAAAGAAACACTTGGTCATACTTTACACACTTTACCACTGAAACATTCAGAAGAGTCACGTTGACGAATCCGTAAATAACTGATTTTTTTCATTGGTTGTTGCGTTAAATCTTACCCAGATACAGTAGGGGTATTTTCTGATTGGCTTTTATGTAGCCCCTTTCGTTTTTTGATTGGCTGGTAAGAGGCAGGCTCGACTGAAGACTCCAGAGGCAGCAGGAGATGCACTTGATGAATCCTGCCGATTCCATAGCGAGAGCGGCGCTTCTGCAGATGAATTTAATAATGATCAATGGAATTTTACTGGGGCACTGGAGACTTTTACTGGGGCACGTGCCCCAGTAAAAAGGGGCTGACGACGCCTCTGAGAACAGCTGATACAAATTTGAGTTTTATGATTGTTTAACAAAAAGTTACCAAAAGTAAAAGGCAAAAAAACCTGAAAGAAAATGCAAAGAAAAGACAAGGAAATACCCAAGTAATTCAAAAATCACAAAGTCGTTTTATATCTTACAATCATGGGTACTCTTTGCCATATCTACAAGACTGAAGTCCGAACCCATATCTTAAAAACTAGATAAAAATACCAATCTACAGTATGCATACATCTTTAGACAAAATAAACTGTGTCTTAACAGAAAAGGTCCCCATAACATAGACATATGCTTGACTGATGTCAAGAATTCCCAAATCAGTACAGCACTAGGCTTTAATCCCTTCTCTAGATCAGCACACGAATGCATGTCAAGTATAAAATCGTTTAATTGTATACATATCATGAGTTTCATGATGGTTTGATTAATCTAAGTGGCAGCATAGCCAGTACATTGTCCAAGATTAGTTATGTGTTTTTACATTAAAACGCTACATAATCAGGGATGCAAATTAGCAGGAACAGGAACCCTAATCCCAAATTGAACACAAATTATTAAAAGGATGTGCTCTACATTGAAAAGTTATTCAGCCTATATATACACACGCACATTTCTTCACATTTTTCAGAAACTGTAGATGTTGGTTTGTTAAACTAGAGACAAGTGAAAGCTAAAAATAAAGGATTATATGATATATATGTAAACTACATAAAATGTAGGGTTAGGGTTAGGCTATATTTACACAAGGTCACACAAGGTCCACATCAATTGTTGAACAGCGGTGGTCTTCATTGAAAAGTAATTAGGCCTATCTACACATATTTTCAGAGAGACGATAGATTTTGAGAGACGAGTGGAATTTATATGAAACTTTCACTAATGTTTTTGTCATATAATTTAAGATTGTCTGATGACAGTGCTATCCTCATTTGGTTCCAGAATAGGGGTTGGGCCTTTGGGTTTCTAGGCCAGGACATCACTGACTTCTTGCACAACCTCGTCCTTAGTTGGACGTACTTCAGCTTGGGAAACATCTTGTCCAGCAGTATGAGAACGGCTACGTCCACCTTGTTGAGATGAAATCAAAGAGAGATTCATAACAACATGCCAACAATATAAGGGTAATAGGAATGCTAATGAACACTGGAATGCTAATAAATAAATGTAAGCATTTCATAAACATTTATTTCATTGCATACCTTCTCATCAAGAAGTCTCTGCTGGACCATGAAAAAAGTCTGCTGTATCAGACCGTTGACCGTTGCTTCACCAACGCCATTTCTTGTGCCGTTGGACAGCACAAACACTGTCTTCTCGCTGCTATGGACAGCATGGTGGAGGTTTTCAATGCAGGAAAGCCCAGGAATCCAGTCCCTCTCCTCTAAACAGAGAGAGAATCTTCTGTGGCCTGAGCTCTCCAAATGGATAACCAACTCATTGTAAACCCAGTCTCTCACGGCCTGGTTGTTTGTGTCAAACACCACGAAAGCATCATAGTGTTTTGGCGAGCAACTGGCAGACGAATGCAGGTAGCCCTTACATCCTGCCCATAGGATCTGTAGGCAGTACCACACATCCCAGCCATACAGATGTCTTAACAGTGGCAGAGCAATAAATGCACATATGAAGAGTGTACTTAAGAGGAAGGCCAAGCCACCATAGATCTCCTGACAGGAACGCTGGTCGACGGTCAGCACATGTTGACCCTGCAGGGGCTCTGGGAATCCACATTGAACAGCAGTGGTCAGGTGAGGAATACGTGTGTTGCTGGTCCGCAGGAATTCATCCAATCCGGAGTTGTTACAGTCACAGATGAAAGGGTTGTCATGCAGGGTAAGCAATTGAAAAGAAGTGCCATTTGTCAGCAGAGGTGGGAGTGACTGACGGTTCAACACTTTGAGAAAGTTGTCATTGAGATAGAGACAATGCAAAGCTTTGGCTTTACAGAAGAATTTATCAGGAAGATCAGTAATCTGGTTGCCACTGAGGTCCAACAAGGAAAGATGTGGTGGAAACTCTGTAATACTTGGATGCAGACTTGAAAGGTGATTTCCACTGAGATTTAGATGCGTTAGATTTCCGAGACATTGGAGGTTCGGCCATGTAAAATAAGAAAGGTAATTATTGCTAATGCTGATAGCCTGAATGCTCTTTGGTAGATTACAGAGGATCCGGTTTTCGATTGAACGCAGGCGGTTCTGAGAGATGTCCAAGTAGATTAAATTCTTCAGGTTCTGGAAGAAATGAATGTAGGTCTGGCCCTCTGTATACCACATTATATCTAGGCGATTCCCAGAAAAGTACAAATACTTCACGGAGTTGCTGCTCAGGTGCGGAGTAATTTGCTGACCCATGCCATTATTTGCAAGATTTAAAACCTCCAAATTAGTGAGCCTGTCAATAAACTCAAGATTATGACCCATTCCCTTCATACGAAATATATACTCATTTTGACTGAGGTCCAGTACCTTCAAAGTCCTGTTCAACTCACTGAATACATCCCTATAATATAGGTCAATTCTATTGTATGACATATCTAAGTAAGCTAAGCTTTTCAATTTATCAAAAAGTCTACCTCTTAACACCTGGTTTACATAATTGTAAGTCAGGTTCAAGCATACAACATTTTCCATACCATAGAAAAATTCTTTACGAAGGAAAATAAGATTATTTTGTGAAAGATCAACTGTAAACTTTTTTTGGCAGAATTTCTTTTTGAAATGCCACATTTCCAATATTGTATTGTTAGTTCTACAGGTGTTGCTTTCAATCATAGTTTGATTAATGTGTACTGATATTGGTGGCATTGGTAATTCTGAAAAGCCTTTGAAAACATTTTGATCCTGTGAGCCTTGTTCTAAACAGGACCCAAATGACACATTATAAGGGAGATAACTCAGTATGTTCTGGGAGACATCAATTTTTTTGAGGGAAGTTAACATTCCCACAGTGCTCATGTTGAAACATTTAATGAAATTCATGCGCATCTCCAGCATCTTAAGTTGTTTGAGTCTGGACAGAACCACAAGGCTTTGTTCTGAAACAGTGTTGAAAAAGTTCCCGCTTAACAGAAGGGTTTCGAGATTTGAGACATTTCCCAGATGTTCTGAAAGGATCAGTTCAGGAAATGTCTTGGATGGATAAGAGTTATAGTTGAGGCTGATCCATTTCAACTGCTTTAGCTCTGTAAAGAAGGTACCATTACGGATGGTGTAGGCAAGGTAGTTGCTGGAGAGATCCAACCTCTTCAGATGTGTCAAAGGTAGAAAAATACCCTCTGGTATATTGTTCAAAGAGTTTCCCCTAATGCTCAGAAAATGAATGGAGCTGTTTTTCGTATTGAATGAATTAGGGTGAAGCTTTAGGGAGGCATTGTTAGGGCAAGGAAAACAAGGGCGGGCTGCGTGGTCACAACGCTGACAATTCCATTCTAGATTTAGTTCCTCCAGGTTAGGAACATTAGCAAATGCCCCTTCTGGAACCTCACTTATTGTATTTTCTTGCAATTCCAATTTCATAAGGGAAGCTGGCAAACCTAGTGGTATTGATGTCAAATTGTTGTATCCAAGGGTTAGAACTTTTAGATGTGATAGCTCCTTGTAAACGTCCTCATGGATGTAAAATGACTGGTGGCAAGGGTTTTCATTATAACAGTTCATTGATAGGAAGAGCTGCTCTAGATGTGGGGTTCCAAAAGGGATGATGATTTTGAAAATGCAGTTACTCTCGAGATCCAGGACCTTAATTCTTTCCGGTAACCAGGGTAAAGTGGTAAGGCTGTTTCCTGACAGATGTAAATAAGTGAGGTTGTTCAGACTCCTGAAGGCATCCTTGTGTATTCTGACTCCACAGGAGGGGCTGTTTATGTTTCGAATGCTATTGGGATCACAATTCCACATCATTTTCAGAGTGATTAGATTTGGAATGCCAGAGAATTTACGCTGTCCTACTTCCCGTATCTTGGTGTGACTTAGGTCAACAAACGTTACATTCATTGAAGTGAAAACAGGGATATCATCGAGTGGCCTGTCAGTGCAGTATATCTCAGTATCGTTTTCATTATTGTCACATGGTAAAAACAGGGGGATTCTTCCTCTCAATGAAGGGAGTTGGCTCAGTAATAGAATAACCACTATTTGAAAGATACCCTGAAAAGAAAAATGGAAAAGCATTTTTCATCAGTTATTGTAATGTTGACTTGCGGTTTTGTATTTTATAGGTAGGTCAAAAGAGTAAAATCGTTTTGAGTATATGTTCCAAGAGTATAAATGGATGGCACGTAAGCCGTTTTAAAAGTCCACTCTGATCCTAATTTTAATTTCAGATATTTCAGATATCCTTCCTAATTTTTCTTAGGAAGGATGACATTTGGGATGTCTGAAATATAAATTGTTATCAGAAGAAGGTCATTTTGTTATCCTGAAATTGTTTTTACCACGAAGTATTGAATCACAGATATCTGTAATAGATATCTAGCTATAACATGTTCAAATGGCTGGCCTAGGCACTAGACGAGATACAGTGTGTAATTCAATGTATACATCATGTCTTATAATCCTAAATATTTACATATTTCTTGATTATAATAATATTCACATAAACAATATGATGCTTTTATCCTCATGTGCCAAACTAACACCACAAGATTTTCATTTTTTTTAATTTAGAGCTGTCTTTTAATTGCCATTCTTGATTTAAACCCTGCGTAGTACATTTCACACATGGCTGGTTGTATAGGTATGATGACAGATAATTACCCGCAATATTTCTAGAAGATTAAAATGTATAGTTTCAATCTTCAATCTAACGTGAGTCAGAGCCATCAATATAA
Organism: Gadus morhua; assembly: GCF_902167405.1. Lineage (NCBI taxonomy): Eukaryota > Metazoa > Chordata > Actinopteri > Gadiformes > Gadidae > Gadus > Gadus morhua. The sequence goes on along the minus strand of NC_044048.1, from coordinate 13,829,552 downwards.
AGATTTAACCTGGCTCCTTTGACAATGTCCAGACTGATGGAATTTGAAATAATCACATCGTTGACCTTTCTGATAAGAGGAACTTTCAGATTTTTCAGAATAAACTAGGTGCTGTCAATTTAATTTCAGCAAATGTGAATAACCATTAGCCATTCTATATGTCTAAGAGAAGTCTACATCAGAATCAAGTCAAAATCCCTGTAGTGTTAGCTTGGCATAATACAATTTCAGTGATCAATAGTCTAAAAATATTAGGAAATATCATAAATGTCCTACCATTATCTCTACCGGACTGATTTCTTAAGACGCAACTGTTGGTCATGACAGCTCTGCAGAAGTGAAACACGATGGTTGGGTCATGTGAATAAGATTGGTCACATGACCAACGTCAAGTGCCTACCCATTACATTGATTTATTTTGTTTTAAACATTTTGAAAATGAAAATGTTTATTCAATGAAATTTATGGAAGCTGGTGATGTATAAACCAAAGGCCATTGCTTAGAATTAAGACAATTTAGCTTATAGTGAAATGAAGAGAGCATACATCTTTAATATCATAGATAGATTATAAGACATGTATTTATCAGAATACATTATTGTGTTCAGTTAAAGTAAAATGAGGTCATTTAGGTACTCAAGATTAGTTTTCTGATATAAAGGTCACACACAGATGTCAATTTACCATACAAGCATTTAACAAAAATCTGAAAATCTGTCTAATTACTGATCCATTTGACAGAAATGTGAGCTGCAGCCTGCTAGTGTATGTGCATTCAAAGCACTGCACTGTGAGCTATGTTGCTTGAGACATTAAAATCATTAACTAATGTTAGGTATAATCACACATTAAAGTACAAATCAAAAAGTTATTAAAGAACAGACATTCTTGCCATTAAATGCACTTGGGCGTGACTTCCTTCCTTTTTCTCTTCAAACCGGCCCAATTCATTAGAAATCAGCCCAGTGGCTGTTCTACAGAATGGAGTTGAGGAAGGCGTAATTTTTTAAAGAAAAATGTTAACCTGTTCATACTTTATTATAATACATTTTAAGACATGTAAACAGGTTAAAATTACACAGTCACTGTTGTCTACATAGCTGTAGGTTGAGCTTCAAATAGCTTTGATGTAGTTAATGCTTTAGACCTAGTTATCTCCCCCCAAACAAAAATGATGATCAGGGAAGAAATACTGTATTGCCTCACTGTAGCTAGTGTAATGTAGTTATTAAGTGTCATGATAAGAAAGCAACCATCAAATGAAGTCTAATAAATCACCTCTGTTGCTGTCTCTGTATATCTTAAGTCATTTATAATAGTAAAACAAAATAAATATATTTTTATAGATCCCTACTCACAAGGAGATTTCGCAGAAGTTTATTTTTGCTTTGCTTCCCCTGAAAGGTTAATTTGATATACAATTTGTTCGTACAATCATGACAAATGATTACGGCTTTAAATGTTTTTGAAGCGTGAATGCATCAATGATGTAGAATGAAGATGAAAAAGATTTTCAAAGATTACTAAAACGGTCAACATGAGATTCACAGACGACCTACAGGAAGGAGCAAATACAGAATGACAGAATGAGTCAGATAGAGACATGGTTTCCTTTGCCTACTGTGTGTACAAGCCTCATCATTAGATCATTAGAGAACTAGGATAGTTAAAAATAGACACAAGATTAACTATTAAAATAATATCAAATTACTCGATAATGCGCATGGTTTTCACCAGTGTACAAGGGGGGAAATAGGAAAGTGACTAAAATTATATCAAATTAATGCGCATGGTTTTCACCGGCGTGCAAGGAGGGAAACAGGAAAGTGACTACAATAATTCAATTTTCATTCAATCAATTTTTTTTTACAATTATTGAATCAAATTAGGTAAACTGGTTTGACAAAGTGTTCAGCCAATTAGCAGACGCTTTTATCCAAAGCGACTTACATCGGTTTATGAACACATTGACACACCGACGGCAGAGTCAACCATGCAAGGCGACATCCAGCAGTTAGGGTTAAGTGTCTTGCTCAGGGACACATCAAAACTCAGCTAGGAGGAGCTGGGGATCAAACTAGCAACCTTTCGGTTACAAGACAACTGCTCTACCTCCTGAGCTAAGCCGACCCAATGGCCCCCTTGGTTGACAAAATACTTACCGTCTTAACCTCTATAGTCATCACACTTATGATTCTGGGGTTATGCTGCGTGCCTATACTTCGGGGATATGTCAGGAGAACTGTTGGTGTCATTCAGATGCTGGTCAGGAATGAAGCTCCTCTGTTTTTGTATCATTCACAGGACCTGATAGACCTGGCTAGTACGACGGAGGAGGACCGGCTGTAGCGACCCGTTCTGCCTACTGTTGAGGGTTTGACACTGTAACAGTGGAGCCTTCCCTTGTGGAAGGTTAGACGCAGAGGTGAAGAAGAACGACCCCAAGAGGCATAAAGGCCCGGGCGTCAAACACATACCCAGCATCTTCTCCGATGGAGCAGCAGTAATGATGGCATTACAAAGGATTGGAACGCCTTAAAAGAAAGAATTGGATCATGGACACAAAGAGAGAAGACAAGTGCCTGTCGGATGAGACAAGACAGAAACACATCGGCTGATGTTTCTGAACAAAGACTTAGCACCTGGAAAGACCTGTTCCATGTTTTTTGAGTATAATGATGTTAAATGTAATGTTTCTAATTTTTGTGTTTTATAAAAGTGCATTGAATGGAGGATAGGGTAATCGAGGGGTCATCTAGATCGTAAAATGATTATTCGGATGGGCTAAGGGATGTGTGTGTGTGACTTAATAAGTCCTAAGGGGGGATATGTAGTAGAAAATAATGAAGGTGTAAAAGGATATTGGACAAATCTTGATGCATAATTAGTGGGACAGGCTCCAGACCGGCTACAGACCTTGTTCCATTGTTATTCAACAGCTCAGAGGATCAGACAGACATCCCTTTGCTCTGTAGCCAATGTCATCAGTCTATCTCTCAGTTCACTTAGGTACAAGTAAAAGTAAGGTTAACGTAAAGCATGAATTATACAAGAATATAAGGTAAATATATTTACAATGGAGCCAAATGTTAAACACTTGATATTACCTGGCTTTCCTTGGTCAACAAGTATTTGCATCCTGAGGTACATTTACATGTGTTCCGCATTCACGTGTTGCAAAAGATATACCTCCAGCCCCTTCATTTTGAGCGGCCCCTCAAAGACGGCTGGCCCACGTCACGGTGAGAGGAAACGCACTCCTACGGTTTCTCGTCTGTGGTTTTAGAATGTTTATTCTGTAGGCTCAAAGTTGGAGTTAGGTTAACTAATCCGTACCACGGTTAAAATACAGACACTACCAGCTTTAGGATTATGACTGTATATGCCACAGACAAATAAAGTGGCATTGTTAACAATTACAAATGCATATTTTACTGTTTAAATTAATATTGCTTTCACAGGGCTCCTCTCTTGATCCCATGTGGCAACTGGCAAGTCATGGTGATTTAAGATCAGGTTAATAACACAGGCCATGAATGGGTTTTAATAAAAGACCTCATTTCATATAACTAATGTATAACATCAAGTAACTAATGTGTAATAATTATGTTATCCTTCTGTACGTAATGCTTGAATGGAATGTATGGAATGTATTTTAGACATTGTGGGCGGGACATGAATGCTAATGGTGAACGGGGCGGGCCCGTAGTTTATAGCATTGGGATTGGCCAAGGACATCTTGGGGGCGGCCACACAATTAGGATATAAATCGGAGCTCAGAGTCTGTCTCCGAGTTCTTTGCAAACCATTTCAGGTGATGTAGTTCCTCTGTGCGGTGGCAATAAAGCCTTGATAGTTTAATCCTAGTCCTTCTCGACCTCTCGTAATTTGTTAAAGTATGTTAAAGTATAAGGATTATATTACACTTAAAAATAGCACTAAGAATTGTGTAGCATCTTATCCAAGCTATCTTTGTTGCGTACAGGGGATGTATTAACAACAATTGTAAGTGCTTGTCACTTGTTTCTATGAACATCTTTACTGTAAAGACAGCAATATATTGTTGTTCCTCTTTCTTCTGACAAATGTACTAAGTAAGAACATTGTAAGCCGCTATGGATAAAAGTGTCGGCTAAATGTCCTAAATGTAAATGTAAGCCACTCAGCCACAATCACAGAATGAGGACTGCCTCACCGGGTTTGTTTATTAGATATTAACACTTTTTCCACCAAACTCACAACAGCAGCTGATATAAATTTGAGATTCATGATTGTTTAACAAAAAGTTACCAAAAGAAAATGCAAATAAAGGACAAGGAAACATGAATCAAAAAGTATGTCATGGTTACTCTTTGCCATATCTACAAGCAGATTGAAGTGCCAACCCAAATTAAAAATCGCTTTATTTAAAAAATGTGATTAAAAATACAAATCCAAAGTATGCATCTTTAGACCCAATAAAGTGTCTTAACAGAAAATGTCCCCCAAAAATGTAGCCATATTCTTGATTCATTTCATATTCCCAAATTAGTACAGCAGTGGGCCTTCATCCCTTCTCTAGATCAGCACACGAATACCTGTCAAAATTGTAATTGTTTAATTGTAAACATGTGAGTTTCATGATGGTTTGATTAATCTAATGGCAGTACATTGTCCAACATTGGTTATGTGTTTTTACATTAAAACGCTACATAATCAGGGATGCAAATGATCATGGACAGGAACCCTAATCTCAAATTGAACACAAATTATGTAAAAGGATGTGTTCTACATTGAAAAGTTATTCAGCCTATGTATACACGCGCATTTCATCACATTTTTGAGAAACACTAGATGTTGGTGTGGGTTAAACTAGAAACAAGTTAAACTTGTCTCTAGTTTAGGATTATGTAAACTATATAAGATTTAGGGTCAGGTTTAGGCTATATTTAACAACACACAAGGTTTGCATCAATTGTTAAACAGCGGTGGTCTTAATTAAAAAGTAATTTGGCCTATTTAAACACATTTTCAGAGAGAAAATAGTTGTAACTTTGTTACTTTGTATAACGAGTAGAGTTTATATGAAACTTTCACTAATGTTGCTGTCATATAATTTAAGATTGTCTGACGACAGTGCTGTCCTCATTTGGTTCCAGAATAGGGGTTGGGCCTGTGGATTTCTAGGCCAGGACATCACTGACTTCTTGCACAACCTCGTCCTTAGTTGGAGGTACTTCAGCTTTGGAAACATCTTGTCCAGCAGTATGAGAACGGCTACATCCACCTTATTGAGATGACATCAGAGAGAGATTTATAACAACATGCCAACAATATAAGGGTAATAGGAATGCTAATGAATGTAAACAAATAAATTAATGCATTTCATAAACATATATTTCATTGCATACCTTCTCATCAAGAAGCCGCTGTTGAACCATGAAAAAAGTCTGCTGTATCACACCGTTGACTGTTGCTTCCCCAACGCCATTTCTTGTGCCATTGGACAGAACAAACACTGTCTTCTCGCTGCTATGGACAGCATTGTGCAGGTTTTCAATGCAGGAAAGCCCAGGAATCCAGTCCCTCTCCTCTAAACAGAGTGAGAATCTTCTGTAGCCTGAGCTCTCCAAACGGATAACCAACTCATTGTAAACCCAGTCTCTCACAGCCTGGTTGTTTGTGTCAAACACCACAAAAGCATCATAGTGTTTTGGCGAGCAACTGGCAGAAGGATGCAGGTAGCCCTTACATCCTGCCCATAGGATCTGCAGGCAGTACCACACATCCCAGCCATAAAGATGTCTTAACAATGGCAGAGCAATAAATGCACATGTGAAGAGTGTACTTAAGAAGAAGGCCAAGCCACCATAGATCTCCTGACAGGAACGCTGGTCGACTGTCAGCACACTTTGACCCTGAAGTGACTCTGGGAATCCACATTGAACAGCAGTGGTCAGGTAAGGAATACGTGTGTTGCTGGTCCGCAGGAATTCCTCCAATTCTGAATTGTAGCATTCACAGCTGAAAGGGTTATTATGTAGGGTAAGCAACTGAACAGAAGTGCCATTTTTCAGCTGGAATGGGATTGACTGACGGTTCAGCACTTTGAGAAAGTTGTCATTGAGATAGAGACACTGCAAAGCTTTGGCTTGACTGAAGAAATTATCAGAAAGATTGCTTATCTGATTGTTACTGAGGTCCAAGACAGAAAAATCTGGTGGAAACTCTGTCACACTGTTAGGCAGAGATGAAAGTTGATTTCCACTAAGATTTAGATGGCTAAGATTTCCAAGACATGTGAGGTTCAGCCATGGAAAAGTACTGAGGTAATTATTGCTAATGCTGATGGCCTGAATGCTCACCGGTAGATTACAGAGTTGTCGTTGTTCGAATGAACGTAGCATGTTCTGAGAGACGTCCAAGTATATTAATTTCTTGAGGTCCTGGAAGAATTGAATGTAAGTCTGGCCCTCTTTACCCCACATAATATCTAGGTGATTCCCAGAAAAGTACATATACTTCACAGAGTTGCTGCTCAGTCGTGGAGTAATTCGAGTTCCAATGCCATTATTTGCAAGATTTAAAACGTCCAGATTTGTTAGACCGCCGAACTCAAGACGATGACCCATTCCCTTCATACGAAAGTGATACTCGTTGTGACTGAGGTCCAACACTTTCAGAGTCTTGTTCAACTCAGTGAATGCCTCTCTATAATATAGGTCAATTCTATTGTATGACATATCTAGGTAAACTAAGCTTTTCAAGCGACTGAAAAGTCTACCTCTTAAAGCCTGGCTTGCATAATTATAAGACAGGTTTAAACACACAACATTTTCCATACCATCAAAAACATCTTCGTGTAGGAAAATAACATTATTTTGAGAAAGATCAATTGTCAAGTTATTTCGGCAGAATTTCTGGTTGAAATACCACATTTCAAATACGATATTGTTAGGTGTTCTACAAGTCTCATTTTCAGTCTCAGCTTTATACATGTATGCTGATACTGGTAGCATGGGTGAATCAGAATAATCTTTAAAAACATTTGAATCCTGAGAGCCTTGTTCTAAAGAGTACCTAGATGACACATTGTGATAACTCAGTATGTTCTGAGAGAGGTCTAATCTGCTGAGGGAAGGCAACATTCCCAGAGTGTTCATGTTGAAATTGCTGATGAAATTCATGCGCATCTCAAGCTTTTTAAGTTGTTTAAGTCTGGACAGAACAACAAGGCTTTGTTCTGAAACAGTGTTAAAAAAGTTTCCGCTTAACAGAAGGGTTTTTAAATTTGAGACATTGCCCAGGTGTGGTGAAAGGATCAGGTCAGGAAATATTTTTAGTGGCTGATAGTTATAGATGAGGCTGATCCATGTTAACTGCTTTAGGTCTGTAAAGAAGGTACCATTACGGATGGTGTGGGCCAGGTAGTTGTCCGAGAGATCCAACATCACTAAATTTGTCAAAGGGAGAAAAAGACCTTCTGGTATATTGTTCAAAGAGTTTCCTCTCAATCTCAGTTTTTTAATAGAGCTGTTTTTTGCATAGAATGAATTTGGGTGTAGCTGTAAGGAGGCATTGTTAGGGCAAGGTACACAAATGCGGGCTGCGTGGTCACAACGCTGACAATTCCATTCCAGATTTAGCTCCTCCAGGTTAGGAAAATGGGCAAATGCCCCTTCTGGAATCTCGGTAATTGTATTCTCTTGCAAGTCCAGAGCAATAAGTGAAGCTGGCAATCCTAGTGGTATTGATGTCAAATTGTTGTATCCCAGGGTAAGATTTTTTAGATGTGATAGCTCCTTGTAGACATCCTCATAGATGTAAAATGGCTGGAAACAAGGGTTTTCATAATAACAGTTCATGGTGAGGAGGAGCTGCTCTAGATGTGGAGTTCCAAAAGGGATGATAATGTTGAAAATGCAGTTACTCTCGAGATCCAGGACCTTAATGCTTTCTGGTAACCAGGGTAACGTGGTAAGGCTGTTTCCTGCCAGATATAGATAAGTGAGGTTGTGCAGACTCCTGAAGGCATCCTTTTCTATTCTGACTCCACAGGGGGGGTTGTTTGTATTTTTAGAACTTCTCGGATCACAATTCCACGTCATTTTCAGAGTGGTAAGATTTGGAATACCAGAGAATTTCTGTGGTCCCACTTCCCGTATCTTGGTGTGACTTAGGTCGAGAAACGTTGCATTCATTGAAGTAAAAAAAGGGATGTCATCGAGTTGCCTGCGAGTGCAGTATATCTCAGTACCGTTTTCATTATTGTCACATGGAAAAAACAGGGGGTTTCTTCCTCTCAATAAAGGAAGTTGGCTCAGTAACAGGAAAATCACTTTCTTAAAGTTATCCTGAAAAGAAAAATGGGAAATAAGTTATAAATTGACTATTTCATCATTGACTACATTCTTGACTGCCGATTTTGAATTGTATAGGTAAGTTTAAAGAGCAGTATAATCAGTTTTGGTCATTTTTCTATGTGACTTTCCAAGGGTGTAAAGAGATGGTACGTATGGCAAGCCATTTTCACATTTAATCAAAGTGCATTCCTATCCATATTTTTGACTAGTAAACACGCAATACGGATAATTACGTAATTACATTACGTAATTATCCGTCAAAATAATTGACGGATAATTCAATCATAATTGCATAATTGCATTATGACTGGAAACAATGCAATTGCAGGTATCCACAAATGTATTGTGGATATCTCTGCGGTTATTTAATATAATTTTCTGGATATCCAAAAACAATAATTGATATATATGAACATTAATAAGGGTTCAAAATGGCTCTCTTCAGTTACGAGTAACAATTTGATTAGAGATATGTTAATTGGAGTTTTCCCTACTAAGAATTCAATATCTATCTAATATCAAGAGTTCTATCATAGGACAAAAAATTAAGTGTTTCAAACTTTGCATACAGATATGATGGCTACCGGAGTGTGCCTACTATAGCGGAAGGCAGAGTCAACCAAATAAGGCATACAATAATTTTATTTTTTACATTATACACGGTATCTCCTCCTCAATCATAATTTCTAATTCATATCTAATTGTTACATTGGTTACAGGTTAGTTTAATAGGATACAGCAAATACACGTTTTATTAATATATTTAGCACCTTAAATTAATGTAGTTGGATGTGTGAATGCTCAGTTCATATTGCTTCTCAATTTCGCTCTGCACATTTTTTGTGATAAGTTAATTACTAAATTACACAATTTCAGCACAGGGAATTATATTCTTATCTTTTTGTCTGGAAGTAGTCTTTGATGTCTGAATCAGGTTAAAAAATCCTAGATTGCAAGCTTGGCATAATACAATTTGATAGATCAACAGTGAAAACAAAATATCATAAATTACCTACCATTATCTCTTTGGACTGATCTTTAAGTGGAGACTGTGTGACGGTGATAATAGGTCTGCAGAAGTGAAACATGCTGGATATGTCCTGTTACGTTAGTCAGATTCCCCTCAAACCTCAATTGGGTGTGAAAAGGGAAGAGCACACGTGGATCTGTATCGACCTCACTCTGACCGTCACTACGGTCTAAAAAGGAATGAGTACATCGTTCTGCCTATCACCGAAACCATATGTCAAAAAACGTCATGCCCATGACCTCCGGAAGCAGAACCTCCTGCGCTTGTAAATAGCATGGATTGCTACCGGTTCGTCCTCTTTACATTGATCGCCTCACCGGACCAGGTAAGACGTTGATCTATTTTTCAGAGCCATAGCACGCAGCCACAAGATCGTAACCCACGGGTACAGGCGCCTTTGTGTCCCTGTTGATCAGTGTGTGGACTGTGTAGTTAACTCTCTTGCGTTAAACGTACAGATCACTTAAAGGTGCGGCCACACCAGACGCGTATCTCGCGTACTTCGCGTATGAAATCGCCATTTTCTCCATAGGGAACCATTGGTTTACGCGCGTATTACGCGTATTACGCGTATTTCGCGTATTAAGCAACATTTTACGCGCGTATAGCGCGTATGTGGCGCGTATATTTACGCGCAATACGCGCTATATGCGCTATACGCGCGTATATCGCGTATATCGCGTACATTTCAAAAGAGTTCAAAAAATTGAACTTTTTACGCGAAGTACGCGAGATACGCGTCTGACGAGACACGCATTGCCCAATCAGCGTTGAGCTTGACCCGACGTCACTGGCAGAGAGTAGTGAGCTTGGACAGAAGCATACGGCCGACATCTTCATTTTTTCTGTGTGGAAATAGTAACATAGTTACGCCATTAAATGCTTTTATGGAAACATTTCTAGCGAGAAATGTGCATTTTACTTTCATAATGTTCACTCGGTGAATGTGAAGGATGTTTGGTTTGATAGTTATGACGAAGAGGGAACGCTCCGTTCACTTGCATGGACAGAGTCTCTGGTTACTAAGCAACCTCAACGTCTTGGCGGACTATTTCTCTGCTGGGAAACACACCAGACACACCATGTGAAGTTATTTAACCCGATTATTGTTATTTATATCCGAGATTATTTAATCTAACCCGATCTAAACTCTATCACCCAAACACGGCGGCGTTGGGGTTTCCTACCTCGGACTCCAGCGCAGCCACGGCCGACAACTTTCTTTATTCTGGGTGGAAATAGTAACATAGTTACGCCATTAAATGCGTTTATGGAAACATTTTTAGCGAGAAATGTGCATTTTACTTTCGTAATGTTCGCTCGGTGAATGTGAAGGATGTTTGGTTTGATAGTTATGACGAAGAGGGAACGCTCCGTTCACTTGCATGGACATGGACTCATCTAGGCGAGTGACGTAGGCGCGTATAGCGCGTATAGCGCGTATTGCGCGTATGCGACCATTTTTGACACAAAATGGTCAAGCAACATTTTACTCGCGTATCTCGCGTAAAAAGTACGCGAGATACGCGTCTGGTGTGGCCGCACCATAACGTTGGACTATAAATTGTCTTTTTCGTTTGTTTGGTAGAGCACTAGCGCACCCTAGCCAGCTGTCCGCAGCTGTGCGGTTTGTGTGAGCCCGCTAGGTTGCGTCCGCGCACTGGTGCGGGCCACCGCTGCGCTTTTTAGTTGCTGTTTGTGACCAGACACAAGGCGAGCCTTTGCGACGCATTCGTGCGTGCCTGCCGGCCACCTTGCACTACGGGCAGATTGTTTGTTGCCGGTAGTATATTGTTTGAGTTAAATTCCCAGAGTGAAGTTAAAATCTTTGCATTAAGCCAGCTGGTGCATCCGTGCGCTGGCGTGAGCCACTATAATTTGTATTATTGCAGGCACAATATCGTGTCATATACTTTTGATTTGTGGTTAGCTCCTCTACTGCCATTTATTAAATAGCCAGGTAGAGTGGAGATTCTTATTTAAAATAAATAATTATTTATGATTTTGGTGTACTGAATTAGTGTATGCTTTCTGAATTACCAATTAGTGTGCATTGTCATTATTCAGCCAATTACTGTCTTCACCTGGGTGGTCACTCCTGACTTTGCGTCAGTAGAAGTGCTTAATCAAACAGCACCCTATAGCCGCCGTCCGCAGCCGCTGGGGGGAGTGTGAGCCGGGTCAGGTGCGTCCGCGCGCCCTTGCCGGCCACCAAGGTGTATTCCTGACTTTGCGTCGGTAGAAGTGCTTAATCCAACAGCGCCCTATAGCCGCTGTCCGCAGCCGCTGGGGCAAGTGTGAGCTGGGTCAGGTGTGTTCGCGCGCCCGTGCCGGCTACCAGAGCCCTCTGGTTATTCGGTGTTGGGGGAAGTGCAGTTTGCCAGAATGGCCCCACACCACTGCAGAATCTGCAGCGCGGCGATGAGCGCTGACGATGGGCACAGGGAGTGCCCTGATTGCCTGGGGGCCGTCCACGTGCTGGAGGACGTAGGCAACCCCTGCAGTGCAGCAGTTGACCTGTCCAGGGGGGAGCGACTTCGCCGTGCCAACCAGGTGCGTGGTCACGCGCAGGGGGGCAGGGCGGAGAGGCGACGCTCACCCCTTCCGTCGCCCCGATCCCGTAAGCGTGGGCATAAGCACACACGCAGACATTCAGAAGATCAGCAGTATGAGTCTCCCCGTAGGTCTGACAAAGAAGAGACCCCCAGGCCGGCGAAGCGCCCCGCCCCGGCTGAGGCAGCAGGGGGCGGTAGCGCCGAGTCGCGTCAAATCCTCGCAGCCCTCCAAGCACTAACAGAAAGGCTAGGCAGGCTGGAGGAGCAGAGAGGCCCGCCATCCCTACCATCAGGCCAGCAGGGTTTACCCTTACGCAGGCCTGACAGTCAGGATGAGCAAGAGGACGAGGCCAATGATGTGCTATCTCTCCTGGCATCACAGGCCACGGAGGACACAACAGGTGGAGCTGGCCGCGGTGGTGAACCACGTACGGACTCTAGAGATGAGTCCACAGGGGTGGGGGAGACGCCTGTTAGCTCTCTGATGTCCAGGGTGCTGAGCGCCGCTAACATCCTGGGCCTCCAGCCCCCCACACCGGACCCAGTCCCTCAGGGGGGTGTTTGGGATGGCGTCTCGCACACTAGCCCCCCACCTTCTATTCCTGTGGCAGGGGACTACACCAGGATGCTCACGTCCAGTTGGGGCAGGGCCTCGAAGCGGCCCCAGTTTAATGCAGGCTGTCGTCAGCTGGCAATGACTGTTTACCCAGCTGAAACAGGGCTTGGGGACATGCCACCAGTGGAGGCGTTAATTGCCTCCTTGACACCGCTGGGCCCTGCCCGGGTGTCCTCCAACCCAAGTTGCCCACGTAAGGAGTGTGCAAAGACGGATCGTCTGGTCACTCGCTCCTTTAATGCATCGGCACGAGCAGCCCGCACAGGCAACGCTCTAGCTATGACACTGGCGGCTCTGCGTAGGACGCTAGACCCGGCGGACGGAGATGCCATGGGCCTGGTGGAAGCTGCCCTATCGGCTCACGCCCAGCTTACACGTGACGTGGGAGATTCGATGGCGGCTGCAGTGTTGTGCCGTCGGCAGGTGTGGCTTGCGCAGACCTCTCTGCCAGAGGCCATCAGGACGGAGCTGCTCAACCTCCCTGTGACACCTGGGCATGTTTTTCATCCGGAGACCCAGACGGTGTTGGACCGCACTGAACGTGCTGTAGCGTCTAGGGAGGCGGTCCAGCGCGTATGTATTAGAACAGGGCTAGCCGCTAACCAAGCACCAAGGGGTAGGCCCAGGCAACAGCGGCCCAGCTGGCCTTCACGGACAGCTGGTAACTTTCGGGACCGGCCTGTTCAGGCGGCAAACCAAGGTCCAGCCCGAGATCCTCAATCTAGAGGGAGACGGGGACAGAGACCAAGTAGGGGCAAGTACGCAGGCCGCCGCGGCGGTGCTGCATAGCGGTCAGGGGCTGCCTGTCGGATGCCCTTCCCAGTTGTCTCGGATCTCCTGGGAGGGGATTGTGCCAGACCCTTGGGTTGTGGCAACAGTAGCCCGTGGGTACCGGCTACAATTTCGACGGCGGCCCCCGGCTTTTTTAGGGGTCAAGGTAACGCCTGTAAAAGACCCAATTTTAAAGTCAGTGCTCGACAAGGAGGTCCAGGAGCTACTTTTAAAAGGTGCCATAGCAGAGGTACCACTCAGCGCACAGCAAGTTGGGTTTTATTCCAAATACTTTATTGTGCCCAAAAAGGACGGCGGTCAGCGGCCTGTCCTCGATCTAAGGCCCCTGAATCAGTACCTCAAGGTGTTGCCATTCAAAATGGTCCACACCGCAGTGGTGATAAGGTCAATTCAGCAGGGAGAGTGGTTTACGTCTCTGGACTTAAAGGACGCCTATTTCCATGTCCCAATCTGCCCGGAACACAGGCCATACCTCCGGTTTGCTTTCCAGGGCAGGGCGTTCCAGTTCCAGGTCCTCCCCTTCGGCCTCTCACTGGCCCCAAGAGTTTTCAGCCGAGTGGTCTCCGCCGCACTAGCCCCACTACAGGCACGGGGGTTGAAGATACTCCCGTACCTGGACGACTGGCTTATTTGCGCCCCCTCTCGAGAGCAGGTAGTGCGCGACACCAATACATTGCTGGCCCACATCCAGTTCTTGGGATTTACAGTCAACTGGAAGAAGAGCAATGTGCAGCCCCGTCAACAGGCAGTGTTCCTGGGGATTCACTTAGATTCAGCCAGTATGAAAGCGTCTCTCACTGGTCGGAGAGCGGACAGCTTGATCGAGACCCTGAGGCATTTTCGGCTGGGCAAGCTGGTTACCGCCAACAGAGTCCAGAGACTGCTGGGCTCGATGGCTGCAGCAGCTGTAGTGGTTCCACTAGGTCTGCTGAGGTCTCGGCCCTTCCAGTGCTGGTTCAATGCTTTCCAACTCCACCCAAGAGACGACAGGCAGGTCAAGCTGTGTGTTTCTCGAGCTTGCATTTGGGCCCTGCGTCCTTGGAGGAACAGGGAGTTCCTGCTCAGAGGTGTCCCCCTGGGGGGTCTTCCACACAGGAGACAGGTCATCTCGACAGATGCATCCCTAACAGGGTGGGGGGCTGTCTGGGAAGGACGTTCGGCAAGGGGCATTTGGCAACCTCCGTGGACATCGGAGCATATAAATGTCCTCGAATTGAAGGCCATTCACCTCGCCCTTCAGCGATTCCTGCCAGCGATACAGCGCAACCACGTTCTGGTGAGATCGGACAACACCTCAGCGGTGTATCACGTCAATCACCAGGGGGGGACAAAGTCCCGGAGATGCCTCCAGGTGGCGGAGGAACTACTAACATGGGCATGGCCTCGACTTGCCTCAGTAAGGGCTGTGCACATTCCGGGCGTAGCAAACAGTGCGGCCGACATGCTCTCCAGGACGGGACCACTCCCGGGAGAGTGGAGACTGCACACAGACGTTGTAGAACAGATCTGGATGCGTTACGAGGTTGCGCAAGTGGATCTGTTTGCGTCAGCGGAAACAACCCACTGCCCAGAGTGGTACTCTCTCAGGGGGCAGGGGGGCAGTTTGGGCCTGGATGCTCTATCACAAGAGTGGCCGACAGGCTTGTTGTACGCTTTTCCTCCGATCCCTCTCATCCCTCAGGTTCTGCAGAGGATCAAGGAGGGCCAACACATAGTCCTGTTGGTTGCCCCACGTTGGCCAGCGAGACCCTGGTTTGCAGATCTGCTCCAGCTACTGCAGGGTCAGCCATGGCAATTGCCGAGCAGGGCAGACCTGCTGGCACAAGCAGGTGGGCAGATATGGCATCCAAACCCGGTCGCCCTGCGCCTTTGGGTTTGGCCAGTACAGAGCCCGTCACTGAGCGTTTAGATGCGTCTGTTCAGGAGACACTCAACAACGCTAGGGCTCCATCAACTAGAGCCAGCTATGCACTCAGGTGGAGAATTTTCTCAGACTGGTGCCAGAGTATGGATATTGAGCCAGCAGCGGCTTGCCCTGTGCCTCACGTGCTGCGTTTCTTGCAGTCCCAGTTGGACCAAGGCAAGGCGGTCAGTACGGTGAAAGTCTACGCTTCTGCCATTTCTGCTTTCCACCAGGGCACGAACAACGGGCCTCTCGGGAGGCATCCCTTGGTGGGCCAGTTCTTGAAGGGAGCACGCCGTTTGCGCCCAGCCCGTACCCTACGGGCACCAGGCTGGGACCTCCCGATGGTTTTAGCATCACTCACTGGAGCTCCGTACGAGCCCATTGCGGATGCCGATCTACGCTCTTTGTCATTGAAAACAGCATTCCTTTTAGCCCTCTGCTCTGCAAGACGGGTTGGGGAGCTGTGTGCCCTCTCTGTCAGTGACGATTGCCTTAGGTGGAGGGAAGGTGGCACCAGTGTGTCACTGTGGCCAAATCCAGCCTTCCTGCCAAAGGTTGTTAATAGGCAGTCCATTAATCAGGTTTTGGAGGTGGATGCGTTTCAGCCCGCCTCTGCCTCACAGGCAGAGCAGGAGAGGTTGCTCACTTTGTGCCCAGTGAGGGCCTTGAGAGCTTACCTGACCCATACACAGCCGCTAAGGGGAGCACACTCCCAACTTTTCGTCTGCTACGGGGTAGCAAAGAGGGGTTTACCTCTTTCAAAGCAGAGGCTGTCCCATTGGCTGGTAGACGTTATTTCCCATGCCTACAAAGCGAGCGGGATGCAAGTTCCGCCTGGTTTAAGGGCTCATTCAACCAGGAGTATGGCAACATCCTGGGCGGCCCTTAGGGGAGTGCCAGCTGATGACATCTGTGCAGCGGCTTTATGGTCTACGCCATGCACGTTCACAAGATTTTATAGGGTGGATGTAACTCGCCCGGCTTCGGTCGGCAATGCCGCCCTCATGTCCATGACCGAGCGAGGTTTTTAAGTTAATTTTTAACAATTTTAGCAAGACGTTCCTCGCGACCATTTTGGTATTAGTCATCCCTTTTTAGACCGTAGTGACGGTCAGAGTGAGGTCGATACAGATCGTAAGTTACGGATGTAACTATGGATCTGTGAGACCGAGGGATGACCGTCACTATCTTCTGTCGCTCAGAACAGCCTGAGGCGATCAAGGTAGGAGGACGAACCGGTAGCAATCCATGCTATTTACAAGCGCAGGAGGTTCTGCTTCCGGAGGTCATGGGCATGACGTTTTTTGACATATGGTTTCGGTGATAGGCAGAACGATGTACTCATTCCTTTTTAGACCGTAGTGACGGTCATCCCTCGGTCTCACAGATCCATAGTTACATCCGTAACTTACGTTACTCAATGCAACTTATGGAAGATGGATGTTTAAAAAATATATTTGGCTTGGACTTCACTATTTCCTTAAGTACACAGCGTCTTATTTCACCTACAGGGTACTCTGATATTGTAGCCATCTATAGGCCTGATACCCACTGCTTTTTGTCTGTCTTAGTCTTGCTTCAGGCTGCTTTGTCTGCACAGGTGCTGTGTTTATTATACTCATCAATTAACTTACAATTATGCTTGTTCAAATCATAAACAAAGTATTAAAGGATCTGCAGCCAATGGCTTTGACGTAGTTATCCGCACATATCAGCTGCTCCCGTCTGATAGGCGCTATACCACAGCATTCGGTCTCGCGCCACCAGACTCAGGGACGGTTTCATCCCACAGGCCATAAGACTACTAAATTCCTAAGCTACTTAGCTCACCACTATAACACTTTATAACTTGCCACTTTATAACTTGTCACCAGTTGACATCTGGATAAACACGTCTGTTTACATTTAACATTTATTTAGTTTGGCATTTAGGTCTCTGCTCTCCTATTTGTGTTCCTCTTACACACTTACTTTTTATTATTATTATTATTATATTTATTTTTTATTATTAAAGTCCCAGCTTTCCTACTTGTGTTTCTCATATACCTTTACTTTCTCTTATGTTGCACTGTTGGAGGGGCCCAAGACTAAAGAATTTCATTGCCAGCAACTGCTTTGTAATCATTGTCCATATGACAATAAAACCATCTTGAAATCTTGAATATGAAAGTAGGAATCAGTGGAAGTCAGGTCCTACGGTCTACTTGAAAAATACATGCATTCATAGTATTGATTTAATATTAAAATATATATGCCAAGTGCATTTGGACTGCTCATTGTTATGATTAACATGGTGTTATAAGTTCTCACATTAATAACATATACAGCCTGGCTGTACGTGTCCATAGCCTAAAGAGCCTTTATAGTTAAGTGGAAAGCTTTTCACTGAAAATGCAGACCAATATTAGGTGTAGTAAATGAAACTTTGGCTTGTAATTTTTGCTCAATGTATTGTTCGGCTACAGCTCCACGGGTCATAATCACGACGCCAACACTTACTCGTACTGATATCCATACATTTATTGTTAAAAGGGATCACTGATAACAAATCAAAATGGGTGTGTGTGGTGAGTGTGGATGAGGGCTGGTTTAAGCAGCCTCACCTTGCCCGATTCAGACCAGTTTTGGACAAGTTACTTCAAAAGAATAATGCATTATTTATTACTTGTTACTGTCATTTCAAAGTAATTAGTTACATTACAATATTACTGTTTTTGAATTGTAAGGTATTACACTACATTTACATTACTTTTGCATTACTTTCACCAAAATAACAGGAAATATGGATCTGGTGTTCTCAATAGATCTTGTGTTCAATGCAGCTCATTACACAGCAGGAGGTGATGTGGTATGGCATAATGACTGAGCTAGGCTGAAGGCTAACAAAAGTACAATATAATGGTCGCAGTTATGGCTCATGGTGCAATACAATTTATGATAGAAATACTGTAACTTTAGGTATTCATATTGAAATCAATAGAGCTAGAGCCTACTACGGTAAATTGCAAAGAGAAAAAAAACATTGAGCCCCCTTTCTGGTTTTTCTAGGATGAAATAGAGCTCTATTGATTACCTTTATACTTTTTGAAAAAAGTATAAAGGCAGTTAGTTACAAACAAGTGTTATCTTTATTATGTTATTTCGTCTTTGGCAACATGAGCGCAAATGTTTTTTGAAACCTGCCTGGCAACGGACAATCGCGTAGAACGATGACTTCATGTTTCGAACGCGGATTACGTAGGCGGTAAAATTTTCGCCCCCGGTACAATTTTGGTGTGAGAGCAGCATGGACACCATCTGTATGCATTATTGTCCTCAAACAATAAACCGGTTTCAACAACACCACCCTCTCTGGATTTGAGGGAGCCGACGACACCCAGATTTACCTCAGCACCAAAACCCCCCACAACCTCCCCCTCTCCCACATTGAATCCTGCCTGTCTTCACTTACTCTCTGGATGCAAAATAACTTCCTGAAACTTAACAGCAACAAAACTGAACTCCTCCTCATTGGCTCCAAATCCGCCCTCAGTAAACTTGCAAACCCCCCCATACTCACTATTGACGGCACCATGGTCTCCCTCTCCCCCCAGGCCCGCAACCTTTGCGTAATCTTTGATTCCACCCTCACCCTCGAACCCCACAGCCGTCACACTGTTAAAACCTCCTTCTATCGTCTCCGTAATATCGCACAGATCAGATCCTCCCTCACACCCCACGCTGCAGAAAGACTCATCCATGCCTTCATCTCCTCCCACCTTGATTATTGCAATTCACTCCTCGCTGGCATCTCCACCACCTCCATCAACAGACTCCAACTGGTCCAGAATGCAGCAGCCCGTCTCCTCACTCATACTAAAGCGTGGCACAACATCACCCCAGTCCTGGCTCCCCATCTCCCACCGGATCCACTACAAACTCCTGGTCCTCACCTACAAAGCCATCCACCATTTGGCCCCCCCATATCTCTTTGACCTTCTCTCCCTCTACCAACCCCCCTGGGCCCTCAGATCCTCCTCAGCCGGTCTCCTCTCCACCCACACAGCAAAACTCCACAGCCTTGGTGACAGAGCCTTCTCCAGGGCAGCTCCCAGGCTCTGGAACTCCCTCCCCCAACATATTCGTGACTCTGAGTCCCTCACCATCTTCCAGTCCCGCCTCAAGACTCATCTCTTCTCCTCTGCCTAACCCTAGATCACCCACCAACCCTAGCCCCATCAACTTGTGGCAGCATGAGCTATGGAGTGATGCCCCTTTTCTTAAGGCAGTATCTGTAGCATTAATCCTGCCGACAACGCCAGATTGTGGCAGCACGAGCTATGGAGTGATGCCCCTTTTCTTAAGGCAGTATCGGTAGCATTAATTATTGCCAGACAACGCCACCCTGGGAATTTCACCCAGAGATTTATTTTAAGTGGACTAGTCCAAATGAAGGAAAGGCACTGAGGTCCGTTATGCAATGAGGCAGAGACGGCAGTTCGATCATACCAAAATACTTTTATTTATACAAAATGTCTGTTCTTAAAACTAGAGAATTACTCACTGCGGGGGAAAATGGGGAGAACCTATCAGTGCTGAGACCTACTGTGAACACCTGCATCCAAAGGAAAGGGTGTCCCAGGAACACCACACGTAAAACAAATGAAAAATAAACCAAATGCAAATAATACAAAAGGGACACCGTGACCAGAGCACCAGTCCACCACCGTAGGCTCAGCACCTGAATTGAGGGGGATCGCAGAGCAACCAGTTAGAAAACATAATGGAAACAAAATAATAATATAACTAATAAGAGAAATCAATTAAATAAACAAAATCTATAATAAGTAAACACAAGGAGAAATCAGCAAAACAACTCTTACATAACATGACATACACACGATGTGGATGTCACACATTTCCGCTTCCGCACGGAAGCGGAAATGGACGCCCAGACGCAACTTGACCCAGCCTCCGGCAAACAAGAGACCGAAAGGTGCTCTACGCCCGCCTTCATACAATAGTCTCCCACCGTGATTGGCTGGGACTGCCGCACAGCTGACAGTCACCATGACAACAAACTACATGTTGCCACAAACTCTAAAAAGAAAATCTTGTTTATCTATTGTTGTGCCGCTATGTAAAGCGCTTTAAGTGTGAGAAAAGTGCTGCATAAATTGAATCTATTTTTATTATTATTATTATTATTATTATTATTATTAAACGGAGGTCAGTATGAGGGGGGGGTGAAGCAATTCTCTGATGCATTTCAGATAACTAATTTGACGGATTCTCTGTGAAATATTATCCTGTTTCTACATATTCATAATTATGTAAAATGATGAACAGCTGTGTATTACTCTTTAAAATCCTGGTATCTCTGGTATCTTTTTCCATATTTTCCCATCATCTCAAGGCTTGTTGGTCTGGTTGGTCTCTGAGGCCCCATATTGGGCCACGGCCTCCTTCTTGAGAAAACATATGACATGGACGACTTACAAGAAGTTACTCAAACAGAATGACTTGGGAGTAAGAAAGAGACTACCGGTCTCCTTTTGTTGACATGCCTGCTGTGTTTTAAAGCCTAAAGGAATAAATATTTCCACACTGGGATTGGAGAAATGAAACTGTCTGTGTTACTGTGTTGTGTGTTTTATGGCCATTTACTGTGATGTTGGAGGTCACGCCCCTTTTTGTGCCCTTTCAAGATGACTAAAGGTCTCACTCCCTGTATCCCAGTAGTGAGAAATCTAAGATTTGGAGTTGGGCCGTGGCCCATTTGGTGATGCTTTGAGAATCACTTCATCTCACAACTTTACAGCCCATATTGACAAATGAATACGGTTTGTAAATTGCGTAAACGTAGATATTGCAAATTTTTGTGTGAGACCGGGTGGCCATGTGGGCAATCTGAACACGTGCCCTGGGGCCCCTGAGCATGAATGGCCCTCTTCAATGGGAGAAAAATACAACACATACAGTATATGGCAGAAATCTTGATAATTATCGAATCATTTGGATGATTATCAGATTTAATCTGTATTCCATACATTTCATGTGCTGTACACTCACAACTGTGCTTGGCTGGTGTATTGGACATTTCCATAAGACATGTTGTTCTGTGACCCCTTAGTTACTATCTATAGTAACCATTCCACTGTTTACACCGCGATTATCGTCCTTGAGGGGAACTGAGACCGCCTCGGCGGACTCAGAGGCAGCAATAACACAACTACATCCTGAGATGGCCGAAAGCAGTAGTGAGATCCCTATCTGCAGCTGTGCCCTTAAGTACATATCCCTGCCTCAACACTGGAGTGTTCGGGGAACACCACAGCGCTTTGTACGCTTGTCGTGTTGTGTGGCCTCTCTGCTGAGACTTTTAAGTTTATTTAGAGTATATTTAGCGATTTTTATATAATTTTTATAGAGACATAAAAAAAAAGAAATTGAACATATGTTAGCGGCAGGGTAGGCTACTTTGTAACCCTTTCACTGACAGTAGACTGTGAGTGATTCTTTGTTAAGTGATGATTTGGAGACCATTGACTTGCTCAGCATCTGTTCCCAAACAGCAGGGACGGGCAGACAAACATATTCTTCCATGCACCTGCACGTATAGACAATGAAATCATAAACACAAAGGATAAGCAGCCAATAGCTTTGATGAAGTTAAAGCTAGTGCCTATTTAAGTTCTTGTATTACGCTGTAGTACTATAAATGAAATGAGATCTCTGCATTTAACCTATCACTAGCAATAGGAGCAGTGCACAGCCACACTGCAGTGCCCAGGGCCCAACTCCAGGCCTAGTCCGTAGATCAAGGGCACCGGCAGGAGAATGAACATAACATGAATGGGTTGCACACCAGAGCAAACACCAGATACAACGTCCACACAGAGGCTAAAGGTCTACTTGAGAACATACATATATTCATAGGGTTTAAATAATATTCAACAATGCCAAGAGTATTTTTACTCCTCCATGTTATAATTGTAGTTGTTTTCAGTTCCCACAATAATATCTTGTACAAAGTTACTGCGCCGGTTGCCAGGTAATGAGACAATATTGTCTTGGCCGTAGCTTATAGAGCCTTGATAGTTCACCAGAATGAAACTCAAATCTTTACAAACCTCTTTACAAACCTCCACTAAGTAAGACTCCAACACTTAGTTGTATCGAAATCTATACGTTCACTGTTAACAAGTAGCACTGATAATAATCGCAAGAAGTCTTTGTAGACATTTTTGGCCCAAAGTAAATGAATCTGCACAGTAACTTATCCAGCTCCACAGGTTAGTCCATAACTAACAGTCATGACAGTCATGCTTTTGGCGTCAATAACTAATGATAATAAATAAACCAATAATGGAATACTATATCTATGGAGATATATATATCTATATACATATATATATACATATATATATATATATATATATACATATATATATATATATATATATATATATATATATATATATATATATATATACATATATATACATATATATATATATATATATACATATATATATATATATATATATATATATATATATATATATATATATATATATATATATATAATGAACTTATTCTACTTATACTTCTATTTATACTATATATATATATATATATATATATATATATATATATAGTGTATATATATATAGATGTAGCCCTTTTGAAATTGAGGTCTAACTATTAAAAGTTCATTGATTAATAAATAGGAATTAATAAATAGTATAAATAGAAGTATAAGTAGAATAATAGAATAATAGGAATTAATAAATAGTATAAATAGAAGTATAAGTAGAATAAGTTCATTAATAGAATAAATAGGAATTAAAAGGTTAAAAACTATGCATATGTATGATATTTTTCCGTTCTTTGGATTTAATAAACGTGCCTTGTTGGCAGTTTGAGCATCAGAGACTCGTGTTCATTGATCGGAGGCGGGGCTGATAGAGCCGGGTTACCACATATGGTGGAGAATGCAGGCACTTCGACCACGCAACTGTTTTTTCCTGTTGTTTTTTCGGGAACACCCGCCCCAAATGCAGAACCCAGACGGGGCCGCAGCCGCCCTCCTGCGAGACGGCGCCGAGGAAAGGGCCCTCATCCGGCAGGCGGTCATACGGCTGGAAATGCGCTCCTCGGACGTCTCTCCGATCTCAGCGCCCACCAGCCGCCTAACCAAATTAGGACCAGAGGACGATGTGGAGGCCTACTTGGAGATCTTCGAGAGGACGGTTCAGAGAGAAAGATGGCTGGAGGACCAGTGGGCACACATCGTGGCCCCCTTCCTCATGGGACCCGCACAGCAGGCGAGCCAGGACCTGACCCCAGAACAGGCGAGTCAGTACCAAACCCTCAAGCAGGCGGTGCTGGCGTACTGTGGACATAGCCTGGCGGCCCGGGCCCAACGGTTCCATGACTGGCGCTTCGACCCCAAGGGTGCCGTGAGGTCCCAGATCGCCCAGCACGCACGGCTCATCAGGAGATGGCTCGCGGGAGAGGATGGTCCCAGCGCTCCTATTGCTTTACCAGTGTGCTTAATATGTGTGTGTGTGTGTGTGTGTGTGTGTGTGTGTGTGTGTGTGTGTGTGTGTGTGTGTGTGTGTGTGTGTGTGTGTGTGTGTGCGTGCGTGTGCGTGTGTGTGTGTGTTGTCATGTAGGCTATAGATATAGATCGATTGTCTTGGCTTGCATCCATGAAATTGTAATGTTATGGCCGAGCTGGCTACTACATATCGCGAACAATCTGGGGATGAGGGACTGCCATCTCAATATATAGCCTAACAAATATATCACTGTACTAGACACAAATATATTTTCCACTAGCTAGTGGTGGTCATTACATTGTAGTGAAACTAGTAAAGACAACACAGCCTTATGTTACGGCGAAACATGGAGGCACTGCAGCTCTAGTTTCGACAATGCGTTACTTTAGTCTGGTCTTTCTCTTCACTGATTGGTTAGACAGCCTTCAAACTTAGTGGTCAAGCAAAGAAGGGGAGGGGCTCGTTCTGCATACCTAATAGCCGGAGTGAATAACTAATAGCCGGAGTGAATGACTAATAGCCGCGGCTATTAGTCATTCAAAACCGTACGGAATCCGTACGGAAACCGTACGGATTCCATACGGATTCCGTACGGAATTCTTGCCAAACCGTACGGAAACCGTACGGATTCCGTACGGATTCCGTACGGTTTTGCACTTTTACCGCGCCAATCTAGGTCCGGATTGTGGCCTTCTTGGCTTTCCATAGCTCCGACATCTGTGCCAGGTGTCCCAGCACTTTTGCCAACAGTGACTGATCCATGCTTCACGCTCTGCCTCACATTTTGTTCCACTGTAACGGTTCCTGCTACAGAGTGGACGGAGTCCGAATCGTGCTTTGCAAAAAGGCGAGAAAATAATAACAGTGTGCCAGTAAATCATATCAGCGTGCCACAGCGGTAGCACGGAGTGTGGCTTGGTTGCTGCAGCGATTGTCCGTGCAAAAGCTCCCACTCACACTGGCCTTCCTTCCTAGTGCAAGACAAACCAGGCACAGACATATACACTCCCTGGCAGGTCTGATTACGAGCAGATGCCCGCAATCAGACCCAACTAACCCAGCAGATCCGGTGTGCTCCAAACATGACCCATGGCCCACCTGCAGACCAAACGCTGTATGTCCCCTCACACAAGGGCGTAGATTTGCTTGGGGACCAGGGGACGTGTTCCCACCAATGTCAAATGACGAGTGAAATGTCCCCACCAATATTCAGGTTGAAACGAAAAAAAAAACGCCTCATGCGGTACACAAAGGGTTAAATTCCCACTTCGGTACCGCCCCCCAACATAGGTCTTCCTTTTTACCCTGCACAGCCGGTTCGGTCGCGGCTTCTCGTAAGGAAAGTTCCTCTGGGTCTTTCTCGGATATCTCCTTCCCCCGTCTTCGTTTAATGCGCCTGCATCACCTTCTCTCCCGTGATGGTCAGAAGCTCACGGTTTTCACTGTCTTATCTGGTTAACACTGGTTATCAATTGCTTGCTACATCCTATATAATCCAGATAACCCAACAGACACACTCTGCACGCAATCACAACGAATCACAAAAAACTGCCAAATATGCCAAAATATATATTTGAGACAGATCTGTTTTATAATTTAAAAGGTGGACGGAATCTTTGTCTTTGCTTACCAAGCAGATGTGTACAATTGGAATTGTGCTATACTAAATGTTTTACTGCATATGCATCAGCAGATAATGCATCAAACAAAGTTAAAGTCAGGCGTGCGTCATACATTATTTCATTTAGTGTGTGTGTGTGTGGGGGGGGGGGGGGTGTCTGGGGAGTGTCCCCACCAACGCTCAGACCAAACCTACGCCCTTGCCCCCACACCCAGGAATCCCGTCCCTCTCCTCAAAACAGAGAGAGGATCTTCTACACAGCCTGAGCTCTCCAAACGGATAACCACCTTATTGTAAACCAAGTCTCTCACGGCCTGGTTGTTTGTGTAGAACACCATGAAAGCATCATAGTGTTTTGTCGAGCAACTGGCAGAAGGATGCAGGTAGCCCTTGCATCCTGCCCATAGGATCTGTAGGCAGTACCACACATCCAAGCAGTACAGATGTCGTAACAGTGGCAGAGCAATAAATGCACTTGTGGAGAATGTACTTAAGAGGAAGGAAAAGCCACCATAGATCTCCTGATAGGAACGGTGATCAACAGTCAGCACACTTTGACCCTGCAGGGGCTCTGGGAATCCCCATTGGACAGCAGTGGCCAGGTAAGGAATATGTGTGTTGCTGGTCCGCAGAAATACTTCCAATTCGGAGTTACAGTCAAGGATGAAAGGGTTTCCATGCAGGATAAGCACTTGAAAAGAATTTCCATTTTTCCGCAGAGATGGGAGTGACTGAAGGTTCAGAACAACGAGACGGTTGGTTTTGAGATAGAGTCGAGCTTTGGCTCGATTTAAGAAATTATCTGGAAGATCTGTAATCTGGTTGACACTGAGGTCCAACAGGGAAAGATGTGGTGAAAACTCTGTAATACTGGGAGGCAGAATTGAAAGGTGATTTCCACTGAGATTTAGATGCGTTAGACATTGGAGGTCCTGCCATGGAAAATAAACAAGGTAATTATTGCTAATACTAATAGCCTGACTTCTCTCTGGTAGACTACATAGGATCCATTGTTCGAATGAACACAGGCAGTGTCCCAGTAGATTAAATACTTTCTGGAAGAAATGAATATAGGTCTGGCCCTCTGTATTCCACATTATAGCTAGGCTATTCCCAGAAAAGTATATATACTTCACAGAGTTGCTGCTCAGTTGTGGAGTAATTCTCATTCAAATGCCATTATTTGCAAGATTTAAAACTTAAAAACCAGATTTGTTAGACTGCCGAACTCAAGACGATGACCCATTCCCTTCATACGAAGGTGATACTCATTGCGACTTAGGTCCAGCACTTTCAGAGTCTTGTTCAACTCAGTGAATACCTCTCTATAATATAGGTAAATTCTATTGTATGACATATCTAGTTAAACTAAGCTTTTCAAGTGTCTGAAAAGGCTACCCCTTAAAGCCTGGCTTGCATCATTTTAAAACACACAAAATTTTCCATTCCATCAAAGAAATCTTCGTGAAGGAAAATGACATATTTTGAGAAAGATCATTTGTCAAATTATTTCGGCACAACATCGCTGACCCGCATATCAACACACATAGGGACAGCGTCCCTATAACACGGAACGAAAACATGTCAATAACACAGTATGGTTAATTATGTCAAAAGAGTCCAGCACAAGACTACGTTTTGTTGCTAAAATGTAACATTACTCTTCTCCTTGAGCCTCCCAAAATGTCTTGCGATTTTGATATCCCCCCTCCCCCCTGCCAACTGTTTTAGTTGTTTTATTTTTCTAATGTTATGTGTGTATGCTATGTTTGACTGTGTGCTACTGCTGCCCGTCTTGGCCAGGTCACTTCAAGAGATGTTCAATCTCAATTAAGTATCCTTCTTATGAAAAAATAAATAAACTTAAACTCTCACGTCAAGTAGCCAATGTACAATCTGCAATCTTGCCCTTACACCTTCTCCCTCTCCCCCTCCCCCACACAAGCCCGTGCTTTATTTCACTATAGTTAGGTAGGTTGCTGTTGCTACTCTTAGTTTATTTCACTATCGTGTTTCTCTCAAAAGTAGAAATTTCCAGCTGTTTATTATTATTTTCAACTAACCAATAGTAGTTGCCATGCATTTTTTAAATATCAATGCACTTTGAGCCCTGAATAACAGTAAAAGCCATTAAAGAATTGATTTGCATGCATAGTATACTACAATTTCCATTGAACAATAACCCTTGTAACCCACTAATTGACTCATTTTATGAAGTGATCAAATGCTCACAAACTTGCTGCTTTCAGACACGCGTGTAATTCCTGATATACTCCTGCTATTCTCCTGATGGGCCATATGTGTGAACAACATATCCTGACATTTGTACCCTGAAAATCTCCTGAATGATACTACCCCTGAGGCACTATTTTCTCCATAGGGAATGAAAATGACCTTATGTGTGAATGAGGAGTCGAAAGTCTGTATTTCTCCCACCACTTGAGTGGGCGTGTTGATGACGCTTCTGCATGTAGTTGAGCGGCGCCCTAAATGATAATCAGCCTGTTGCCTGAATGGTTAAAAAATATTTATATGACGGCACTGCTCTCAAGAGTCATTCGTGGTGAATGCTAAAAGGTAGGTCTCATCATAACCCTAAAGTACACAACATACAGAACGTATCGAAAAAGTTTTTTTGTTATTATTATTGACAACAGTTAGCTGAACATATTCTCACAACCCGCTCCCCACCAGGGGGATCCGGGGGCTAGTGGTGGAGGGTGTGTACCGCCGCCATCCACTAGCCGGCGGCAGAGAGCACCACATTCCTCACCCTCATCAGCCAGATGGGGAACTCCTGGCCGGAGGGAGGAAACGAGCGGGCGGACATCTTAAAAGCCGAGGACTCATTCCGGGGTTGGGGAAGAAAGACCAACCAGGGGGAGACATTTGATACACCACAGACTACGCGGCTCACGGTTTGTTATATGTTAAATGAAGCAAAAAATTACGCATTCTTTTCCGGTAATGCAGTCGTTCGCGACGCCTTTCTTCTTCGTCATTTCTTCTATTTGTCTCTAACTCATGCTCCAATCTTTCATCGATCGATGCTTTGGATTTTGTGGATGCAACAGAATACATGATGCATCATTTTAGCAACATTTAAAGGTCCCATGGCATGCCACCGGGTGTGGTGTGATTAGCCGCTACAAGCCGTTTTGGAAATCGTCCACCTAGATGTGTGACGGATATGTTACGTATTTTAAGAATCTAAGCTACCCACACATAGACCCAATGAAGCAGGGCCAAACATATAAGCCGTAAATACCATACATAGCCACAAGGGGAGCAAGACCTTACTGAAGGCTGTATACTTTAGCCACAGAGGGCAGCACCACAGACCAGGCGAGAAAGCCGAGGGTTATCTCACATCGGCTCCCCCCACTACTTCCGGACCGCGCTGGTCAGACCATAACAGCCTACAGATCCACATTGTCTTCAGAGCTCTCTCGGCAGCGATTAGACATACGTGGGTTTGTGGCTAGGATCAGCTAGGAGAACACTCTCGCACGTGCTTAGAACACATCTTCAATCTCTCTTTACTTCAGAGCATCAGTTTACCATACCGAAAATACTTTATACAAATAAAGTCTTGTTAAAGCTATTCCTTTGGATTCGACCCCTCTTTCCAAGAAGAACATTGCAGATAGATGAGTTACGTTTGCTACAGTCCACTGGGTAGGCTGGTAGACTGAAGGAACTCAACTAGTGGTAAGGGCGCATTACTATCTGACAGAATTAAAAGATTTCAAAACAAATATAGAGTGGAATTCGGTACAACGCAAGACTACGGAACTGCTTTCATTAACACCAGCACGTCATACAGGAAAACACGCGTACCCATTCAACGACCGTAACACTTACAGTAATGTTTCTATGAACGTAACATTAACAGAACAGCCACACAAATACACCCCCACAACAACAAACCCCAACCAATGAACCCCGCTGAATGTCTGCGCTGCAAAGGACCTTGGTCCTCATTCTGTGATTGTGACTGAGTGGCTTCTCTCCTTGTCTATACTATGTAGGATATATATTTATCCATTTGTATGAAACTCATAGTCATTAATAATACCTTCATCGTGAAATTACATAATACATTGATTGCCATACTAAGTAGTATTAAAGGTCCCATGACATGCTATTTTATGTATTCTTTAATATAGGTATTAGTGGGCAACTAACACAGTATTCAAAGACGTTCCCGAAATTCAGCCGTGGTGCAGAGTTACAGCCACTCCGAGCCAGTCGCACATTGAGCTTCCCCCAAATGCGCTGTTTCGGTGGGCGTGTCAAGAGCTGGAGCTCTGTATCTAAATATTATCATATAGCCTACACAGATATCTATATCATATAATATATATTATCACGGCCAAAAGCTGTGTGAGCCGATATTATGAATCTCAAACGACCGCGTTGGGTTCTCCGACGTTCCTGGTTCTTCAACGTCCACATCAATGTGAATACACACACTGTAACGCAAGTGTTTCTTGTCGGTTCTTTGACGTGTCTTGTATTTCCACAACGAGACTGTCGTGGGGGTTATCTGAGCCATGGTTGAGAAGGAATTGGGGGAAAGGAACTTTGGTTTGACTCGCTGAAGTACATGAACTGCGAGGCACCATCGCCCGGCAGCGGGCAGCCGGCAGCGGGCAGCCGGCAGCGGGCAGCCGGCAGCGGGCAGCCGGCAGCGGGCAGCCGGCAGCAGGCAGCGCACGGTTCAGTCGACTTCAGGTTGATGTGAAAGTGGAAGAACCAGAGACGTCGCAGAACCCGACAAAGTCGTTTGTGATTCATAATATCGTCTGGAGGCGCACACAATATTTTATATGATATAGATATCTAGAGCTGTGTTGAAAAAATCGATTTTCCGATTTTTAATCGATTCGCATATTAATGACCGATTATCGATTCGTACGTCCAAAGATCGATTTTTTTTTAATTAAAAAAAATAATAATAATATCGAATTTTATAAGTTAAAAATTAATATTTTATATATTCATGGAAAATATTCATGGGATTCCCCTGAACACTTAGGGTGCTGCATATTCTTGAAAACAAATCTTGAGTGTGGTTTTAGAACAGATTTGAACATGCTCATATAGACGCCATTCAGTGCTATTACAGTTTAAAATGTTCTGTTCTTATGTTCGCACTTTAAAGAAAAATGCTCAACGTTTACATTTTATACTTCCAGTTTCAGTACTGCTCAGTTTATTAAGTGTGAGCAGTTTTAAAATAAAAATGCTTTTGGTAGCAACCGCTTTTGGGTGAATTCTTAATTATTTTCAAGCATAATAATAATGCACTGGTTAGTGTCCCAGTAGGAATCCACTGTTGCAGATATAGTCACCTCAATGATGTCCTCCATTTATTGTCCTGAATTATCTTTCTTGAAGGTAGATTGACCCTTAACCTTTTCATCAGTCTTCCAGCCATCAGTAACTACCAATACTTGTAAGATTTGCTGTTTAATATTGATATAATACTAGTTTTAATATGTTGCTTCTCTACACAGTCATGAAGTGAAGGAAACGGTTCAAATACATTTTTCATTTTTAATAACATTAACCCCCGGATCGAATCGAAATCGGATCGAATCGGAAATCAGATCAAAATCGGATCGAATCGGATGGAATCTGAGAAAATCTGAAAAAATCGATTCTGAAACTTAAAAATCGGAATCGAATCGATTCTTGAAAATTGAATCGAAACCCAGCTCTATAGATATCTATGTATTATATGATATTATTTAGATATAGAGCTCCAGGACTGTAACGCAAGTGTTGTACACTTCCTTGTTATTTGGATAACCGTTCTGCTGTTGGTGTGATGGCGCATAACACGTCGGACTCTCGTCTCTGGTATTTCTACAACGAGACTCGTATTGGGGGTTATCTCAGCCAAGGTTGAGAATGAATTGGGGGGAAGGAACTTTGGCTTTGACTCCCTCAAGAACATGAACCACGACATGGAGGAGAAAGGGATTGTTGGCGGCGAATGTCTCCCGCTTGAGCCCCGCTGAGGGACCACCGCCGGAGGCGGAGGTGCATAAGCGCTGCCCGGCAAAGATCCCTTTCTCCTCCTTGTCGTGGTTCATGTTCTTGAGGGAGTCAAAGCAAAAGTTCCTTCCCCCCAATTCATTCTCAACCTTGGCTGAGATAACCCCCAATATGAGTCTCGTTGTAGAAATACCAGAGACGAGAGTCCGACGTGTTATGCGCCATCACACCAACACGCAAGTGTACAACACTTACGTTACAGTCCTGAAGCTCTATATCTAAATAATATCATATAATACATAGATATCTATATCATATAACATATTGTGTGCGCCTCCAGACGATATTATGAATCACAAACGACTTTGTCGGGTTCTGCGACGTCTCTGGTTCTTCCACTTTCACATCAACCTGAAGTCGACTGAACCGCGCGCTGCCTGCTGCCCGCTGCCCGCTGCCGGGCGATGGTGCCTCGCGGCAACCGGCGGCATGTCGCAGTTCATGTACTTCAGCGAGTCAAACCAAAGTTCCTTTACCCCAATTCCTTCTCAACCATGGCTCAGATAACCCCCACGACAGTCTCGTTGTGGAAATACAAGACACGTCAAAGAACCGACAAGAAACACTTGCGTTACAGTGTGTGTATTCACACACACACATGTGGCGCTCGCACGGTCGAGTCTCATTGGCGGGCCAACGTCTCTGGGCGGGCCAGGCAGAGTAAGGGGAGGAGCTGAGATTCCTGATGACGTCATGAATACAGACATTCCAAATCAGCGCGCTTGAGCCTCCGTTTTTTCAAAGGCGAGCAGAACAGCTAGTGCTCGTTTTACACCAAACGCAAGTTTTAGCCACTGGGGGACCATAGGCAGGCTAGGGGAACTCATATTTATGTTAGAAAACCTCACAAAGTGAGATTTTCATGTCATGGGACCTTTAAAGAGAGTAACAGTATGATCCGGAAGTGAAAATCCCATTTATATCTACATAGAGGTTTTGATTATTATTCTGGAGTGTATAGTTTGTGAGAGACAGCTTGAGAGACAATGCTCCACACACACATACATGCAGCACAGCACGACTAATTCCGCCGCTAATGAGAACTGGTTGCGCCGACTCTGGAGAGTCAAGGTTGACGCTCGCCTCTGATAGATTGAAGTCTTTGGAGACTTACACTTCACACGCACATGCACTCTCTCACAAATAGACAGACAGACAGGCAGGCAGACACGCAGGCAGGCAGGAAGGCAGACCGACAGATATTTATGTAGTTTCAGGGGCATACAGGAATAACTGTGTGATGTGTGTGTGGTATTTGGTCAAGAACGCACACGCACACTTGCTCCATGTAACGACAAAGTGGGTAAATGAACGAGAATATTGCGCGTCTGCACGTCAATGTATACAAATGGAAAAGGACCTTGCCTAGTGGTAAGGGCGCATTACTATCTGACAGAATTAAAAGATATCAAAACAAATATAGAGTGGAATTCGGTACAACGCTAAGACTACGGAACTGCTTTCATTAACACCAGCACGTCATACAGGAAAACACACATACCCATTCAACGACCGTAACAGTTACAGTAATGTTGCAATGAACACAACATTAACAGAACAGCCACACAAATACACCCCCACAACGAAAAACAACAACCAATGAACCCTGCTGAATGTCTGCGCTGCAAAGGACCCAGGAGGCCGCCGCAATGTCCAAACAGATAGGGAAGACCCCTCCCAGAAACCCTTGTGGCACCCGGAACACAGCGCCCTCGCCCACAGTCACTATACAGCCCCCTCCTTAGGGGTCAGCCGTCCCGACGCAACAACACCCAACACATAGGCCAAAGTGTTCCGGTGGCCGGCGCCGACGAGCAGGCCGCTGGGTCCCCTGCCGCAGTGGCAGAGCGGACTCCTGCCCTCCGGGTCAGTACACCCATGGAATCTCCCTGGGTGTGGGCGACCCACTCTTGCGTAAGCCCTCCTCGGCCAAACCCCAGAATCATGGTGTGTTCGAGATGCCTCGTACAACACCCAATCAATAGTATGATCTGGCGATGACTGCAGGGAAACCAGGTGTATATGAAGGGGAGTTGATGAGTTGATGCAGGCCAGGTGTGAGCAGTTGAGTGGCAGGCAAAGCACAGAGACAGACAGGGGGTGTGGCCAACACAGTGGGAGAATACACAGCACCACAACAGTGGCCATGACAAGTCCCCCGAGTTCAGTGAGGTTAACTGTATGACTCGATAAGCAAAGATGGCTGTGCCCATAATGAGATGTATGTTCTTTGTATTTGTGCCACGTTGGTTGTTTAATGTTGATTTTATATGCTCTTACACACTTACATTGCTGCTTTAATCCGGTCCTAATACTTACAGGTGCATCTCTGCTTCTTTGACTTCAGTCAAATAAGTCTTAACAACGTCGACTGTCACGCAATTGTGACTTAAAACGTCGAAACAAGCCGATAAAACCA
The DNA here is from genome assembly GCF_902167405.1 of Gadus morhua. Classification (NCBI taxonomy): domain Eukaryota; kingdom Metazoa; phylum Chordata; class Actinopteri; order Gadiformes; family Gadidae; genus Gadus; species Gadus morhua. Next base: position 13,795,659 of record NC_044048.1, on the reverse strand, counting down.
TACCCGCCACACCACAGTGTGTTGCCACACCACAGTATGCGGCTCAGAATAATAATCAAAACCTCTATGTAGATTATGAATAGGATTGTCACCGGATCATACTGTTACCCTCTTTAATACTACTTAGTATGGCAATCAATGTATTACGTAATTTCACGAAGAAGGCTATTATTATTATTATTATCCCACATCAAAGTCTCTCCAACCCTCTCTTCTTTCAAATCTGCCCTCAAAACATACCTTTTCACACTAGCCTTCCCCACCTAACTCCCACCTTATTCTTCATGTTTAACCTCTGTTTTTCTTTTATTCCTAGTCTGTCTTACATAGTTTTGATAGGCCAATATGTAAAGCGTCTTAGAGTACCATATTAAGCGCTATATAAATGTCATTTATTATTATTATTATTATTATTAATGACTATGAGTTTTATACAAATGGATACATATCCTACATAGTATAGACAAGGAGTGAAGCCACTCAATCACAGTCACAGAATGAGGACCAACTGTGCGTGTTGTACTATTAGATATTAATATCATTTACACCAAATCTATTCATATCTATGCAAGTACAAATTCAAAATAGTCACAGATAATTGTTTTTATTGTTTAATGATTGTTTGACAAAAAATTACCCAAAAGAAATGCATGGAAAATAAAGGAAAAGAAAAAAACACAGTATGTCTACATAGATTAAAATGAACAAAGTCATAATCTTTTTGTTACAATTATGGTTACCCGTTGCCATATCTACAAGCAGAGTGCAGTCCCAACTCAAATTGGCAAACACTTATTTAGAAAAGGGAAACAGATCAAATAAACTGTGTCTAAACCGAAAATGTCCCCAAAACATGTAGCCATATTCTTAACGGATGTCATATACCAAATTGTGTTAGGGTTGTGGGTGCAGGCAGGCAGGTAGGACCCAGATGCAGACGGTTTAGGGAAAACTGCACTTTATTTCCGCCAAAAGGCTAAGGCAAGGAGCAAGGAGCAAGGGAACACAGGCAACCACAGAGAACACGCAGCACCAACAAACCACAATGACAGCACCAGGAACAAAGGAAAGACAATGGCTTAAGTAACAAACACAAGACACGCAACGAGGAACAGCTGAGACACATTAGGGGAGGGAGCAGTAATCAACACAGGAGCGAAACACAGGGAAACACACCAAAACACGACAGACCATGACAGTACCCCCCCCTTAAGGGTCGACTCCCAGGCGACCCACGACAATCCAAAAAAAAAAAATGGTCTGGGGCAGAGCGGATGGGTGTCAGGCGGGCGGCCAGAAAACTGCCCCAGGGCATGGCAGGGAGCCTCAGGTGGACGGCCTGGGGGGCAAGCAGAGGCAGAGTGAAGGCGGAACCCTTCAGGAGGCCGGCGGCAAGGACGATGAGGGCTCAGTCCCTCAGGAGGCCTGCAGCGGCAAAGAAACCCCTCTGAAGGCCGGCAGCGGCGAAGCTGGAACCCGTCAGGAGGCAGGCGAAGGCGAGGTAGAGGACGGGACCCCACAGGAGGAAGGCGAGGTAGAGGGCGGATCCCCTCTGGAGGAAGGCGAGGTAGAGGGCGGGTCCCCTCTGGAGGAAGGCCAGGTAGAGGGCGGGTCCCCTCTGGAGGAAGGCGAGGTAGAGGGCGGGTCCCCTCTGGAGGAAGGCCAGGTAGAGGGCGGACCCCCTCTGGAAGGCGGGACCCCTCAGGAAGGCAAGGTAGAGGGCTGGTCCCCTCTGGAGGAAGGCGAGGTAAAGGGCGGGTCCCCTCAGGAGGAAGGCCAGGTAGAGGGCGGGTCCCCTCAGGAGGAAGGCCAGGTAGAGGGCGGGTCCCCTCTGGAGAAGAGGGCGTGCCCCTTCCAAAAGGTTTGGAAGGCGGGACCCCTCTGGAAGGCCCTGAAGAGGGACCCCCCTCGGGAAGGAGTGGAGGGCGGGCCCCCACAGGCAGGAGCGGAGGGCGTGCCTCCCCTGGACGGTCTGGAGGGCGGGCCCCCTCCGGCAGGAGCAGAGGGCGGACCTCCTCAGGCAGGAGCGCAGGGCGGACCTCCTCAGGCAGGAGCGCAGGGCGGACCTCCTCAGGCAGGCGAAGAGGCCGGTCCCCCTCTGGAAGGCGAGGAGTGGGCTCAGGAACTTGACAGGGCTCGGGGACCGGAGTCAGTGCGGGAGCTGGAGTGCCAGGAGGAACCGGGTGGTACCCCAAACTCACCACCCCCACTCTGATTGTCCGTAAGGAAGGAGGCTGGAAGCTGGGGACCGGGGGCAAAGGCTGGTAGCGGGGAACCGGGGGCAGAGGCTGGTAGCTGGGGACCGGGGGCAGAGGCTGGTAGCGGGGAACCGGGGGCAGAGGCTGGTAGCTGGGGACCGGGGGCAGAGGCTGGTAGCGGGGAACCGGGGGCAGAGGCTGGTAGGTGGGGACCGGAGGCTGAGAGCAGGAGCGTGGAGGCTTAGGCCGGTCACCAAAGTCCGGTGGCAGTGGCATGTAGCTCTCCGGCCAAAAGGTTGTGGGGTTGAGCAGCTCGACTGCCCACTCGGGTAAGGCGTCCTCCAACTCGGGCCTTGACGCAACAGCCCTGCATGTACGCCCCAACACAGCCTCCTGCTACTTCCTGCTGGGAATGTTCTCCCAGCCATCCGTAGCTATGATTATCGACACTAAGCGTCCGCTGGGTCCAATCTTGGTGCTGTCATTCTGTTAGGGTTGTGGTTGCAGGCAGGCAGGTAGGACCCAGATGCAGACGGTTTAGGGAAAACTGCACTTTATTTCCGCCAAAAGGCTAAGGCAAGGAGCAAGGGAACACAGGTAACCACAGAGAACACCCAGGACCAACAAACCACTATGACAGCACCAGGAACAAAGGAAAGACAAGGGCTTAAGTAACAAACACAAGACATGCACCGAGGAACCGCTGAGACACATTAGGGGAGAGAGCAGTAATCAACACAGGAGGGAAACACAGGGAAACACACCAAAACACGACAGACAATGACAAATTGAGTACAGCAGTAGGCTTTAATCCCTTCTCTAGATCCACAAAGGCATTTCAACGTTTAAAATCATTGAATTGTATACATATCATGAGTTTCATGATGGTTTGATTAATCTAAATGGCAGCATATCCAGTACATTGTCCAAAATCAGTTTTCTGTTCTTAAATTAAAACGCTACATGATCAGGGATGCAAATGAACAGGAACAATTATATAAAACCTTTACTTATGCTTTATTTAACATCTCACAAGAATCGCATCAATTGTTGAATAGCGGTGGTCTTCTTTGAAAAGCATTTCAGCCTATTTACACACATTTTCAGAGAGACAGTAGTTATTACATTGTTACTTTGTATAACGAGTGGAATTTATATGAAACCCTCACTAAAGTTGTTGTCATATATTTGAAGATTGTCTGATGACAGTGCTGTCCTGATTTGGTTCCAGAATAGGGGTTGGGCCTTTGGGTTTCTAGGCCAGGACATCACTGACTTCCTGCACAACCTTGTCCTTAGTTGGAGGTACTTCAGCTTGGGAAACATCTTGTCCAGCAGTATGACAACGGCTACGTCCACCTTGTTGAGATGAAATCAAAGACAGATTTATAACAACTTGACATAATATAATGATGATAGGAATGCTAAGGAATTTAAACAAACAACTTTAAGCATTTTGTAAACATTTACTTCATTGTATACCTTCTCATCAAGAAGCCTCTGCTGAACCATGAAAAAGGTCTGCTGTATCACACCGTTGACCGTTGCCTCACCAGCGTCATTTCTTGTGCAGTTGGACAGCACAAACACTGTCTTCTCGCTGCTATGGACAGCATAGTGGAGGTTTTCAATGCAGGAAAGCCCAGGAATCCAGTCCCTCTCCTCTAAACAGAGAGAGAATCTTCTGTGGCCTGAGCTCTCCAAACGGATAACCAACTCATTGTAAACCCAGTCTCTCACAGCCTGGTTGTTTGTGTCAAACACCATGAAAGCATCATAGTGTTTTGGCGAGCAACTGGCAGAAGGATGCAAGTAGCCCTTACATCCTGCCCATAGGATCTGTAGGCAGTACCACACATCCCAGCCATAAAGATGTCTAAAAAGCGGCAAAGCAATAAATGCACATGTGAAGAGTGTACTTAGGAGGAAGCCCAAGCCACCATAGATCTCCTGACAGGAACGCTGGTCGACGGTCAGCACACTTTGACCCTGCAGGGACTCTGGGAATTCACATTGAACAGCAGTGGTCAGGTAAGGAATACGTGTGTTGCTGGTCCGCAGGAATTCATGCAATCCGGAGTTGTGACAGTCACAGATGAAAGGGTTGTCATGCAGGGTAAGCAACTGATGAGAAGTGCCATTTTTCAGCAGGTGTGGGAATGACTGAAGGTTCAACACTTTGAGAGAATTGCGATTGAGATAGAGACACTGCAAAACGTTAGCTAGGCTAAAGAACTTATCTGGAAGATGGGTAATCTGATTGCCACTGAGGTCCAACAGGGAAAATTGTGGTGGAAACTTTGTTACATTGTTAGGCAGAACTGAAAGGTGATTTCCACTGAGACTTAGATGCGTTAGATTACTAAAAAATGTGATATTCTGCCATGGAAAATCTAAAAGGTAATTATTGCTAAGGCTGAGGGCTTGAATGCTCACTGGTAGATTAAAGAGGATCCGTTGTTCGAATGAACGTAGCATGTTCTGAGAGATGTCCAAGTAGATTAATTCCTTGAGTTCCTGAAAGAAATTAATGTAGGTCTGGCCCTCTATATCCCACATTATATCTAGGCGATTCCCAGAAAAGTACATATACTTCACAGAGTTGCTCCTCAGTCTCGGATCTATTCGCATACCCATGCCATTATTTGCAAGATTCAAAACTTCCAGATTAATGAGGTTTTCAATGAACTCAAGACGATGACCCATTCCATTCATGCGAAAGTGATACTCATTATGACTGAGGTCCAGTACCTTCAAAGACCTGTTCAACTCACTGAATGCCTCTTTATAATATAGGTCAATTCTATTGAATGACATATCTAAGTAAACTAAGCTTTTCAAGCGACTGAAAAGGCCACCTTCTAAAGCCTGGCTTGCGTAATTGTAAGAAAGGTTTAAACACAAGACATTTTCCATTCCATCGAAAACATGTTCATGAAGGAACATAAGATTATTTTGGGAAAGATCAATTGTCAAATTATTCCCGCAAAATCTCTGAGTGAAATTTGACATTCCAAACATTATATTGTTAGTTATACACATGTCACTTTCAGGCACAGTTTGATATACATGTGCTGTTATTGGTGGCATGAATGGATCAGAAAAATATTTGAAAACATTTGGATCCTGTGAGCCTTGATCTAAAGAGTTCCCAGATGAGACATTGCAAGGGTTATAACTCAGTGCGTTCTGGGAGAGGACTAATTTGTTGAGAGAAGTTAACATTCCCACAGTGGTCATGTTGAAATAACTGATGAAATTCATGCGCAACTCCAGCATCTTAAGTTGTTTTAGTCTGGACAGAACCACAAGGCTTTGTTCTGAAACAGTGTGGAAAAAGTTCCCGCTTAACAGAAGGGTTTCGAGATTTGAGACATTTCCCAGATGTTCTGAAAGGATCAGCTCATGGAATGTCTTATAAGGCTGATAGTTATAGATGAGGCTGATCCACGTTAACTGCTTTAGCTCTGTAAAGAAGGTACCATTACGGATGGTGTAGGCCAGGTAGTTGTCAGAGAGATCCAACCTCCTCAAATTTGTCAAAGGGAGAAAAATACCTTTTGGTATACTGTTCAAAGAGTTTCCCCTCAAGCTCAGAAAACGAATGGAGCTGTTTTTAATATTGAATGATTTAGGGTGAAGCTGTAGGGAGGCATTGTTAGGGCAAGGAAAACAAGGGCGGGCTGCATGGTCACAACGCTGACAATTCCATTCCAGATTTAGATTCTCCAGGTTAGAAAAATTAGCAAATGCCCCTTCTGGAATCTCAGTTATTGTATTCTCTTTCAAGTCCAGTGTCATAAGTGAAGCTGGCAATCCTAGTGGTATTGATGTTAAATTGTTGTATCCCAGGGTTAGATTTTTCAGATGTGATAGCTCCTTGTAAACATCCTCATGGATGTAAAATGACTGGTGGCAAGGGTTTTCATTATAACAGTTCATTGTGAGGAAGAGCTTCTCTAGATGTGGAGTTCCAAAAGGGATGATGATGTTGAAAATGCAGTTGCTCTCAAGATCCAGGACCTTAATGCTTTCCGGTAACCAGGGTAACATGGTAAGGCTGTTTCCTGCCAGATGTAGATAAGTGAGGTTGTGCAGACTCCTGAAGGCATCCTCGTGTACTCTGACTCCACAGGGAAGGTTGTTAATTTTTCGAATGATATTGGGATCACAATTCCCCGTCATATTCAGAGTGATAAGATTTGGAATGCCAGAGAATTGATGCTGTCCAACTTCCCGTATCTTGGTGTGACTTAGGTCGAGAAACGTTACATTCACTGAAGTAAAAAAAGGGATGTCATCGAGCGGCCTGTGTGTGCAGTATACCTCAGTACCTTTTTCATTGTTGTCACATGGAAAAAACAGGGGGATTCTTCCTCTTAATAAAGGGAGTTGGCTCAGTAGTAGAATAACCACTTTTTGAAAGATACCCTGAGAAGTAAAATTGGAAAAAGTTATAAATTTACTTTTTCATCAGTTACTGTAATCTTGAATGGCCTTTTTGTATTGTAAAAGTAAGTTAAAAGGGTAAAGGTCACTTTGCTATGTGACTTTTCAAGAGGGTATAGAGATAGCATGTATGGCAAGCCGTTTTAGCATTTCATCGAAGCCCATTCCGATCAAAGTTGTTATTTCAGATATCCAAAAAAAATTAATGTTTCAGGTAACTCAATGTATAAATCATGTCCTCTAATCCTAAACATTTACAAATTCTTGGATAGTAATAATATTCATAGAAATAATAAAATGCTTTCATACTCATATGCCGAACTCACACCACAAAAAATTAGATTTTTCTTTTAATTTAGAGCTCACTTTCAAATGACATTCTATATTTAATCCCTGTGTGGCACACCCCACACATGGTCGGTGGTTTAGGTATGACAAAATTACCCGCAATATTTCTAGAGTACTAATATGTATATTTTCAATCTTCAATCTAGTGCGACTCAGAGCCATCAATATAAAAAATATAACAAATGTAAAACTATTTTAAATTCTCCTGGGCTCCTTTGACGATGTCCAGACTGATTGAATCTGAAATAATCGTGTCTTTTATCATTTACGATAAGAGGACCTTTGGAACCAGGATTTGATTCTGATTTCGGTTTTCAAAGATTAGATGGTGACAAGGTGTCACCTAAATTTCATTTCAGCCAATGTGAATAACCACATCCTAACTTATTTTTTAAGAAAAAAAAGGTACCTGTTCATATATCCTACATTTTATTAAATAAAAAGATATGTATGCAGGTTAAACATTCTATTTCTTCATTTAGCACCTTAAATTACTATAGTTGGAAACAAATAAAAACAAATTGTGTTAACTTTTAGATATGCGTGAATGCTCCTTCTATACTAAATTTGAGATATATTCTATTTTATCTGTATTTGTCTAAGAGCAGTCTACATCAGAATAGAGTCAAAATTCATATAGTGTTAGCTTGGCCTCATACAATTTGAGATATAAATTGTAGAAACATATTATGAAATATCATAAATGACCTACCATTATCTCAACCCGACTGAGTTTTTAGTGGAGAAGCAACTGTTGGTGATGACAGCTCTGCAGAAGTGAAAAATGGCCATTATTTCAACCGGACTGATGTTTTTATGCACTCGGACGTCACTTCCTTCCTTTATTTTTCCAAAATCGACCAGTTCCATTTTCTTTACAAATCAGCCCAGTGGCTGTTACACACAATGGAGAGTGTTATTTTTAAGAAAAAAATGGTACCTTTAATGGTTACAACATTAAGCATAATAATCAAAACCTCTATACAGATTATGAATGGGATTTTCACTTCTGGATCACACTGTTACGCTTTAAAATACTACTTAGTATAGCAATCATTGCATCCTCTAATTTCACGATGAAGGCTATTATTAATATCTATGAGCTTTACACAAATACACATATGTATACATAATCTATACACATCGATTATTGTTATTATCTTTTATACAGTAAGGCCCATCCTACATAGTACAGACAAGGAGGGAAGCCGTGTGATGTTCAACTTACCTAAATTCTCCCATGTGATCCCCCTTTTCCGTGACCTTCACTGTAGTATCTTGCATCAGATTCAAGACGATGGTACTAGCCTACAAGGCGGTCAATTTAACTGCTCCTGCCTCCCTCCAAGCATTGGTCAGACACGCACTCGAGCTCAACGGCTCCGCTCAAATATCTCAACTCGACACCTGGTTCCTTCATCACTAAGAGCAGCAAAAAGTTGAACAACAAAGTCACAACTCTTCTTTGGCGTGTATGACAATTATCCCATGTTGGCTGAGCTGCTCAAAAAGTGTCCAGAGGTGCGCCAGGTGCTGATATTTGGACATGCTCGCCCCCAGGATGTCATCCAAGTACTCAAAAAGAAAAGGCAGCTCCCGTAAATATTAAACACAGCAGCATAAAGTTGAACAACAAAGTCACAACTCTTCTGTGTTTTTGGCACCGCAATAGTGGAACGAGCTCCCTGCCGATGTCAGGACCACAGAGTCGCTCACAAGCTTCCGCAAGAGACTCAAGACTCACTTGTTCAGAGTTCACCTGGACTCTGGATAGCCTCCTCCCTCACCTCCCAACACCCCCTTACTCTCCTAAAAACACCCCTCTTGCACACTTATTGTATGTTGTAAGTCCTGGCAATTAACGTAAGCACTTATTATATGTTGTACGTCCTGGCACTTAAAAATAATTCTTAGCATTATGTAGCGTCTTATCTATCTTTGTTGTATACGGGGAATGGGTTAACGTAGCAATTGTAAGTGCTTTATGAACATCTTTACTGTATAGACAGCGATATATTGTTGTTCCTCTTTGTTCTGACAAATGTATTTACTAAGTAAGTACATTATAAGTCGCTTTGGTTAAAAGGGCTGGGAAATGTCCTAAATGAAAATGAAAGCCACACAGCCTCAAGAAATTCAGCCTTGATGCAGAAAAACAGCCACTAAGAGCCAGTCCCACAATGAGCTCTCCTTATTAGTGCCATTTCTTAGAGGCGAGTCAAGGTGGAGGGTTGGCCCTGAGCAGTTTGCGGCCACGGTACCATGCGCTAGTGTTTACAGCGGATGTATCTTAATGGCTCGGATTCATAATATCATCCGGAGGCACACACAGCTTGTTGTTGCCCGCGATTGTTGACCACGATTGTCTCCAGCCAGAGACCAGCTGCCCCATGCCGAAGCACCACCGCCTCGGGAGCGGGCAGTGGGCAGCACCGAGGCACGAACGCCGCGGTCGCGCCGTGGTGCCTCGTAGCGGTGGTGCCTCGCAACAGTGGTGCAGTGGGCAGTGGGCAGCAGGCAGCGGTGCCACTGCACCTGATCGCTACTTGTCTCCTGCCGGAGCCCGGCTGCCGGAGCCCGGTGAGGTGCCTCGCGGCGTTGGTGCCTCGCGGCGGTGGTGCCTTGCGGCGGTGGTGCCTCGGCAGCGGGCAACAGGCAGTGGGCAGCGCCGAGGCGGTGGTGCCTCGGCAGCGGGCAGCAGGCAGTGGGCAGCGCCGAGGCGGTGGTGCCTCTGCAGCGAAGCGGGCCTCCGGCGGGAGACAATCGCGGGCAACAATCCCTTTCTCTTCCATGTCGCGGTTCATTTACTTCAGGGAGTCAAAGCCAAAGTTCCTTTCCTCCAATTCCTTCTCCACCATGGCATAGTTAACCCCCACTACGAGTCTCGTTGTGGAAATACCTTACAGTTACAGTGTTACCTTACAGTTACTCGCGTTACAGTGTGTGTATACGCACACACACACAAGTGGCGCTCGCACTGTCGTAGCTCATTGTCTCATTGGGGGGCCAAAATTCTTTTGGTGGGCAAGGCACTTAAAGGAGAGGTAACTTGGCCCCTTATGAGGACATATGGGGCCAAATCAGAGCGTTTGAACTTTAATTTTTCAAAGGCAGAGCAGGATACCTAGTGCTCATTTTACACCTAACACCATTTCTAGCCAGCCAGGGACCATAGAAAGGCTAGGGGACCTCATATTAGAACTCATATAGAAAACCTCATACATTTTCATGCCATGGGACCTTTAACACTTTTTCCACCAAATCTATTCATGTCTATTGAATTACAAACTCACAAGAGCAGCAGATACAGATTTGAGTTTAATGATTGTTTAACAAAAAGTTACCAAAATAAAATGCAGGGGAAATAAAGGATAGGGAAAAACCCCAGTATGTTTAAATTAATTTGAAAGTCACAACGTTACTATATTGTTGTTACAATAATGGTTACACATTGCCATATCTACAAGCAAACAGTAAAGATGTATGCATACAATCCACAGTATTCATACATCTTAAGACACAAATTAACTGTATCTTAACTGAAAAGGTCCCCAAAACATGAAGCTATATTCTTGAGTGATGTCATATTTCAAAATTAGTACAGCAGTAGGCTTTAATCCCTTCCCTTGATCAGCAGACAAATGCATGTCAAGTTTAAAATAGTTTGATTGAATACATATCATTATAGTTTCATGGTGGTTTGATTAATCTAAATGGCAGCATAGCCAGTACATTGTCCAACAGTAGTTATGTTTTTGTACATTAAAACGCTACATGAACATAGATACACGTGAACAGGAACCCTAATTTCAAATTGAACACAAATCATTAAAAGGCTGTGTTCTACATTGAAAGGTTATTCAGCCTCTAAATAAACACATTTCCTCACATTTTTGAGAAACAGTAGATGTTGGTTTGTTAAACTAGAGACAACAGAACATTTTAAAAAGGATTATGTAAATGGTATACAACTTTTACTTATGCTATCTTTAACATCAACATCAAAAGGTTCACATCAATTATTGAACAGCGGTGGTCTTCAATGAAAAGTTATTTGGTCTATTTACACACATTTTCAGAGAGACAGTAGAAACTTTGAAACTTTGTATAACGAGTGGAGTTTATATGAAACCCTCACTAATGTTGTTGTCATATAATTTAAGATTGTCTGATGACAGTGCTGTCCTCATTTGGTTCCAGAATAGGGGTTGGGCCTGTGGGTTTCTAGGCCAGGACATCACGGACTTCCTGCATAACCTTGTTCTTAGTTGGAGGTACTTCAGCTTGGGAAACATCTTGTCCAGCAGTATGAGAACGGCTACATCTACCTTATTGAGATGACATCAGAGAGAGATTTATAACAACTTGCCATAATATAATGACGATAGGAATGCTAATGAATGTTAACAAATAACTTTAAGCATTTCATAAACATGTATTTCATTGTATACCTTCTCATCAAGAAGCCTCTGCTGAACCATGAAAAAGGTCTGTCGTATCACACCGTTGACCGTTGCTTCACCAACGTCATTTCTTGTGCCGTTGGACAGCACAAACACTGTCTTCCCGCTGCTATGGACAGCATTGTGGAGGTTTTCAATGCAGGAAAGCCCAGGAATCCAGTCCCTCTCCTCTAAACAGAGAGAGAATCTTCTGTAGCCTGAGCTCTCCAAACGGATAACCAACTCATTGTAAACCCAGTCTCTCACGGCCTGGTTGTTTGTGTCAAACACCACAAAAGCATCATAGTGTTTTGGCGAGCAACTGGCAGAAGGATGCAGGTAGCCCTTACATCCTGCCCATAGGATCTGCAGGCAGTACCACACATCCCAGCCATAAAGATGTCTTAACAGCGGCAGAGCAATAAATGCACATGTGAAGAGTGTACTTAAGAGGAAGGCCAAGCCACCATAGATCTCCTGACAGGAACGCAGGTCGACTGTCAGCACACTTTGACCCTGCAGGGACTCTGGGAATTCACATTGAACAGCAGTGGTCAGGTGAGGAATACGTGTGTGGCTGGTCCTCAGAAATACCTCCAATCCAGAGTTGTAACAATCACAGCTGAAAGGATTGTCATGCAGGGTAAGCAATTGAAAATAAGTGCCATTTGTCAGCAGAGTTGGGAGTGACTGAAGGTTCAACACTACGAGACGGTTGGTATTGAGATAGAGACACTGCAAAGCTTTGGCTTGACTTAAGAATTGATCAGGGAGATGGGTAATCTTGTTGCTACTGAGGTCCAAGATGTGCAAATCTGGTGGAAACTCTGTAAAACTGTAAGGCAAAAATGAAAGATGATTTACACTGAGATTGAGATAGCTAAGATTTCCAAGACATGTGAGGTTCGGCCATGAGAAATAATGTAGGGCATTATTGCTGATGCTGAGGGCCTGTAGGCTCACTGGTAGATTACAGAGAATATGTTGTTCAACTGAATATAGATGGTTATGAGAGATGTCCAAGTAGATTAATTTCCTGAGGTCCTGGAAGAAATGTATGTAGGTCTGGCCCTCCCCCTCCTGCCACATTATATTAAGGTGGTTCCCTGAAAAGTACATATACTCCACAGAGTTGCTGCTCAGTCTTGGGTCAATATGTGTCCCAATGCCATTATTTGCCAGATTTAAGACTTCCAGATTAGTGAGACTTTGAATGAACTCTAAACGATGACCCATCCCCATCATCCGAAAGTGATACTCATTGTGACTGAGGTCTAGCACTTTCAGAGTCTTATTCAACTCGGTGAATGCCTCTTTATGATATAGGTCAATTCTATTGTATGACATATCTAGGTAAACTAAGCTTTTCAAGTGAATGAAAAGTCGTCCTTTTAATGCCTGACTTGCGTAATTGTAAGACAGGTTTAAACACACAACATTTTCCATACCATCAAAAACATCTTCATGAAGGAAAATAACATTATTTTGAGAAAGATTAATTGTCAAGTTATTTCGGCAGAATTTCTGGTTGAAATGACCCATTTCCAATACGATATTGTTAGGTGTTCTACATGTGTCACTTTCAATCTCAGTATCATACCCATGTGCTGATACTGGTAGCATTGGTGAATCAGGAAAATATTTGAAAACCTTTGGATCCTGACAGCCTTGTTCTAAAGAGTACCCAGGTGACACATTGCAAGGGAGATAACTCAGTATGTTCTGGGAGAGGTCTAATCTGGTGAGGGAGGGCAACATTCCCAGAGTACTCATATTGTAATAGAAGAGAAAATTCATGCGCATCTCCAGCGTCTTTAGTTTTTGAAGTCTTGACAGAACCACAAGGCTTTTTTCAGGAACTGTGCTGAAAAAGTTCCCACTGAGAAGTAGGGTTCCTAGATTTGAGACATTGCCCAGGTGTGGTGAAAGGATCAGTTCATGAAATGTCTTCAATGGTTGAAAGTTATAGATCAGGCTGATCCACGTTAACTGTTTTAGCTCTGTAAAGAAGGTAGCATTACGGATGGTGTAGGCCAGGTAGTTACTGGAGAGATCCAACCTTTTCAAATTTGTCAAAGGTAGAAAAAGACCTTCTGGAATATTTTTCAAAGAGTTTCCCCTCAAGCTCAGATAAACAAGGGAGCTATTAATCACATTAAAGGAATTTTGGTGTAGCTGTAGGGGGGCATTGTTAGGGCAAGGGAAACAAGGGCGGGCTGCATGGTCACAACGCTGACAATTCCATTCCAGATTTAAATCCTCTAGGTTTGGGAGCATGGCAAATGCCCCTTCTGGAATCTCTGTTATTGTATTCTGCTTCAAGTCCAAACTCGTAAGAGAGGCTGGCAATCCTAGTGGTATTGATGTCATATTGTTGTTTCCCAGGGTTAGATTTTTTAGATGGGATAGCTCTTTGTAAACATCCTCATGGATGTAAAATGGCTGGTAACAAGGGTTTTCATAATAACAGTTCATTGTGAGGAGGAGCTGCTCTAGATGTGGAGTTCCAAAAGGGATGATGATGTTGAAAATACAGTTACTCTCGAGATCCAAGACCTTAATGCTTTCAGGTAACCACGGTATTGTGGTAAGGCTGTTTCCTTCCAGATATAGATAAGTGAGGTTGTGCAGACTCCTGAAGGCATCATACTGTATATTGACATGACAGGAGAGGGCAATCCTAGTTCTCGCTGTTTTAGGGGCACAGTTCCACCTCATTTTCAGAGTGAGAAGATTTGGGATGCCAGTGAAAACATGCCGTTTCACTTCCCGTATCTTGGTGTGACTTAGGTCGAGCAATGTCACATTTAATGAAGTAAAAATTGGGATGTCCTTAAGTGGTCTGCGGAGGCAGTATACCTCAGTACTGTTTTCATTATTGTCACATGGAAAAAACTGTGGGGTTCTACCTCCCAATAAGGGAAGTTGGCTCAGTAACAGAAGAACAACTTTTTGAAATATATCCTAAAAAGAGGGAAAATGGGAAATTTGTTATAATTTGACTTTTCCATCAGATACTCCAAATATGTATTATTGACTGGGAGTTTTGTATCATATAAGTAAGATAAAAGAGTAGAGCAATCTGGTATGCCCATTTAATATGCCACGTTCCTTAAAAGTGTGTAAAGCATGGCAATTGCACGATAAACGTGTTTCATAACATAATTAACATCATCTCCTGCTAAAGTTTTGAATACATCCCAGGAACATAGTATGTAATAATAATATTCCTAAAAAACAATGCCATTCTTTCTTTTATAACATCATCCTAACTTGCCAAACTTACACTAAAAGACTTACATTTTAATAAAATCCCATCACAGAGCAGCACACCTTGCTGAATCTGGTCAATAGTCTTATATTATGAGCTTGGCATAATAAAATGTGTTACTATGAAATAGATCAACAGTGAAAACATTTTAGAATTATCAGATATGACCTACCATGATTCCTACTTGACTGATCATTGGTTGGAGACACAGCCGTTTGGTGGGCATAAAAGCTCTGAATAAATGAAACAGAATAGGTTGGTAATATCCCCAATAATAGTTTCTGTTCCTGACAATCACCAGGTGCTCTTACCTCTATCCTCTTTCCACCATACACCTGCATGTATTTACAATGAAGTCACACACACACAAAGGATCAGCAGTAACTAGCTTGGACATGGTTTTCCAAGTCGACCACACTCGAACAGACACACACACACACACACACACACACACACACACACACACACACACACACACACACACACACACACACACACACACACACACACACACACACACAGTACTTGCAGAAGCGCAGGTGTGCAGAGAAGCGATGCTCATTCAGACTTTTATCTGTTTATTATAGATTTATATATTTTATCTATATTATATATATATGTTGTATATTTGAATAGTTATACAATTATAACTGTTAAAATCCAGCATTGTCTGAGTTTTTTCATGTGCCGACTGGCTATGTGAAGTGATAGCAAGTGCTTGCAGCATTATTAAATAGACCAGATTATTATTAACATTTTCATTCAAACTAATTGATGATATCAGCCATGAAACCAATTAGTTACTATTATTAGATAGAAGGCTAACAGGCTATAACTTAGTTTAAAGTGCTCCCAGTTACAAAAAATCTTAACAGCTCTGTCGGACGCGTCGTTTCTCAAAGTGGTACAATGTAGTAGTGGGTGTGGATATTAGGTGTAGTCTACGTGATACGCAGGTATACGCCGTATACCCACTAGGAACGCACCAGGATTTGCGTATACCCACTTAAAAATGTGCACGGATACGTATCAATCGTCTTGTGACAGATCTTTCACTTCTGTGTTTATTTTTCGCAAATACCGGTTGGGTATAACTGCAATAAAATACTTTTAGCAGGGGAAGTTATCTCCTACATTCACCATTCATAAAATCCCCCCTGCGCGCTCGCGCTCTGCCCTGTCTCTGTTACGAAGCGCGCAGCTGCCCCTGCATCTCTGCATCTTTGGCGGGCCGAGCCCCTCCTTCTCGCGCTGCGTGCGTGCGTGCGTGCGTGCGTGTGTCCAGTCCTCCCATATTAATGTGTAAACCACATAACAAGTAGTCAACAGAAGACAATGTTTTAATCCCACTGTATAACTCCTTGTTACTTTTTGATGAGAACCCCTGGCCAGTTAATCACTATGCAAATGAGAGTATAGCTAATTCATGGTCATTTTTAAGGTGCAGTGATTTCACACTTTTACACAATTTAATTACTGTATGGTATGTTAGATAACAACAGTAAGAGCTAAAATTAGAGCAATTGATAGAGTGAAACATTAGTCTCCTTTCATCTCCTTCTCATGCACTGGTTAGCCATGGTTGTAAACAGTTCATTAAATTATTTTGAGTAGATTTTGTCCTTGTTTAGCATGTGCTATTGCTACTATAGATATACAAAGGACAACTTGTCATTTTTGTGTTCTATTTGTTCATACTGTTATTAAAACTGATAAACCTATTCAGCTTTCCATGATTGTTGATAATCGTTATACTCACCTGCGTTGGTGAGTGTGGTGCGACACCCCATAAGCGCCACACACGTACACGTACTGGTGGGACGGGTTTGTACGAGGCTGGGAGGGAATCATCACAGTATACCCACTACAATAAAGTAGACTACACCACTGTTTACCGCTCAAGAAAACATGAACTTGTTTGAGAGGAAAACCGCCCGAGCATCTGCTAAAAGCGTGGATGTAGCTATATGGCTCAAACATGTAATGACAACAGAAGGCCTTAAGAGTCATCACTTTCTACCACCCTGATAACTTCAAGGATGAGGGCAAAGTAACTTGAACAAATAATTAGGGGTGGGAATCTCTTGGCACCTCACGATTCGATTAGATTCCGATTATGAGGTCAACGATTCGATTCTTGACCTCATATTTTTTTATGTACATTTCCATGCGTGATTTTCAAAAATATATACATCTGAGTTTGCTACTCAGAGTTTGCTAATCACTTCCTACTTTTGTGATGATCATTAAAGACATCGACGATGAGATGAATTAACTTATCTAATATTTGATTGGCGAGAAAGATTGTCACAAATATGACTTTCTATGAACAATGCAATAATCAATGCAGCTTGTATTACAACACAATATGGAAGGATGTAAAAAATAGGTTTCAGTTTTATTTTATTTCTAATCTTTCTTTTCCATGTCATTAAAGAAAAAGCTGCTCTTGAATTGGAAGGAGTTCTTGTTTCTGGCTGTGAGTTTGCGTGCATGCTATGCGTAGGCTGAATCGCAATCGTGTCAAGAAAAATCAGATTGGCCAAAACACACTGAAGATAAATTAAATAATTTTAAAATTACTAAAATGATCCCTCTCTGTCGAACAGAATGTTGCAGCAGGCAAACAAATACAAAAATAATTATATATATATTTTTTTTGTTTATCAATTTATCTGCATCAGGACGGAATCGTTCTGATGTATATAATCTATTATTTTTCCCACCCCTACAAAATATGACGATGCACTATCCTACAATCAAAGTTTTAGAGTAATTTATAATGTGCAAATACAAAACTGATAAAGGATACATTTGTTTATACAAATATTAGGGCGTAGGGATGCAAAACATCTCAGCATTCTGAAAAGCATTTATTTCTGGAGAACATCACATTGCAGTAAATGCGAACCAAGGACATGGTGATAATTACATTTAGCATCGGCTATTTGAACTTGTGTTCTGACCATTTCAAGCATGTTCAATCAACTTTGAGAATCTCTCTCTCTCTCTCTCTCTCTCTCTCTCTCTCTCTCTCTCTCTCTCTCTCTCTCTCTCTCTCTCTCTCTCTCTCTCTATATATATATATATATATATATATATATATATGCATTGACGTGGTTCTCTGTTACTGAATCAACGAAATGTAAGGAGGTGGCCTTGATCTTGTGATCGTTGCCAGTCGTTGCCATATGACTGGGAGGGTATAGGCCTATTTAAGATAGCTCTGGGATGGCAATCCCTACAGACCAATGGACAGGACATCTGCTCTGCAGTTTCCTCCCACTGGCAACAGTAATAATCAGAAAGATAATTTATAATTGAACTTAATTAAAGTAAATTACTAAAGTTATTGTAGTTATTGTTAGTTTTTATAATTATACATTGGATAAATCTGTGATGTAGGTGGAAAGTACACAGGAATGTTGCATTGGCACAAAGTAATAGGAAGAACCTCTCCTCCCTAAAGACTAAACAAAACCAAAAACGAAATAATAAAAATGGGTATATATACTTATTCAAACATAAATAGTAGTGTGTCCTGGCAAGGGCAGCTATTCAAACCTCACAAGCTGTCAACTGGCGTTCCCCAGGGTTCGGTCCTCGGCCCCCTTCTGTTCTCCATCTATACCTACCACCTCACTAGGCAAAATAATTCTCTCCCATGGCTTCTCTTATCACTGCTACGAAGACGACACTCAACTCTATCTGTCGTTTTCCCCAGAAGACCCCTCAATTTCGGCTAGGATCTCTGCTTGCCTGCGGGACATCTCTATCTGGATGAAAGATCACCACTTGCAGCTTAACCTAGCAAAAACTGAACTGCTAGTGTTCCCTGCTAAACAGAGCATCTCCAACCATATCAATGTTCAGTTGGATTCACTCTCCCTGTCACCAACCAACACTGCCCGAAACTTGGGCGTAATAATAGACAATGGCCTCATCTTCACTGAACATATTGCTACAGTCACCAAATCCTGCAGATTCACACAACATCAGGAAGATCAGACCCTATCTCTCCAAGTACTCAGCCCAACTTCTCGTTCAGACCATGGTCTTGTCAAAACTCGACTACTGCAACTCCGTACTGACTGGCCTCCCAGCATGTATCATCACACCATTTGAGATGATACAGAACGCAGCAGCCCGCCTCATCTTCTCACAATCAAAGAGGGCACATGTAACACCTCTTCTGATCTCACTGCACTGGCTCCCCATCGAAGCCAGGATTAAATTCAAATCCTTGACCCTGGCCCACAGGGTTCTCGCAGGGTCCGCGCCATCTTATCTCAGTGAGCTTATACAGCCCTACACCCCTGCCAGACCCCTGCGCTCATCCCAGGAACGTCTCCTACGCCACGCCAACACCACCACAAAGTCCCAGTCGAGACTGTTTTCCTTCCTGTTGCCACAATGGTGGAAAGACATCCCGGGCCCCATCCGCTCGGCCCCCAGTCTGGACACTTTTAATAAACATCTAAAGACTCACCTAGTTCAGCTGGTCCACCCTGCCTTGGACGCTTAGGGTCCAGATCACTCAGTCCTTCTAAAAACAAATGTTCACATCCCCGTCTATCAGTTTGTGCTATGTTGGCACTTACTGTCATGTGTTTTTTTATATGTTGTATGTCACCTTGGACAAAGGCGTCTGCCAAATGCCGCTAAGTAAGTAAAGTAACTAACCAATATAGTCAAATTTAGTGGTCCAGGCTGAAGATTGGATGCAAATCCTATTCCTAATCCCTCTAATCTAAGAGGATATGGTGCAGTACGCGTTCGCTGAATGGGATGCGACTGAGAGGACAGTCAAATGTACTTGTCAATCATACCCGATCTGCCAATCCTTTATCCATCATTGTATATGAAGCAATGAATTAATCGATGGAACAAGATGGGAATAGTGAAAGCCATATCTCATATCACCTAAAGAGAGGCTACTGTGAAAATTATGTAGTCTATGTATGCTGCAAGTCACGTTAAGAAAAATCTCTGAATTTCTCAAAATGCTTAGAATCCAATAAGTATGCCTAATTCATTTGTAAAGTATATTTTTCGTCAGTTAAAGGTATAATGACGATGGCCTGGGCCGGGGGGATTGGTTGTTGCCACATGTACACGACTATTTGTTAAGTAAAAAGTTAATTTACAACATGTAGCCATATGCTTGATTCATGTATTACTCCCAATGGACTACAGCAGTAAGCTATAATCGCTTCTCTGTATATCAGCACACTAATGTACGTGAAATGTTCCACCATTTAATGTAAGTCACATTGAGTTTCAATAAATACGTTTCAATTAAACATCTTACTGGTAGCATAGCCAGTAGATTGCCCAAAAGGATTTCTGTGTACTACATTAAAAAGGTACACATTACATTGTTGTAATACACCTTTCAACGTGAGCAGGGACACAAACTCAAACTAAATATCTCACAGATTTAACAACACAATATATTGAACACAGGAGGTCAACATTTAAAAGGGAATCAACCTATACATGCACATTTTCAGAGTAGTTGTTAGTTTGTTAAAGGGCCATGTAATGCCTGCAGGTGTGGGTGTGATAAACTGGTACAAGTCGTTTGAAAATCATTCCTTCCCTGTGCCAGTGACATCACAAGTTGGCGTGTCCACCTAGATATATGAAGCATCGATGAGTTTGCTACAGTCCACTGGGTAGGCCAGTAGACTGATATATCCAGCACAGATCAAGGTGGACACGCCCACTTGTGATGTTACTATGGCACAGGGAAGGAATGATTTTCAAATGGCTTGTACAGCTAATCACACCCACACCTGTTGGCATGACATGAGCCCTTTAAACGACACAGTACGTTGTTTATAGTTTACATTATGCATATTAGAAAAAGGATTATGGAAATTATATAAAACTTTCACTAATGTTGTTGTCATATAATTTAAGATTGTCTGATGACAGTGCTGTCCTCATTTGGTTCCAGAATAGGGGTTGGGCCTGTGGGTTTCTAGGCCAGGACATCACTGACTTCCTGCATAACCTCGTCCTTAGTTGGAGGTACTTCAGCTTGGGAAACATCTTGTCCAGCAGTATGAGAACGGCTACATCCACCTTGTTGAGATGACATCAGAGAGATTAATAACAACTTGCCACAATACAATAATGATAGGAATGCTAATGAATGTAAACAAATAACTTTAAGCATTTCATAAACATTAATTTCATTGAATACCTTCTCATCAAGAAGCCTCTGCTGAACCATGAAAAAGGTCTGCCGTATCACACCGTTGACCGTTGCCTCATCAGCGTCATTTCTTGTGCCGTTGGACAGCACAAACACTGTCTTCCCGCTGCTATGGACAGCATTGTGGAGGTTTTCAATGCAGGATAGCCCAGGAATCCAGTCCCTCTCCTCTAAACAGAGAGAGAATCTTCTGTAGCCTGAGCTCTCCAAACGGATAACCAACTCATTGTAAACCCAGTCTCTCACGGCCTGGTTGTTTGTGTCAAACACCACGAAAGCATCATATTGTTTTGGTGAGCAACTGGCAGAAGGATGCAGGTAGCCCTTACATCCTGCCCATAGGATCTGTAGGCAGTACCACACATCCCAGCCATACAGATGTCTTAACAGTGGCAGAGCAATAAATGCACATGTGAAGATTGTACTTAAGAGGAAGACCAAGCCACCATAGATCTGACAGTTACTTTGGTCCACTGTCAGCACACTCTTTCCCTGC
This sequence comes from Gadus morhua, assembly GCF_902167405.1. Lineage (NCBI taxonomy): Eukaryota > Metazoa > Chordata > Actinopteri > Gadiformes > Gadidae > Gadus > Gadus morhua. The sequence goes on along the minus strand of NC_044048.1, from coordinate 13,774,232 downwards.
AGGGACTCTGGGAATTCACATCGGACATCAGTAGTCAAGTTAGGAATACGTGTGGTGCTGGTCCGTAGAAATTCCTCCAATCCGGAATTGTAACAGTCACAGCTGAAGTGGTTATGGTGAAGAGTAAGCAACTGATGAGAAGTGCCATTTTTCAGCAGGGGTGGAAGTGACTGAAGGTTCAAAACTACGAGACGGTTGGTATTGAGATAGAGACACTGCAAAGATTCGGCTCGGCTAAAGAACTGACCAGGAAGATGGCTTATCCAGTTGTTACTGAGGTCCAAGAGGGAAAAATCTGGTGGGAACTCTGTAACACTTTCAGGCAAATATGAAAGATGATTTCCACTGAGAGAGAGATGACTAAGATTGCCAAGACATGTAAGGCTCAGCCATGGAAAATAATGAAGGTAATTATTGCTAATGGTGAGGGCCTGTAGGCTCACTGGTAGATTACAGAGGATCGGTTGTTCGACCGAATGTAGCCGGTTCTGAGAGATGTCCAAGTAGATTAATTTCCTGAGATCCTGGAAGAAATTAATGTAGGTCTGGCCCTCCTCCTCCCACATAATATCTAGGCGATTCCCAGAGAAGTACATATACTGCACAGAGCTGCTGCTCAGTCTCGGATCTATTCGCCCACTAATGTCATTATTTGCAAGATTTAAGACTTCCATATTAGAGAGACTCTGAATAAACTCAATACGATGACCCATGCCCATCATACGAAAATGATACTCATTGTGACTGAGGTCCAGTACCTTCAGAGTTTTATTTAACTCACTGAATGCATCTCTATAATATAGGTCAATTCTATTGTATGACATATCTAAGTAAACTAAGCTTTTCAAGCGACTGAAAAGTCTACCCCTTAAAGCCTGGCTTGCATAATTGTAAGACAGGTTTAAACACACAACATTTTCCATACCATCAAAAACATCTTCATGAAGGAAAATAACATTATTTTGAGAAAGATCAATTGTGAACTTATTTTGGCAGAATTTCTGGTTGAAATGCCACATTTCAAATATTGTCATGTTAGATCTACACATGTCACTTTCACTCTCAGTTTGATACATGTGCACCGATACTGGTAGCATGGGTAAATCGGAATAATCTCTGAAAACAATTGAATCTTGAGAGCCTTTTTCCAAAGAGTATCCATGTGACACATTGTAAGGGAGATAACTCAATATATTCTGGGAGAGGTCTAATCTGCTGAGGGAAGGCAACATTCCCAGAGTCCTCATATTGAAATAGCTGATGAAATTCATGCGCATCTCCAGTATCTTAAGTTGTTTAAGTCGGGACAGAACCACAATGCTTTGTTCTGACATTGTGCCGAAAAAGTATCCGCTGAGAAGGAGAGTTTCTAGATTTGAGACATTGCCCAGGTGTGGTGAAAGGATCAGATCATGAAATTTCCCTAGAGGTTGAAAGTTATAGATGAGGTTGATCCATGTTAACTGCTTAAGCTCTGTAAAGAAGGTACCATTACGGATGGTGTGGGCCAGGTAGTTGTCGGAGAGATCCAACCACTTCAAATTTGTCAAAGGGAGAAAAAGACCCTCTGGAAAATTGTTCAAAGAGTTTCCTCTCAAGGTCAGATAAACAACGGAGCTGTTGATCGCATAAAAAGAATTTGGGTGTAGCAGAAGGGAGGCGTTGTTAGGGCAGGGAAAACAAAGGTGGGCTGCATGGTCACAACGCTGACAATTCCATCCCAGATTTAAATCCTCCAAGTTGGGAAGCATGGCAAATGCCCCTTCTGGAATCTCAGTTATTGTATTCTCTTTCAAGTCCAGTGTCATAAGTGAAGCTGGCAATCCTACTGGTATTGATGTCAAATTGTTGTATCCCAGTGTTAGATTTTTCAGATGTGATAACTCCTTGTAAACATCCTCATGGATGTAAAATGACTGGAAACAAGGGTTTTCATAATAACAGTTCTTTGTGAGGAGGAGCTGCTCTAGATGTGGAGTTCCAAAAGGTATGATGATGTTGAAAAGGCAGTTACTCTCGAGATCCAAGACCTTAATGCTTTCCGGTAACCAGGGTAACATGGTAAGGCTGTTTCCTGCCAGATATAGATAAGTGAGGTTGTGCAGACTCCTGAAGGCATCCTTTTCTATTCTGACTCGACAGTAGGCATTATTAGTCCTCAGGTTTTTTGGATCACAATTCCACTTCATTTTCAGAGTGATAAGGTTTTGTATACCAGAGAATTTGTGTTGTCCCATTTTCCGTATCTTGGTGTGACTTAGGTCGAGAAACGTTACATTTATTGATGTAAAAAAAGGGATGTCATTGAGTTGCCTGTGTGCACAGTACACCTCCGTAGCAATTTCATTATTGTCACATGGAAAAAACGGGGGGATTCTTGCTATCAATAAAGGAAGTTGACCCAGTATTAGAAGAACAACTTTTTGAAAGATATCCTGAAAGAGAAAATGGGATATTAGTTATTATTTGAATTTTCCATCTTAAACATTTAACTTACATATTCCTAGAAGATAATATTTCTGGAAATGATTCAATGCTTTGGCATTACATCCTGCTAATGTGCCAAGCTCACTCTACTAGACTTTAAACCTTGCCAAAAGCAGCTCACTGTCTAATGAAAGTCTTTAGTCCATCCCTGAGCGGTACGGAACACACTAGTCGATTGTTGAGATAGGACAGAGAATAACCACAGAGAATAAGCTTCGCTTCCCAAGATTTGGGAAAATAGGCTTATTCGCTGTGGTGTGATTATTTGCGTACTGATGCCAAGGCTAAGGGAGTGTGCCTACTATGGCGCGGCATAATGACAAGTGAGCTTAGCATAATACAATGTGTAGATAAGATCAATAGTGGAAATAATATAAAATATCTGAATTGACTTACCATCATTTGTATTGGCCTGATATTCAAGTAGGGACGCAGGTGTTTGATAAGAAGGAACTCTCTGCAGAAGTGAAACAACCAAGATTATTATTCCAGACAAACGCCAGGTGTGTTCTGATTCACAAAATGAATCAATTAAACAATCACCTACTTATTAAATGCAAAATAACTTTGTTTATTCAATGCAATTGAATAAAGCTTCTGGCGTACCAAAGTGATGTACACATCTTTTTTTTAGTAGGGGAACACCGGGGATGGGGTACTTTTTGTTTGAGCATCAGTAACTCAGTGGTTGTTCATGTTCGATTTCTCAAACTTTGATACAAGGTGCTCATCTTTTCCTACAAAAAATAAAACTAATTTGGTAATCTACAAAACAATTAGATTATATGGGTTAATGCAGAATACAATGAGTTGTTAACCTACCCCCGATTAACCACCAGGTATACAAATGAAGATAGATCTAGAGAACAATGAGAGGTAATTTGCAGAAGTAATATCCACACTATAAAGGTAGGCAATATTTGGTACAGGCTTTCTAGGTCCAAAACAGACAACATACACTTAACCCATCCTTCTTTTGGCTATGAGTTTGTAAAAATAATTAACAAATTGCTTCCTCTTTCTCCACCCCATGCAGCCATGAGAAAAGATGATTAAGCATGTGTTTTTTTAGTATTTGAGAGTTAGAATAACAGATCATCAAATGAAAGAAACTGCAGCTTAAAGTTGTACAAGTTAAAGCATTGTAATACTAGAAATAACTATCTCGATTTAAAAAAGAAAAAGATCCTTACCTGAAGAGATGTTCTTCATCAGATCCACAACGTTGCTTACAGAGAATTACACCAAATCTGTGATATCAACAAGGAAATGGGAGTGTACGATATTGATGACATCATCACAGCTCTTTTCTGTTTGTCAATTTGAGCAGTGTTACAACTAACCTGACTTAACGATCTACCCTAAAGTGCATGCACAGAAAATACAAATTCAGTCAAAAATAGGGATGCAATAAAAGCAGAAAATAAAGGGTGTACAGGAAAATTAAAAATAAAATAGAAAATAAACCTAAAGGCATGTGAATAAAAATGTTTCTGTTTTATTTATGAACAGAAGGACAGAATTAAGAGAGCCAATTACGAGGAAATAAGAGAACATACAACTTTTATTATGAAATCGTTTATTTAAACATCAATTTAATATAACATGTTTAACTCATTGTGGTTGTGGGGAAGGAGGAGCAAACCAAAGGTAATATACGTTTTTACATTCAGTGAGAGTTAAGGAAAAAGTTATGCAGTCCAAATTTTATTTCTGACACATATAAGGGAATTTGCCATTAATTAAGGATGGGATAGTAAATCCTAAATGTAAAAAAAAAAAAAAAAAAAAAACATTTGGCTTGGACCTCACTTTATCCTGAGAAGCACAGCGTCTTATTATACCTCTGGGGTACCCTGATAGCGTAGACAGTTATAGGCCTGATACCCACTGCTTTGTATCTGTATTAGTCTTCAGGCTGCCTCATCTGCATAGGTGCTGTACCAACCACAGAGCGACGTTCATGAAACCATCCGACTCTGCATCCACTTTGGAGAGTGAGTGGTTGTTGCCCGGGTACCAAAACAACCTGACAAGTGGGGGAAATACAGAGGTCAAATGACAACCCAGGCATTGAACGGCAGGTTGTTTTGCTACAGGTGCTTCCGGCTAGTGGTCCGCTGTTTTGCCAATACTTACTGTACAGGGAGCTGCCGTGCCTTCAGAGCCCGATAGTACTCAATGCCCTGCTTGTTAGGGACACGCTTGTCTTCTTCCCCCAGCATAAGCAACACCGGTGTCTTCACCTGGGGAAGATTTAAAACAACCCATGTGAGGCAATACTTGGCGACTACTGGTGGACTAGTGTGACTGCTCGCAATAGACATGTCATGCCCAACTCATGTCGCATATAGACCTTAGAAACGGACAAAGGCATGTGTGGGTCTACTTATTTAAAATAATTGAGAGAGACAGAACGCAACTACACTAGTACCCATAAAAGTCGCTTAAACACTGTCATCAAAGTAATTACTGCTGCTTTGGCTCCTTATTTGAGCTATACTTTAAGCCAGTTATCCAATGTTGCCTGGCCTTTCATTGTATTTTACCCATGCCATTGAAATCAATTAAAAATTTCTTGATGTGGGAATTTACATTTATATTAAACAAACCTTGCCAGGAACATTTCATGGAGATTTGGATCCATATCATAACTTATTTTAATGTGGCTCATTTGATTCCTATACGACTTTGTCAGTTTCTACAGTTCAAAAGCAATGCATGAGGAAGGGGGGGGGGGGGTCAGCCTTTCTTAAACTGACCTTTGCAATGTGTTTAATAGGAGACTTGCTCAGCATCTGCTCCCAAATGGCAGCGTCAGGCAGACAGTCTGCGCTGTAGTTGTAACCACTCTCCACCATGCACCTGCACGTATTTACAATGAAAGCATACACAAAAAGGATCAGCAGCCACTAGCTTGCAATGGGTTTTCCCCCCACCACACACACACACACACACACACACACACACACACACACACACACACACACACACACACACACACACACACACACACACACACACACACACACACACACACACACACACACACACACACACACACACGCCCAGATGTTCAGAGAACTATAGAAACCATCCTCCCTAAAAAAAATAGGTACTACCCCAACTGGGGAATGCCAGTTCTGAAGGAAGATGTTTTCTGTAGTGAAACACCTGACATGTAAATTGTGTGTCTTACTCAAACATATAATGAATTACCAGTCTGGTATGTCTGTGCTGCCAATCATGGAGGCCAGGTTGGTAACAGGGTTGCGTGCCACGCAGGCCTTGTAGAACCCTGGGTACTGGCCAATGAGATGACATGCCAGGAAACCACCGTGAGAGCCCCCAGAAAGAGCGACCTTCTGCTTGTCAAACCCTCCGTCTTTCAGCACGCTCTCCACAGCAAACTGGTGTGAAAATGGAAATGTTTAAACACAGGAGAAATCCAGCAGCACATGAGTAAAACCAAAACATTTCCATTCCGATTCAGTCTTAAAAAAATGAACATTTATTTAAAAACATCGTATGGTATGATTATGAATCAGTGGAAGCAGAGTCTTACAAAAATGACTTAAAAAAATCCAGAGTTTAAATAATATTAAATAATGCAGAGAGCATTTGAACACCTCAGTGTTATTGTACACTTGCGTGACATATTTAACGTGGGTGTTATTAGTAAGTTCTCACATGAACATCTTGTACATCCTGGCTGCCCACGTTGCCAGGTAACGAGAGGACGTTGTCCTGGCCGTAGCCAATGGAGCCTCGATAGTTCACTGGAAGAAAGCGACAAATAGTACACATCTTTTTACCGATATTACGGCAAGACTGGAATATTCGCTCCAGTCAATGGAACTATGGTTTGTTACTTTTGGGTATATCATTTCACAAATAGGAATAAAGGCTATTATGAATGACCACGAGTATATTCAAATTAATTGTAATATATACATATATACTGTAAATACTTTTTTCTCCATGAGCCCTTCTACTCACCAAGTAGCACAGCAAAACCCATCCTACATAGCACAGAGGGGGAGAGAAGCCACTCAGCCACGATCACTGAATGAGGACCGCCTGAGTAGGGAAACATCATTCACCGTTTATATGAAAAGCTCTTTGTGTAGACGATTACAAACGTTCAGTTGCCGCAGAAACTAATGTGTATTTACTGAATGTTTAACAAAGATCCTAAAAACCAAAACACAATGCAGGGATTAAAAAGGATGAGGACATTCCCTGGTGCTTCAAATGAGCTGATGCCTCCAACTGACGTTGACCCACCGTGGGGGATGACGACCAGAGGCAGCTTCACTCCCTCCTGAGCGTCCTTTGGTTTGATCAGCAAGGCTTCAAAGTCCAAGCCCGCTTAAAAACATCAAAACAAAATGTCTGTAAGCCAGGGCATATGCAGTTACGAATGCAATGGTATACAAATTCCCTTCAAAAGATAACTCTGGGATGAGTATAACACAGAGAAGTAGAGATCAATCCCTACATTCAGCTCCACTTCTTCCTCAAGGTCCACTTTACTCACACAGTAATCTTATTTATTACTTAAATGCTATAGCATTTATATGTGCCGCAAATCTCACGACGTCTGTATGGATTTATTTACGAGCAATATTGCATTTCTACCATGGCCTGGGTGAGTACTTGATTTGGAATGGCTGGAGTGGTGCTGATTAACTTTCGATGACGGCACGGCTATGACGTGTTCGTATCGGTAACATCATGGAGTCTCATCACCGCTCCGATCAACGAATGTGCAACATTTCCTAAACCTCACATTAGCTGTCCCGCATCCTGTGAGGATTAATAACTCTGTTAACTCATAACATACTAGCAGTTAACAATATAGCAAAAATAAAAACACCAACAATTAACTTCACAAATGAAAAATCGTCACCCCTCGAAAGTTGTTCTTCCTTTGGCGTTCTACTGGGCCACATCACATGGAGGTACTAGCTCTCAATTGCATAGGAGATTTGCGAACGCAGTTTCTAAATAGGAAATAATAGAACCGCAGCCAGCGGTTCCAGAGGAAGAGCAGGTTGACTGGCAACCGGAATGTTGCTAGTTCAATCCCCAACCAGAGTGTTGCAGTCTCCCTGAGCAAGACACCTAACCCTAAGTGCTGCCGACAAGCTGGCTGTTGCCTTGCATGTTTGACACTCCCGTCAGTGTGTGAATGTGTGTAGGATGGGTGACCGTGAGGCAATCATTTTAAAGCGCCTTGGGTCGCCACTGGATAGAAAAGCAATAGATAAATGCATAACATTTACCATTAACCATTATGTTAAAATCTTCTTCAGGGACTATGTCTGCGTTCCATATGAATGTTTAATTGATTGCGCTCTATGCATTAGTTGGACCCCTATATTTATCTCGTCTGATTTTTGTGTTTCAAGGAACACGAGTAAACATTTTGGAACTGAATCGCAAACAATGTGAATCAACAATCTCCTATTTCAATGACTAGCAAGGGGTCATGTTATGAGCGGGACATCCCCTAAGTGTCAGACAGGAAAGAGGAAGCGCATCACATTGTAGGAAGCATGGCACGTCTGGGTGGCACACAAAGGGCATGGGGTTAATTCCCTTTGGCATATTTGAACTTCAACACCATTTTCACAATTTCAAGCATGTCCAATCGATTTTGAGAATCAGATGTGGTGTGTCATAGCTAACCAGGCAGCTCCCAGTGTTGTGTCACCATAGCAATGCACAGTGATAGACCCTTCACACATAGACACACATATAGAGCGCACAGAGTAATATACTTTGTATCCACTAATGCAGAGTCCACACAGTAATATACTGTGTACATACTAATATATAGAGTGCACACAGTTATATACGGTGTACACAGTAATATAGAGTGCACACAGTAATATACTGTGTACATAGTACTATACTGTGTACACTAATATAGAGTCCAGAAAGTAATATACTACACACACTAATAAAGATTGTACACAGCACAGTATGTCGAGAATTAAATTTCAGGTGCTTCTTTTTTGTTAACGCAACGTGCACTTGCAGACCAAAAAATGTACTTGAATATAAGATATCACTAAAAGGAAGGCCAAACGCTAGAGCTAGGAGTCAATGGCCAGTATGACATGTGACCATTTTATACAAAAACAGAACTAGCTTCAGTTCCAGGTCAAACAGAATGAAAATAATTTCTACTCATTATTTCTTACTTCCGTTTTTTGGTGACTAGAATTATTTGGAAACGTGTCTCGCTCCAAATAAATGATGACAAATGGTTCCTTTTTATAATGACCACAAACGAAAAAGAAGAAGTGGGAATTGGGTTTACGGTATTGGCTGTTGTCTTGATCCGTGGGAGGGCTGAGGGTGAGGATCTGCCAGCTAATGTCTTTCTGAGGCTGGGCTTCCTCCAGAGTAACCCAAGAAACATCCTCTTGGGAGTCCTTGGCTGGCAAGAAGCCTACACTCTGAACACAGGAAATGACATAGCATCTGGTGATCCCCATCACCGTTAAAGAACAACAGGTATATTTGGTATACCTGGTTAAATCATGTGAGAATTACAGGTTTTTGTAATGCAACGTCCACACCCAAATCAAGAAACTACACTTACCTTTACACATCTTAAATAACCAAGATAACTAATAAAATAGAATTGACTTTAAGAACAGAAACTATTCTTAACTATAGGGTTAAACCTACCAGACTGGGAGGACAGTTTGGCGAGGAGAAGCTGACTACCATCAGATCTCTCACTATGTTCAGGATACACCAGTTGCTGATGTCAAACTCTGAAGTGCAATACAGAATAGCATGTTAGACCCAGTACCCCAACATCGCCAAGTTTCTCACATAGCACACTGATTTGGCAATCAAGCCACTTTTGAGACAGAAATAGGCTATCAGTAGGGCTGAACGATTTTAAGAAAAAATTGAAATTGCGATTTTTCTGGTAGAGATTGCGGTTTCGATTTCAACCACGATTTATTTTCTTTAAATCAAGTTTCAGTATAAATTAATATAACCAATGAATTCCATTAAGGTAATGCAATAATGAAAACTGCTGGCAACAGATTTCAAATGCAAGACTGTTTATTCAAGTACCTAAGAAACAATAACCAAAAAAGTCAAATAAAAAGGGAGCCCTCTTTCTTAAGTAAACTTGCTTCAAAGGCTCATCAGCATCAAAATAATTGCACTTTTGTAAAATATAAAAAACAAAAAGAAAAAAAAAAAAACGCAGCTTTGACGATCCCAAAATCGTAATGCTTGAGATCGCGATTTTCGGTCAAAAACGATAGATCATTCAGCCCTAGCTATCAGTTAACAAAATTTTGAGTTCCAGGCAGAGTATGATGAGTCAAGCGTTGAAGAGGTGTCAGTTGACTCACTGGCTGTCAGAGAAGTAATGCCCCCTGTGGAGATATCCACAACAAGCAGGTCCTACAAGGTACACAAAACAAAAACATAACAAACAAAAACAACAGATATGCATGGTTAATTTGCAATTAAAATAACACACGTTTTCTCTTCTCCGAGATTACACTGGTTGCCATTTTACCTTGCGGCTACGCTGGGGACAGGCAATGAGGACGCGCTGACTGTCAGCCGACCAGCACTGTGGAGACAGTTGGGAGCTATATATACCAGTAAAGCCATCTGTAGACAAACATGTTGTTCAGATAGTCAACAAACTGACAGGACAGGCCGAACTATAAGGTATAATAGGAGCCAATAACAGCATTGCATGGCTTGTTAAATGTCCCTCACCCTCTCCAGGTCTCTTCACTACATCCACCACCACTGAGGACTTCTTGGTGTACCAGTCATACTGCAAACCAAACAGCACACATGTAGAATGTATTCATATATGGCGGGAATAAATAATTGTTATGCTACCATCATCCATTTATAAAGACTTTGGTCTACCATCAAATAGGAGATCAGGTGCATTGGTTCCACAAGGGGGCATGTGTGTCTTACCATACACAACCTGCTGCACTGCATGTGGGGTCCAAAGATGCCACACTCTAAGTAGACGATCCTACACTGGTCTGGACTGAGCCTGGGGGAGCACACTGCACTGTCGCCAGATGACAATTGTTCTGAAGGAGACAATGCCCACGCACAGACAGACAAACAGACAAACAGACAGTATGGACAACAGTTCTCAAGCCTCTATCAGGATAAAAAGCAGGGCTAACTGAGAAGTGAAACTGAGAAGCACTCACCGCACATCCCACCAGTTAGGTCCACATAAAACAAAGAGGACCTGAGAGTAGAAAAAATTGCACGACCATTAAAACTCAACAGGTTTCATTTTCTGAAAAGCCCACAGAAACAACGGCTGCGTTTTTCACTAGTATTATAATCATGTGTTCTCACTGTCTGTTGGGACAATATTTCAGGCCAAGTCTGAAGGGCTCGTGCCGCCAGCCAACAAAGACCACACCTGTATCCCCTGGAGCCCAAAAGGCCTGGGGAAGGAGAAAGGGAGAGTGGTGATCTTGATGTGCACCTTGGTGATTAATATAGAAGCAACATTAAGAATAATATTCCGGACATGCTCCTGGATCAGAACTGTAGCAAATGAACCTGTCCGGGCGAGATGTCCTCAGGCACGCCATCCAGCAGAGAGACGTTGTTTCCTTCAATGTCCAACACACAGAGAACAGGGCAGCTCTTGCCAACCAGAGCCTCCCCCCAGTCTTCATAGAATACAAACTGCATCCCCTAGAGGAGCAGCAGGGAAAGCACATTCTGAATAAAACGTTATCATGTGATCTAAGAATGTCAAGCTCTTGCCAACCAGGGCCTCCCCCTAATCTTCATAGAAGACAAACTGCTTCCCCTAGAGGAGCAGCAGGGAAAGCACATCCTGAATAAACAGTAATCATGTGATCTAAAGGTGTCCCACTCACCAGACGATGGAGGAAAATGAGGGTGTGGTTTTTGTCAGCATGACTTGCAAGAGACCCACCTTAGTTTTCTCCTTAGTCTCCAGTTTTGTGCCCATCTCATCCTCATCCCCTGTAGAGGATGACTCAGGAGACTCTGTCTACAAACACACAGTTTCAATAAAGAACAAAGAACAAAGAAAGAATACATTTTAAATTTAAGAAAACATATGTACTATTAATTTACTCCAGGGCTCATTAATAGCCTGTTATATACAGCTCTAAAATAATATAACATGATAATAATTACTTGTTAAATTAGTGAATGGTGTACCCCCAATGGTGCTTACAGACCTGGAAGAATGATTCAGCCTTAGGCCTCTTCCTTTCTGCCACATAGAGGAGATGGGTCTCGGAGTGAGACCACACCAGGCAACCAAATTGTTCTATAGAGACACATTATGGTAGAGGGGCAACTGAAACGTGAATATATCTTCTGTATTTTTGTTTCTGTAGGTCAGACGAAAATAACATTAAAAAATATATAGAAAACAAATGTTTGAAGAGATCTCTTACCATCCTCGTAAACCTTTCCATGTTTTTTCAGGGCAGTCAAGTCAATGCTCTTGGCCTTAATGTTCTTACTCCAGATCTGATAGGGCACATAGTGGCAGAGGGCAGAGGTGATCAACCCCTCTACTTTTGTTTCACATAAAATTAGGTAAAAAATGGGAAAGTACAACTCGGCATCAAAAGTTCTTAGAGAGAAAGTTCAATAGAAATAAAGAGAACGACCAAGAGCAGACATCTTCTTACCTCCAGAAACTGTTTCTCCTCTCCTTTGACAGAGCATTCTCTCACCACTGCCTTCATCTCTCCAGATGGAGAATCTCTACTCAGCACCCTTAGCAGGACAAGCACATTAGAGATCACATTACGGTGGAACTGCGGTGTGGGAACTGGTCAATTAGGAATTAGGAACTGTAAATATAACGTACTCTCCCTTGATTTCAGTGCAGTTTCCTGAAGGTCCAGAGTATACAACCGTCTTTTCATCATGGAAAACAATGTATTGTTTGCAAAACTTAACATTCTCATTCCTCTCCAGGTCACACTGGCTCCACTCTATAGAAGAACATGCATAACGATGTTAATGTGTACCTAAAATAATATAATAATATATTAATACGATAATAATGTCCTATACTATTGGTTACATACACAGACATTAAACGCGTACCTGTGTAAATGTTACTGTACTTCCCACCATACTGGGACGTGATTACGGGTCCCACGTCTGCTCTACTCAGAGCAGGGAACAGGCTGAGCTTTCTGTAGAGTTTGCAGATCTCATCTGGGCTGGTTGTCACCTGACAACACGCAGCAGAGGAACTCACATGGCGGCTCATTGACAACAAATGCCTTACAAAAAACAATGACCTATTCATAGTGGACTGGGGCACAAAAGTAGGCTAACGATCAAGCTACTCTTTGCTAATAGTTTGTTGTTGATGGCTAGCAAGCCGTTATCGGCTAGGTGAACTAACCAGTAAGGGTTAACGTCATAGATTTCATATTCACGGTATGTTTTCTTTAGGCTTGACCAGGAACTTCCTACAGCAGTCCAATCAACCCACTTTACGGCTTACGTAGCTACACATGAGACGCTGACTATTGAGTAAGTTTTACGGGATTTGTCCAATGCAATAAGGTAACAACGTTCGCTCATATTTCATTCGCTGTCTGAATTTATTCGTTCATGGCCTTCTGAGAGATTACTATTTGTTTATTATCAAATATCCACATTTAATGACATCCATATGTACCGTCACTTACCTGTGACGCCATGGTGATAGGCAAGTGTTTTGGTTGCCACCAGTGTGTGCAGACGGCTGTTGTCTACGTGCAGCTACTGTAGTTGTCCACTAGTTGTGCTAGTGGTGTTTCTACAGACATAGATATGCGCATCGACTGCTTTGACCATCATGTTGATACGTCAATGTCGCCTCCATATTTGAGAGGAAAGACAGCCTGTATTAAGTATGCGTAAAAGGTGGAGCTATAATTTTTTTTAATGACAAGCACGGTTATGTTAACAAATGACAACCGATTGACCAATGTTACCCCCCTTTTACTTCTCATTTGTTTAGAGGCCAGTCTTGCCCTCTCAAATATGGCGGCGACGTTGACGTACGATCGAAGGCCAATGCGCCGTCTATATACATTTGTTTGGCTACGGAAATAGCTTTGCCAACATCTAGCGTTTGGCGCCCTCTGCTGCTTTTTGTTTTATTATTTTTTTAATATTTAATGTTGTCTTTATCTCCCCCCCGCCCCCACCCTGCACATTAAAATACTTTGTCATGAAGCATCAACATCGGCGATAAATAGTCAACATCGGCTTTTTTAATAATCTTTCTTTATTTTGCTACAGGGTAAACAAGCAGCGGCGCAGCACCAGACGTGTCGGGTGGTGGGTGGGGTCACAAAGAGCCAAGATGGCGGACTTTGAGGAGCCGCTGTCAGATGAGGAGAAGGTTTTAACACTATTTTATTACTCGCTAAATGTGCATTTCGTGCTTCATGTATTATTTTTATTGTAAAATAAATTACAGGGGATGTTGTTGGTAGATACTATCTTCTTTAACCTTCGTAGTACTAACATTTGAACGTATTGTTGTCAGCTAGCGTTAGCTCAGCGCTAGCGTCTTCCATCTACAGAATAAAGCATTTAGATGGCTATACGGCTTAATCAAGGTGCTGCTCTCTACACAGCTTTTTAGAATTTAACCCTCTCGTATGCACATATGTGTCTGCATTATGCCACCCTCGATATAACCTTTTTAAATGCATCGTTAACTTGGAGCCAGCTACCGTTAGGACTGTATAACGAGGTTTAGTGGGTCAAACGGATCGGTTGCAGTTTGACGGTTTGATCACCAAACTTGGCCTCGGCTCTTGAAACAGCTGACTGTGATTCCCAAAGATAGACTTATTACAAGTAGAGATGGGAGTGTGAGCTACAGCCCATCTATGTAACACACAGTTGTGCGAGGTCTAAACTACCTTGTTTGAAGTCTAACCTACCGTAACCTGTTATTTTTTGCTGTATATGAAGATAACTAGTCTAACCTACACTCAAACACTGTCATGTGATGTCTATCAAGATATCTAGTCTAATCTCCCTAAACACAGTTATTTAAAGTCTGAATCAACACAACTATTCTCCCTTCACTGACTAATTGTTGTTGCATACATTTCCAGGAATTGGATGACTTTATTGCTTTAATGATTGGGAGTTAAATGCCAAAACGTGCTGGAAATTATTATTGCAGATTCCGTTATCTATTTCAACTCCTTTTTATAGGTCCGAATTGCGGCAAACTTTGTAACTCATGCTCCCCCAGGAGAGTTCAATGAAGTCTTCAATGGTGAGAGCCTACTGTTCCATAATTCATTCATTATTGTCAGGGTACTCTCTTAGACTTGTAACAGAAAAGCAAGGGAATGCTTGAGGGTATTTCTTTCTTATGTGTTGACAGATGTCCGGCTTCTCCTCAACAACGACAACCTGCTCAGGGAGGGAGCGTCCCAGTAAGTATTGCTCATTTAGCATTAGCTGCCTGGTTGGTTTACTCTGTTGGCTTCAGAGCCCTCAGAGTCGATGGGACACATTCTTTTTCACACTCTCAGTCAGGCCTAATGGACAGCATTCAATTACTATTTCCGCAGCTCCTTTGCCCAGTACAATATGGATCAGTTCACCCCTGCCAAACTAGAGGGCTACGATGAACCGGTAGGTTTCTTCCTTCTAGAAAAATCTGTATCCTAGAACGACTGTTCTCAAACTTCTCCTGTCATCTCTTTCAAGGTTCTGATCACCGAACACGGCGACTTGGGTCAGGGGCGTTTCTTGGACCCCCGTAACAATCTGTCATTTCGCTTTGACCATCTGAGGAAAGAAGTGAGCGATGTGCAGCCGTGTGAGGACGAGACGGCCTTGAGAAGCTGGAGAGATGCCTGTGATTCAGCCCTGTGTGCCTACGTCAAAGAACACTACCCTAGTGGAGTGTGCACGGTAACTCATGATACACGTTGCACTTCATACCGTTGGATAGGGGTGGTTGCAATGTCCCAAAAGCTGCAGTTGATGGTAAAACCTATGCAATAAAAGCAGGTTGGAAATGTGTTTGTAATTAACACTTATTAATACAATTAATTTCCAGAAGAGATAATGAATCTTGTTGTTCTCTATTCTAAAGTATACTTAAAAATAATATTGTGTCATTTCCATTGTTTCTATCATTTCAACATTGTATTTAATCCGTAGTGTTCAACTCTATTTAGATTATGGACGATGTTAATGCCATTATTATTTTTGTTCTCTAGGTGTATGGGAAAACTGTTGATGGCCAGCAAACAATCATTGCTTGCATCGAGGGTCATCAGTTTCAACCTAAGAACTTTTGGTATTGTGTTCTTCCTCTTTATCCTGGGCAATTGACATGCATGCAATATAACACTTAACTATATTCACCTTTGTTCTTCCATTTATATTTGCATGATTACAATCAATGGCGTGTTTCATTAGTGTAAAATAAGAGCTCCTCACGGATGCTTTTGACACAGGAACGGGCGCTGTAGGTCAGAATGGAAGCTCACCCTCGGTCAGTCCACGGCCCATGTGGTGGGCGTGCTGAAAATCCAGGTAATTTAAACAAACAAACTCAAGTATTAGTATTGGCGCTTCAAAATAATGTTGATTTTACCCATTGCAATTGCATCCCCATTGCTGATCATTTTAATCTCCATACTTGTTTTAGTTGAAAAGATTAAAAAAAAAAACTGAAACTATTGTTCCCCTCCCCTAGGTGCACTACTATGAAGATGGTAATGTGCAGTTGGTGAGCCACAAGGAAGTGGAAGAATCAATCCCTGTTACTGTGAGTTGATGATTCACCCATGCACCTACAGACGCGCATAAGGAATGGATTTTTATTTAGTAATGAATTATGGTTAATGTTTTGTGGGCTCTAACGCGTACTTGAATTCCTCTGTTGGTGTGATAATATATATATTTTTTCACATTTAAGAATGAAAACCAGACTGCTAAGGAATTTGTTGACATCATTGAGAATGCCGAAAATGATTACCAGGTGAGTGAACAAAGAACATTTGAAGAATTCCTTTGGGTTTTTCATTCTTTATTACTGTATTGGCATTCTGTGTAGGTGCTTCTGTTTCCTATCTGTGCCGTTATCATAAAGGCTGTCAGTGGGGAAATCCTAAGTCCAGAATGACATTGCACATTGGTTGTGCCTTCTCAAAAGCCAGGTTTTGTCAGACCAAAAGAGAAGCAGAATGCATTGGTCATGAAACTATTGGGAAGGGTTTTTTTCATCTGGTGACTGGTGATGACTAAAATTGGGCGCATACAGAACTTGCATTTGATAGTCGACTGTGCTTGCATGAAATATCATCTGTGCTAAAGGCCTTGTGTTACAATCTCCAGACCGCGATCAGCGAGAATTACCAGACCATGTCGGACACCACCTTCAAGGCCCTGCGCCGCCAGCTGCCGGTCACGCGCACCAAAATCGACTGGAACAAGATCCTGAGCTACAAGATCGGCAAGGAGATGCAGAACGCTTAGCGCAGTGAAGGCAGGCTCTGGCCCGAGAGATGGACACTCTCCTGGGCCACAATGCAACTAGATATGTTCAAGGACAAACCAAAGCAAATATACATCAGTATGGGGCAAGGAATACAAGAAAAACACACAAAAAAAAATCAATGATAATCACCAGATTTTCAGACTGTTTGGCACAGGTATCCATCTATTGTAAGGGAACTGTGGTTTTGGATAACATCAGTGTTTTTGGAGAAGGTTCTGTGCATCTACGTGGAAGGGGAGACGACTAGAGTCAGTGTAAAGGGAGTGGCTCAGGACTGCTACATAAAAAAAATAAAGATGATTCTCTGGTTGAAGGGAATCAGAATAATCTGCCAAGAATTCGATAGTCAACGGTTGCTCATGTTACAAAAGCATTATTAGAAAGTATCTTGCAGGGCAGCTGTTAATTGTAAGCACAAACTCCTGTTACCACAGTTTGTTATTTTGAACAGGAATTATTATCAAAGTTTATTTATTATTGGAAAAACCAACTGAGGAATGGGATAGCTTGTTGTTTGACATGAAAATTTGAAATTGAGCATCTCAACCTGTCCTAAACCTCCTATCATAGCATAATGGAGATGGATCAGTTAGACCGTGTTGATCAAATTGACTCTTTTCTGATGGATTTATAGAATTTTCTTTCATCTGTAGCAGGCAGACCTTTAGCGAATCTCTCTCCCTGCACAGCATGGTCAGTGTTTGTTGGCATCCGCGGGGGCAGAGGAAGGGTTTTTACATGTGTTGTGTTTCTTACTTCTCTGCTCTATGCATTTTCCATCCACGGCCTGCAAGCACTGTGAGGGCAGAAGTACAGTGAAGGCTCCTCTGCCTCAAATCCACCATCCATGTGCTTCTCTCTCTCATACCTTGGCAGTGTAACCTTTATTGCTGCAAAGCTTTTCCTTTGTTGAAGGGAAACATTTACCAAGATTTATTTGCCAAAATCTCTTTCCTATGGTAAAGAACTCCATAATCCCTCCCATGTATGCAAATCTATATTTTAATACACTAGCTTCCGTTTTGAGTCTTAAAATATCCCACTGCAAACTGTGTTTAACCAATAAGAGTTTCTTGTGTAAATCTATGCCAAGTGAACGTGCAGTTTTACCATGTATGGTGAAAGGCCAGATCAACGGTTAAAAAATGTGTTACATTTTAGCTGTATATGCTGTGTTCAACCCTCACACTATATAGTAAGCTGTGTGCCGAGCAGTCACAAAGTTAAATACTGTACCTCCCCATTCTGTTCAGCAAATAAATGGATCGATCAAGATGGGCTGTACTCGACATTTACTTCATCACCTTGTCCCAGCGGGGCGTCAGGGACGAGGGCGCCGGTGTTTGTATGTTTAGCGTTAGCATCGTAGCGTTCATATTTATCCTCATACTCTCAAGCAGAGGATATTATGCTTATATCTGCTTACATTTTTCTGATTCATAACATGCATCACAGAGTAGTCTGATGTAGACGGATCTTTTTGTCATACCAACATAAAATATTACAGTTCATAACTTGATTGATGTTCAGATTAATGGACAATATTATTTTACATATTTTATTTAATTATAGCAAATACAACAATAGATTAAAGAAGTGTTTGAAATAGACAATTGTCGAGGTGTTTGATAGAAACTACAGAAATCTGTGGATTATCCAAACAGCATATAAAAGGGGGTTGGTCCCTTTTGGTTTAAAGGAAGAACAGTATCCCTGAATACCAAAATTACTATTTACATTACATTTAAAAGCATAGTGCAAAAGTGTTCTCAATAAAAGATTCAGTGTATTCATGACTAATGGGGATGAAATTAAATGGGGCATACACATGAATTCATGCCATTAATTACATTAAGAGAATTCTGTGAACTAAATTATTTACAGGAAAGTGTTCATAATCTTGTGTTGTAATGATCCATTTCCGAAAAGTTGCATCAGGGTCATTACAATAAACAAAACAAAATCGAAGTTACATGTCAGTAGTAACTTAAAAGCAGTAGTTAGGTTGTATAAAAAAATATGAGCTAACGTAGGCTACACCTACAGCACATTTCCTATGCTCATCTTTAATTGTACAGTGAACACTAAGAAGATTCTGAATAAGAAGAACGATGTCAATTAGAACCACAATTACTAATAAAGCCAGATCCAGTTTAAGATTTCTGCAGGCTTTGGGCTTGATCATACAGTTAATAAACACTTCAATTAAATAGGGTTGATATGTTGAGCAACAAATATATTGCAAGGTTTCATAAAATAAACATAAATCAAAGTATGAAATCACATATTGTCATCAAATAATCCAGAAAATAACTAATTCAAAGCAGTATAAAAAGCACTTATTCGATTCTTAAGTAAACCAAAACAGAATGTGTAGCAGAAAGAATAGCATAAAAATCCATTCAAACCGACCAAATTAAGTTGAGTTGCTTACGTAGAAGACCATCAGTGTAAAGGTTCAGTATTGGTTCCACGTCGACGCAACGCAATGACCACACAGACACTTCCGACGAAGTCGCTACCCTGTTTCGGTTCTGCGTTGGGTATTATTAAGCAGACTAATCACAACCTCTTCTGCTGCATTGCCTCGAAGCAAGGTTACATTTTTTGGGAGGCACCCGTCAGGCCCTTGCTGTGTACGCAAGGAGGGTACGCAAGGATGTAATGGGTCCTTAAATTCCCTTGCGTTGCGTCGACGTGGAACCATAATTAAGCCTTAACTTAAAGAACCATAAAAAAACAAACAAACAAACAAACAAACCTTTTAGCAGATGAATAGGTTTCTTTACGGACTTGACTCGGGTCAGACTCACACCGAACAGGTGCCTGTTGGCCTTGAAGGCGCAGTGCCTCAGCTGCTGGACGAACACACCAAGTCCGGCTCTTTGGATCCTTCCGGCCCGTTGCCGTTCGGCCCACAGTTACCCGTCAGCTCTGGGAAGACGCTGCCCCGGGCACAGGGGCCGGGGGAGCCGGGGGTCGGACTCATTCCCGGCCTCTTGGGGGGGATGGGCGGCGGGTAAGTCCTCTCCGAGCGAGGGGTGAGGGGTGAGCGGATCCCCGGGGACAGGGGCCCCGACGACGGGGACCGCCCCCCGCTGGGCGAGCTAGCCAGGTTGCGGTAGTCCGTCCCGAACGGGGAGCTGCTGATCGGGGCCAGCTTGACCCCGGCCTGCTGGCTGGTGAAGCGGGACAGCACCTGGGTGACGGTGTTGCGTGCCAGCTGCTTGGCACTGCTGTTCTCCGGCGGGGGCGGGACGGGCGTGGTGGTCGGCGACAGGTCCCGGGGAGACAGCGGGGCGCAGCCGCCGCTCAGCTGCTGCTGCTGCTCCTGCTCCGCCTGGCTCTGGAACTTGTGCCGGGCCGCCTGGAAGCGCTGGGTGACGCTGGCCTGGTAGGGGGACTGATGCGGGGGCTGGTGGAAGCCCGGGCTGCCCAGACGCTTGGCCAGCACGGGGGAGGATACGGGGGAGGAGGAGAGAGAGGAGGACGCCGTGCTGGAGGGCGAGTGTGGGACGAGGTGAGGCGAAGGGGGGAGGGGCGAAGGGTGGAGGGGCGAGGGTGGAGCGGCCGCGACGCCGTTCTCCACCGCCGCACCGTTCTCCGACGCTTTCCCCTCCGGGGGACACTCTGCGCCTTTCGGGGCGCGGTGTCCGTTGACCTTTGACACCTGGTCGGTTTGGGCAGAGATGCTCGGCTCTCCGTCGGGCTCCGTCTGAACGGCGGCGCAGACCGCCGGCGCCTTGGGCGCCAACTGCTCGATCCCCCCCGCGGCCTCCCTCCCGTCCCCGTCCCCCTCGTCGCCTCCCTCTCCTCCTCCTCCGCCGCCCCGCTCGTCCAGGCGCCTCCTCAGCTCCTCCAGCTGTCTCTCCAGCTCGCCGCTCCTCTCCTCCTCCCTCTGCAGCGCCGCCGCCGCCCGCTCCCGCTCCGCGTCGCAGCGGGCCGTCTCGCTCTCGGCCCGGGCCTCCAGCCGGGCCGCCCGGGCCCGCTCGCCCTCCAGCGCGGCCCGGAGGCCCTCCAGCGCCCCGCTCTCCTCCTGGAGCCGGGCGTGCAGCTCCGCCGCCCGCTGCGCCTCCTCCTGCGCCCGACCGCTGGCCTTCTGCAGCTCGTCGCTCAGGGCAGCGGAGAGCTGCCGCTGCTGGGACAGGGACTCCTCGGCCCAGCCGGCCGCCGCCGCCCGCTCCCTCTCCAGGCTGTGCACCGTGGCGCGCTCCGCCTCCAGCTGGAGGAGGGCAGACAGAAGGCGTCAGGGACGAGGGCGCCGCTGGTTGTACATGTAGCGTTAGCATCGTAGCGTTCATAGTTAACCGTGATGATTAAGCCAGAATAAACGGGTTCAAAGTGGCGACTTATCCATTACGTACCACAGGGGGGCGACAGAGCCCTTATTTACAATGCCTGATAGGCAGTGATCATACTTGGATTAATATTTGACACAAATTATTGCCTGGAGTCGAGATGGTGTGTATATAGTGTGTATATGGGTGCCAAAATCTAGCCCTGAAAAGAGTCTTGGCTGAAAACAAGACTTTTGTTCAAGGTTCTTTTTAAGGCGGTGTTCTTTCTGTCTTGGACACACCCAAATGTATCTGATGCCAGCCTTGACTCAAACATGTTGTTCTTGCGTAAGCCTGTTTGATTACTTTTACCACCCGGTGAGTTAGTAGCTCTAAAAATTCTGATGAGGTAGCAAAACATGTAGTACAATGTAGTACTAGATGTGATGAATGACTAAACAGAACCCACTGCTGCCTTAATGTGCAATAAAAAAAGAACACGAGGCAGGAAGGCTGGAAGACTCTTTTTTAGAAGAACAGGGACCCTCAGGAAGTCATGTGTGGGACAGTGAGGGTGTTTGTGTGTGTTGGTCATTATCCAAGGCTTTCCTGTATCCATTAAACCCTATGGCTGCTGGTCAAGTGAACAATGGTGTCTTCCCCTCCTGTTTCCTTTGGAAGTGGGGTTGGAATTGGGATTGTGTGTGTGTGTGTGTGTGTGTGTGTGTGTGTGTGTGTGTGTGTGTGTGTGTGTGTGTGTGTGTGTGTGTGTGTGTGTGTGTGTGTGTGTGTGTGTGTGTGTGTGTGTGTGTACATTTTTGTGCACGTGTGTGTGTGTGTGTGTGTATACATGCTTGTCTTTTTATGTGTGTCTGTGTGCGTGTGTGTGTTTGTGTGTGAGCCGCGTTTGAGCGATCCGAGCCAGATCCATCCTGCTGACTTCGACAAAGAGGTCCAGTATGTTGCTCTGTTCAGCGACTGGGTCTTAAATCAAATTAAAGCAGCAATGTGTGAAAGGGGAACAGGGAAGACAGGTGGTGGCGGGACAAAGAACCGGACTACAAAGGACCACAGGGGCCCCAAGTCTATTCCACACAGATGTGCGCCACTGCCAGCGAGAATGTTGTTTTTCACCTCATCTCCTTTTTTTTACGATTTGTGTACCTGTCAACTCCCGCTGTCGATTCCATCCTGCATTGATTTTTCACAAACACACGCACCTGCTGAAGTAGCTTGTCTCGCTCGCTCTGCAACACAGCGCCGACATCATCACTCTGTGCCAAATCATGGGCATGTCGACGCTTCTCTCCCTCCAGGTCTGATATCACCTGTTAGTCACACCGACCAATCAATCAATCACATGAAAGAGATTCACTTTTCACAACGCACTTTTTTTCATGAACCAGTGCGGCCTGCTTTACACCTCGGCCTGCTTGACACATAACAAGATTTTGCGTTCTCACAGGGCCGACTGGAACAACAAGCCAACGCTTCTCTTCAACACACCGGAAGCTTTGGCTCAATGAAGCTCTGTTTCCCCGTCCTCAGCCTTGTGGCCTATTTCCCAGAGATAGGCATGTGTGGACATTGTCTGATGCGTAAACAATATGACCGCGGCTCACAAAGAAGTGCACGCAAACGCATGTTGAACAGGTCCTCGTGACGGGAGGACACAAAGAACTGGGCCGGGCCCTGGGTGGTTGGGCGGAACTGTCTCTCACGTGTAAAGAATACTTAGGGGGTGTGCCTCTGTACTCCAATGCGTGTTAATCATCTAACCTATTCCTTGTTCCCTCCTCCCATTTTGCCCACCCCCACTATAAAGCCATAACGTCTGGCTGCAGGGCTAGCCGGTGCTGCAATAAAAAAACGAACGAGGCAGATCAATACGTTGATGTGTTTTACCCTCCGGTGCCGCATCTCCGCCGCAGCCAGCTGCCCCATCATCCTCTCCTGCATCCTCTTGCAGTGCGCCATGACCAGCTTGAGCACGGCCCGAGGGTTGGGCCCCACCGCCCCCGCCCGGGGCCGCCCGTGCCGCCCGTGGGGCTGGGTCTGGGCCTCCTGGCGCTCCACCCCCTCGTTGTCCCGCTGCAGGGCCAGGAAGGGGTCGCTGAGGTCATACTGGCCGTAGCGCTCCTGGATGAACGAGTCCCTGTGCTGGGCCTGAAACGCACACACACGGTCCCAAAAGATTTGCTACTCATCGTCGTTGATTTTTGAAGGACGGACAGACGGACAGACCGACAAAGAAAGACAAAACAGACAGATGGATAGGCAGGCAGAGAGACGGACAGACGGATTGACAGGCATAAAGACATACATTAAGACTAGCTCGGGGCTGCTGCTAAAGGAGGAAGCGATAGTCAGCTAGGGTTTGGGTGGAGGCTCTTTCTGTCCCGCGGGGAGAAGAGGAGGAGCTCTCCTCTGGGAGCAGGTATGTTCGTGACCATTTAACTGCAGGTGTGTTTGTGTAGCAGTGGGTGTGGATATCCATAGATACTTGATGAAGTTCATTTTTCACACTGTTTTAAAAATGCTTTAAAATTGCAAAATCCCAATGTGTGTGTGTGTGTGTGTGTGTATGTGTATGTGTAATTGTATGTGTATGTGTATGTGTATGTGTATGTGTGTGTGTAAGACACACACAGTGCAAGCACACGCAGATGGTTTCCTTGCATCCTAAACACAAACATGTGACCCCAGGCCGTCCAACCCCCGCTAGGGGCAGATGTTCAGCTTTCTCTGGGGATACAACAGGGGGATATACAAGGCTTTTGAGGCACAGGCGCGCACACACACACACACACACACACACACACACACACACACACACACACACACACACACACACACACACACACACACACACACACACACACACACACACACACACACACAAAATCCGCAATGCTGGAATGATGGAATGATACAAATAAATCACTTTAAGGGTTTTAAGGGTGTTGACTTTTGCTGCCTCCGTTGCGAACTTCCCAAAAGTTTTACCCAGAAGGTTCGTTGAGACCCATTTGTAAAGGAAGGAGGAAAAATGGAAGGAAACACGATAGGACCGAGCTGACCCTTGCCTTGCGGCTGGGATCTGTCAGCAGCGGATCTCATTTGCTCTGTGATGGACGTGCAGGCCTGAGGAATGCACATGCTCAGCTGGCTGACACTCTGTGTCGGCCTGGCTACCATGGAGGTAGATGGCCGTGGAGATGTGAATAGGAGAAGTGAATGGGCTGCCAAGACACCTTGCATGGGGCACTGCTTTTTTTTTATACTGCCACACATCATCACCTTCATCAGCCTCATCATCATCACTGTCTCCTCAACATCAACATCATCATCATCATCACCACCATCATCACCCCGATGATCACCATCGCCCTCCTCATCCTCATCACCACCACCATCCCGATCGCCATCGTTATCCCCATCATAATCAAATCATCATCATCATATTCATCATCCCCATTGTCCTAATTTCTCAGAGAAATGTAACTCATCTTAAACTCACTTTCTGTCTAGGCTACACGTAAATACGCATGAATTCCACACACACACACACACACACACACACACACACACACACACACACACACACACACACACACACACACACACACACACACACACACACACACACACACACACACACACAGTCTCTTGGGGCATTATTATGGAGCCATACAATCGAGTCTCTCCTTGCACTGAACAAAGGAGCTGGCCCTGTGAGTGAGGAGATTACAGGGCTCACACAAAGACACGGCCTCCATTCCTTAGGCCTCTTGCATTGTCTGCATGCCTGACCCAGTGTGAGAGCGAGCACTGTGTCTGTGTTTGTGTGCGTTAGTCTTTCTCCTTAGGTCCCTTTTAGTTCCTAAAGACGGGGTGCATGGGAAGGTGAAAGCCTGTTGTGAGGATACATTATTCTGTGTGTTTTGGTGCTTGTGGGTGTGGGTGTTTAAGGCCTTGACTCTGGAAATCGGGACATTTTGTTTTGGTTTTCAGGTTCAATGAATGGCTGCATGGCGATTTTAATAAGAGGTTAAGCGGACCAAAGCGGCCGGAGAGAAAGGCCTGTCCAGTGTGTGTGTGTGTGTGTGTGTGTGTGTGTGTGTGTGTGTGTGTGTGTGTGTGTGTGTGTGTGTGTGTGTGTGTGTGTGTGTGTGTGTGTGTGTGTGTGTGTGTGTGTGTGTTTCTTGCAGCCTTGGCCTAAGGTTGGGTCCCACAGTCTCCTGGGCCTAACTCTGGTTCTAATGACAGAGTGTGCAGTCCGCTAAAAAAAGGCACAGCGAACACATCCTCTCTGGAAGGCTCCCCCATCCTCTCGTCAACGGATGACTGATTACTGTGCAACATATGCAGTCAGCAAATAAACCAGCAAAGATATGTATTTATCCTGTATAACCCAGGGTACTCAGATTCAAAGGCTACTTTGCATTTTAACCAAGAGACCTTCGCAAATTTGCTTTCCAATAAATTGTGTTTTGTAGTCACTGTGTCGTGTATATTTCCTGAAACGTTTTCTATTTCTTTCAGCAAAATCAGTGGGCCCCCAGAGGCCGCCTAAGATCCTTTGTTTAGTCAAAGTGCTTTTTTACTCCATTTTAGCTGTAGTCTGGGGGACAGAATGAGTCAGTCAGTAAAACCCATTCAGAGAGATTTGTTCGATTTAGCCGCCATGTCCGGTCTTGTCCTCTGTGTGTGTGTGTGTGTGTGTGTGTGTGTGTGTGTGTGTGTGTGTGTGTGTGTGTGTGTGTGTGTGTGTGTGTGTGTGTGTGTGTGTGTGTGTGTGTGTGTGTGTGTGTGTGTGGGGGGGGGGGGGGGGGGGGGGGGTTTGGTTACCTCAGTGTGATTCGGAAAAGGGCCAGCACGTTATCTTGTTACACAAGTCCTTTTCCCAGACTAATCAATATTGTTTGGGTAGATAACATAAAAACATCATAAATGGACTTATTGATTTGTGTGTGACTGTGATGTGTGAACGAGAGAATGAAAGAGAGCCACACAAAGAGACAGAGAGAGAGAGAGGGTGAGACACAGAGACTCTGGTGTGTCCCTCCGCACTCTCCTTGAACGTAGGGTATTTGGCATGAACAGCTGGCTTAGGGGTACGTGGGAACAGTCTGCAGCCCTAGTGAACTAATCCACCTCTGGGTAGAGAGTACACAGATGCAGAGACTGGTCCACATGACCAGGCCTGTCAGAACTGAAAATGCTCCTTCTATTGAACCAGGCCTGATTGTGTTACACACATCTTCCCCACATCCACAGGTGAGGGCATTAAATTACCCTTTTTCAAGTAACAATGCTCAGTCAAAGTTTAAAACACATACGAAGGTTCTTAGTAGTAGAGCTGGGTTTCGATTCAAATTTCAAGAATCGATTCGATTACGATTTTTAAGTTTCAGAATCGATTTTTTCCCGATTTTCTCAGATTCCATTCGATTCGATCCGATTTTGATCTGATTTCCGATTCGATCTGATTTCGATTCGATCCGGGGGTTAATGTTATTAAAAATGAAAAATGTATTTGAACCGTTTCCTTCACTTCATGGCTGTGTAGGGAAGCAACATATTAAAACTAGTATTATATCAATATTAAACAGCAAATCTTACAAGTATTGGTAGTTACTGATGGCTGGAAGACTGATGAAAACGTTAAGGGTCAATCTACCTTCAAGAAAGATAATTCAGGACAATAAATGGAGGACATCATTGAGGTGACTATATCTGCAACAGTGGATTCCTACTGGGACACTAAGCAGTGCATTATTATTATGCTTGAAAATAATTAGGAATTCACCCAAAAGCGGTTGCTACCAAAAGCATTTTTATTTTAAAACTGCTCACACTTAATAAACTGAGAAGTACTGAAACTGGAAGTATAAAATGTAAACGTTGAGCATTTTTCTTTAAAGTGCGAACATAAGAACAGAACATTTTAAACTGTAAAAGCACTGAATGGCGTCTATATGAGCATGTTCAAATCTGTTCTAAAACCACACTCAAGATTTGTTTTCAAGAATATGCAGCACCCTAAGTGTTCAGGGGAATCCCATGAATATATAAAATATAAATTTGTAACTTATAAAATTAAAAAAAACATTTTTTTTTCTTTTTTTTTTAATTAAAAAAATCGATCTTTGGACGTACGAATCGATAATCGGTCATTAATATGCGAATCGATTAAAAATCGGAAAATCGATTTTTTTCAACACAGCTCTACTTAGTAGCAACAATGATAGGCCCTTTCTAGTTCAGGAAGAACTTGTGTGGGCTAAAGGTGACCTGCCCATCTCTTCAGCTTTCACCATTATTCAATGGGTTGCGCAAATAGAAAGGAAGGCAGTCCAGTTAATACTCAGTATTATCATTTCGTCATTTAGCAGATGCTCTAATCCAAGGCGACTACATTGTTTACAGAATTATGTCATTAATGAGCAAGTGGGTTTTAGCTTCTTGTTCAAGGATTCCTACTACGAAACCGGGGATGGAACCAAGTACCTTTTGGCTGAGAGTCGACCCCTTTGGCCCCTATGTTATCCTTCCCCCCAGGTACCATTCATGCCCAGATGTTTGCCCCTCTCTTCCTATCTGTCTGTAGGGTGTCTAAGCTCTTGAGAGTTGAATAGTGCAATGATACTCCAGGCAATACATGGTGCGTGGGGCGATGCCCATGACTCCCAAGCAGTTTCCTGTTTACAGAAAGCTGCCATGTCTGAAAAGAGTTTCCTATCAGCCACATTCCATTCAGCAGTAGTGGTAGAACGGCTACAGGACCCGTTCTATGCAGTTTGAGTCGTTTCTTGACCCAGAGAACAAGAGGCCATAGTGATAAACCGAAAGTGAGACGTTACCAATAATAAAAAAGTAGAACACAAAATGTGCATTTTCCGAGAATTGTGCATAGGGCCACGCCTCCTCGCCAAATAAACTCACCGAGATCTCACGCTAATCTTGCCCTGGCATTTCCTGCCAGTAACAACAAAACCCTATTCATCTGCCACTTATTTCAAAAGGCAAGCCCTACATGGCAGCTAATACCGTACTCGTCACTCCACTATAAAAGCTTCCACAAAAGAAACCAATTGAAGCCACCCATTCCTTAGCACTGTCTTGGCTAAGTTTAGGAATAGATATGTCTGCAGTCTGTGCTCTTTGGGGAACTGAGAACTGGAAGGACACAATCCCAATGATTAGCCCCATGACCACTGTTGTTAAGAGAGTCTGGGGAGGGTGTGGTCACACCCTCCCCATGAAGTATGTCCTCATGACAACGGAAATTGTACGGTACCTTGTTGTCTTAAGATCCTCATCAGGCACTAACTCACAGGACTTTAATTACATGAATGTTGTATGCTTCCACTTTATTCTATTTGGGAGATTAAGAGTAAGACCCTGTCTACATTAACCCGGGTAAATGTAAAAATGCACATTTGCAATGAAAAACGATCTCTGTCGACACTATTGTCATCATATCGTTTACGGAAAGTTTTGCATTCACGTTCCACACTGAAATGATTTTGGCAAACAGTCGTTGTCATGGTTACGCGTCTCCCGCCACACCTCTCTGTTTAGATTTAAGGCACGTGATCTGCGTCACTACAGTTTGAACTGGCGTCTTTGCGTTTTTTTCACATTGCTTAAGCACAGCAAGTTAAGAGCTCGCCATCGTCGTTGGAGTAACGAATATGTATTAAACAGTATGACGAGTTGTAACTGAAGATACATAGGTAACCCGAGACAGACCAACCACAGAGAATCATTCATTCACCTGCCATGTTTGTTTAGATGAGCGTCTCAGTCTCGAGCGCAAGCTTGTGTCAGTGTCATGGCAGTGTCATAGCAACCGAACGTCATCGTCTCTGAAGCCTTCGTCTACCCCTGATCAAACTCCAACGCAAACCAGGAAAACACAAGCTTTATATAGTAAACATTGTAAAATATTGCCGCAAGAGGGTTTGCGTTTGTGTGAATGGGCACCTTAGGCCCTTAGGTTACTGACCACTTCCTAAATTGCACAAGTGTGACAGAGGGGGTAGAGATAAGGAGTCAGTAAGTATACATCAATGTTCTCAGCTTACTGTCAGAGCAGCGGCCACCACACCCTCCACCCACACACTAAAGCCGTGACGCCGCATAGATAAGAGGCAGACACCAAAGACTTACCGGTCCGTCCTAGGGCAGTACCTTCCAAGCAATGCTAAATGCAAACGGCAACCGCTAGCGTGTCTGTGTTAGAATGACGGGTGTCGTTCTAATGGTAACCATGCTTACTGTTAGCGTGGTGGGTGCTAGGAGTAACCACGCCTACTGATTGTTAACCTGGCGCTGTTAGCATGGCAGGTGCTAACGGTAACCACGTTACTGTAAGCATGGCCGCTGTTAACTGTAGCCATGTTTGTTAACATGGCGGGTGGCCTGTTAACGGTTCCAATGCTCGTGTAAGCATGGCGGGTGCTATCAATTACCATGCTGACTTGCATTGCAAGTGCTTAAATTGACCATGCTTACTTCTAGCAACCCGCCATGGAACATTAAAATGTAGGCTGTAGGTAAGGTCTGAGAGTTGTGAAGAGAGAGAACACGAAAGAGCAGTGAGGATTTTGAAGCCAACCTAAAGAACAAGCCCTTCCTCTCTTTCCCCCCCCTCCCTACGTCGCTCATCCGTTGATAAGGGTTTGGTTTGATGCACCTGCGGTGGACAAGCAGGATGGATTCCCCAAGCGAATCAGGGAAGAGTTGATTTGTAAGAAATGAGCCGGGAGCAG
Organism: Gadus morhua; assembly: GCF_902167405.1. Lineage (NCBI taxonomy): Eukaryota > Metazoa > Chordata > Actinopteri > Gadiformes > Gadidae > Gadus > Gadus morhua. The sequence continues at coordinate 13,744,113 of NC_044048.1, read as the reverse complement.
TCTAAAATCTAAATTGGCTCATAATAGACCGGATAAAAATGGATAATACAAAGGCAGGTGCAGGCCACCCGAACAGATATAATCACAGCGCATATCACTCACTGATAACTGATGGCAGGCTATGTAATTTCTTCCACTCTGTTAGCCAGTAAGAACAACCATGTAGTACAGCAGTTCCATTTTTAACAGATTTAATGTCAGCAGTGATTTATTAGCAATAACATTTGGTTTGGATAGGATGGTGCTGAAATGCAGATAAGAATCTGGTAATTACAATTATTACAAAAGAAAATATATATGGTATATCGCCAACGTGACAGTCCAACACAAATATAAACATTGTCAGTGAGTTGAATTAATTACATATACTTAAAGTGTTGTCTTTGCTGAAGGATGAAAGATTGTGGATAAGGCATTGTCCTGGTTTCACCTGACTTCAATTATTCAAGTGCTGTATTTGCTCGGAGCAAATAGCAGTTTAGGGGCGGATCTTCCGGCAGTCCCAGGCCTGACCTTAAAATCCCTAGCCAATCTCAGAGGAGTGGTCCCTTACTCTGCTAGAATAAGACCCCAGAATCCCTAACCCGCATCACAGAGGTGTGGTCCCTGACTCGGCCAGAATAAACATTGCACCATGTGACGTATTGTGGTGCAGTGTGTCTGACCATGATGGATGTGTGTGTGTGGAGTGTGCTCCCTGATCGAAAGCTAAAGGTCAACGCTGTGGTTGCTGATGCTTCAGGGTGTGTATGGGACAGCGTTGTGTTACAGACTGAATGTGTCTGCAGTGCTAACTTACTACACAGGCGATGAAATGCTCAAATTATATTTGCAGATAGGGACTATATATGGCCATACTTGGCCAATACTGCTGTCATAGCAGCACAGATATGCAATCTTATCTGCACAAAACACTGCTCAAGCTATTGTTTATGGAGTATGGAAACATGCCAGCAGGTTAAAAATAGATTGAACCATTGAGTGTTACATCAGATGGAAAAACGAAGCAGGCATTCCACATTTCAACCACATAGTGCAAAAGCATGTTCCTCAGTTGTTAACTAAACTTGACTCAGAAGTATGTTTGAGAGCAACCTATCAATTTATTTCTCCACTTCACATCACTGCTTAATGCCAAGCTCGTATTGACAAGGCTTTCTATTCCCGAGTGAGAGAAGGACGTCAGACAACTGATAGAGAGAGGGAGACAAATACCGCATCTATCCTTTCCATCATTTTATCATCTCTATCATTCGCACATGATTCTAGGGGTTTGGTGAATTATAAAGGCAAAAGTATAGTCACTCCTATTTAACGAATCATGACAAGAATCGATGACCAGCACAATTATGAACCAGAAGGTGGGGATCTATTTTTTGTAGATATTGTAGCAGTACGCCACACACACACACACACACACACACACACACACACACACACACACACACACACACACACACACACACACACACACACACACACACACACACACACACACACACACACACACACACACACGATAGGAATACGTTGGAATGCTGCACCTGTATGAGGTCATTCTCAGGAATATCCCCTGCGGTGATTGCAGCTATCTGATACCCAACGGACGACTATTTGTGTAGTAAGGACACAATGGCATCATATAGTTGAGGAGACGTCTGCCCTTAGTCGTTACCATCTAATAAGTAACCAGACATTGTGAAAAGGGATTGGTCAATGTGCACTGGAGGTGCAATGCCGCCGAGAAGGCTTGGTTCAGAGACCGTTTCCCCATGGCTGAATGGTGTCGTCCCTAGCAACCTCTAGGCATCCAAAGTGCATTGCCCTGGGAGGATATAGTATGTGGAACAAAACATGTTTTGCTCAGGGATCTCAGGCGTTGTTTATCCATACATCTGTTCTATTCCAACCACTTACTTGGCTTGCTTGGCAATTTTTTCAGGTGTTATGTTTAAAACAACGTCACCTGTTAAAGAGCTGTGTCCAAATGAGTGACAGTTTAGATGTGAGCGGAATAGGCCCATTCAAATATAACCAATGTTCTCTACACGTGACATGTCGATCCCATGCCAGCTGGGGGGGCATGGGAAGAAAAAGGTCTCCTTTTTTTAAGCCATTCACATTGGTTGAGGACGAGAAAATAAAATTGGTAATAAGAGAAAGTAAAGCTGGAGCAAAACAACAGCAGTGTGTGGCATACCAAAGCAAGAATAGAGGAGCAAAGCAGTAAGTAAGTAAAGATTGTGAAGAGCCACTAAATACACGACTAGGATCACAGCATGTCTCAAATATCATATTGAGATTATTTAAGTAGATATTACAATGGAAGAATTAATGATTAAAGCTTCAAACAAAAATGGCATCATGGAAGGGCACCACCTCTCCCCATTAGAAGAAAATCAGCAGCAGTAATCACCCAGTCCCCCGGCCAAGTGGGGGTAAGGGAAGTTAGTGATTGGGGTTTAAAAGTCTCTACATCCACTTCCCTGTAAACATTGTGTGTGTGTGTGTGTGTGTGTGTGTGTGTGTGTGTGTGTGTGTGTGTGTGTGTGTGTGTGTGTGTGTGTGTGTGTGTGTGTGTGTGTGTGTGTGTGTGTGTGTGTGTGTGTGTGTGTGTGTGTGTGTGTGTGTGTGTTGGAAGCAAGAGGGGAGGGGGGAGTGTGTGCTGGATAGCAGTAAGGACGAGCTAGAAGTCAGACAGTTTGTCCCCGGGGCAATTGTGTGGCACTCCTAAGTGCGCTGCGTAGTGAGTTTTTGGTCAAGTACTGAATGAGTCAGATCTGGACAGCCGCCATTAGAGATGTGTCTGAGCACGGCATGGTTGAACTGTTTTTCCCAAAGCCCTGAATGACGTCAGTTTTCACTTGACGTTCAACTTCATTCTAAACAACTCATCGCAGAGAGGGAACAACCGAGTTCTCTTGGGGACACAAACAGGAATGAACTGATTGGTTAAGCCTTATCATCCACTTGAACGCTAAAGAGCATACCATTGCAATTGTTTTCTCCCAAACACAGGGCAAAGGGTACATATGATTAATCCGCACTCTAAGGAAATAACGTCTCTAGAGTGTTATGTGTTTGTTTGAAAAATGAAAGACTTTAAGGTCAGGTTTACAGCCGTCACTGGCCTGGGTCACCAGAATGGCTTCCATTGTCCTTGCTGACAGTGTTTCCTCACCTTCCGGTTCCCGACTTTTTTAACATATGAGCTCATGCAGACTGCATGCCATTCTTCTTTGTTGTTCATTTTGAAGCTATCCTTATGGACATGAGCACTTCATGAGGTTTGCATACTGCTATGAAATAAAAAAAATGTGTTCAAACAAAGGTCAACTATTGTACAACTTTACTCATGGACGGAATAAGACGTCCGAAAACACAGAAAGGGGAGGCTCACCGAGATGGCGCTCGTTTTGTTTGTGAGAGCCTGTCTATGTGAGGCTTCATGTCCCGTCCGTTTTGGGGCGTAGGGAGCCACTTACCCTGAGGGCATGGACCACCACGTCCTGGGCCTCCAGCTCCCCTTCCAGGATGCTCAGCAGGGTGAGGAGCTCTGCCCTGCTCAGAGCCTCCACGTTCATCATCTCCTCCTGCACACAGGGTCAGAGACAGACAGTCAAATTCCACACGAGAGGGACGACCTAAAAAGAGAGACAGTCAACCAACAGATTGCGAGAAGGGGAAGATCTGAATCCGTTTTGCCATAATATCCCACTTCAACGTGCAATACATAACAAATTAATTATACTTAAATAAAGCTCTTGTTTGCAAAACTTTACATGTAATTATTACAGTAAAATAAGGACCTGATGTCCAGATGCTGATATAATTAATGATTTGATGATTTGCTAATTAAAAATACCAGTTTTAGAACATAATAAAGGTTATGTAAATTATATCAGTATCATAGATGTGCTTTTAAATCCCCCTATGAATGCAACCTTCCGCCATACAGCACTCAGCCAGTGACTGTGGACAGGCTTCAAGAGAGTGTGTTTTTAATGAACGGAGGAGTGGGGCCATTGTGGGATGGACGGTACAGCTGCCCCCTGGGGTGCCATCTGTGGCCTTTCAGGGAGTCTGCGCTCTGGGTTATAAACAGGAAGTCATTAGCATATCTGAACGTGAGGTCCCCCGGGACAAGACTGGGGATGGTTGTCCTCCTCAAAACCATGGTGTCCTCCTGAGCCACCCTGTGTGCTGTGGTTTGCGCTCTGATCTGAATACTAAGGACTTCTTACCCCCTGGCTCTTAACATCTCTCTTACCATGTGTCTCAGGCCTCTGGAGTACACATGGTCCAGACAAATCACAGCTTGCAAAACAGTAAGCTTCCTTTTTGCCCATACATTGGCTCTTTAAGTCATGATCACTTTTTTAATCTCTTGTGGGGTTGTGGGGCAAAGGACAAGAGCGGGAAGATGAACCCAAAAATGCAAAGTTATGATGCTGCAAATATGTGGTTGGCATCCATCATGTACATGTATAATATACAGGTCTAACAAACATATATCTCGCTATAATCATATTCAGAAAAATATTTTTGATCATTCTCAGAGCAGCTTCTACTCTTGAATGGCAAGGATAATGACATAGAAGTGCAAAGAATACTTGTTGGTGCCAGACATCTAGAAAGGCTTCCTTTGGAAATCCCTCAGCATTCTGGGGTACACCACACTGAATATCAGCAAGGAACTGTCATCTTGTTATAACCATGTATTAAGAGTGATCGACTCATGTCATAAACAGAAATTCAGTACTTACAGGTGTATGTTGGATCTATTTGTGGTTAAACCAATGACTTGGACCTTAGGGTGAATCTTGTAATTTGGAGGTAGATATAGTCAGATATACATTGAAATGGCATCACATCTGAAACTTTATGCAGGAGAAATAAAAGGGTTGCCTATTTGCACTGGGCTTCTCTTGAAAACTAAGAAAATGAAATTGACATTCCTGGGATGCAAACACCACAGGAATCGTTTGTCCATCTCTCTAAGCCAGGTTGCAATGACTTTTTAACATGCTTTTGTGTTCTTAAAAGAATGAATTTCCGTTCAGGTGGGATTGCACCATCCATCAGTCTCGAAGTGCCTGTTCAGTGGGATTAACCTGCCACCTAAGTACAATTTCCTTTTATTAAGCAGTCATTCTGAATGAGCAGGAACACAATTAAGCTATAGAACAGAACAAGCGCTTGAAATTGATTTTAGGCCCACATCAATCTAGCCTAATAGCCCATTAATGAAGTCACACCCAAAGAGATGTTAATAGATCAACGTGCACCTGGAAGCTAAATCATTCACACAGAAATATGGCCTGACCAAAAAACTCGTTTGGCACATTTAGGCCGTTTTACGCATTTATAAACGTTGAAGACATTTCGCTGTGCCAAAGTTTAACACGCCGACAAAGATTGGTGCAAGACAGGAGACGCACGCGTACAATTTGATGACATACTTTGACATTTTTCTTTGTTATTACATGATCATTGTGTGCTACTCCACAGCAACGATTGTATAGATAGCCTTCAAAATAAACATACCTTCATGCGCTATAGCTGCATCAAGTTTCCAAATCCCAAAAACGAGCCTCAACCACCACTTATGTGAATTAAGGCAACCCCGGTAGCACAATCAGTGCTCTCGACTCGCGAGGATAGTACGCACAACAGCCATCCATCGACAAGATAGACAGCCTATCCTTGGAGATTTCTGCAACAATGCGACCAATAGCACGCAAATCCTTCAAAGGGGGGCGGAGAGTGGGCGTTGCTGTTACCCGAGGGCGAAACCCCTTTGTATTGGATGTTCGGGATCGGTTCTGATCGCCTTAATTCAGCTACTGTCTCTAGCTTAGCATATAGCCCAGATATAGCATGCGTGTATTATTTGCTTCCCGGCTGTGCTTCATGTTTTTGTTCTCGATTGTACCATTATGGTGTTGCTGTACTTATATATTGCCTTTTCGAATGAGCACGTTTGTTTGCACACTAAGCATCAAGTCTGAATGGATTTAGCCTTCATCTCCATCTAATGGCCAACGGTCACATGCACAGCTTTTTATTTTCTTTATCACTACGATATACTGTAGTAGGCCTATACCAGAGAGCTTGTTTTGCATGGAAACCTAAATAATGATAGTGTTTGATCATAAAAGTTTTGATTTTTTCCTTCTATATTGCTATGTTTTTTGTAGCCTACTTGATCGATATTATAATTCTGCCAAACTTCCAAATGATTGCGCTGACTAACGTTTCTATATAATATTACAAAAGGTTGGATAGTGATACATGCTACGCTAAAGTTGTGTTTTTGTTTTCCTCTTTCCTTAAAATCACAAATACCATTAAAAGCAGACTCTAAGTCCAAGGTAATTGTATCTTTTATTGTGCAAAGATGATAGCATTTGCCGCATTCATGACAATTATATGATCCTTCTTTTTTATTGATTTTTAAATCATGCAAAGATATTTTAAAACAAAATGAGCCACTTAATATTCTCTAGGAACAAGCTTCAGTTTGACTGGATTCTTGGGTCCGGGGATGCCATCCGTCCCTATCTCAACAGGAATCTGTTAAAGGCCAAACAAAAAGGTTGAGCGTTACAAAAATATATTAAAAAACAATGCAAAAAATCTCAATATTTCATGAATGTCAGCATCTTACATCAGTCTCCTTGCAGGTGACAAAGCTGAAGTTCTGTAGAATCTCAACCATGCACAACTTCATCATCAAGAGAGCAAACCGCATGCCCACACAATTCCTTGGCCCAGCTCCAAATGGAAGAAAGGAGTAAGGATCCATGGTTTCTCTGTTTACTTTGCTAAATCTGCAAAGGGAAGTGCAGCCATTAAAATAAATACTAGAACAGGGTAATGGCTAATATGACCATGTCAGATCTTAACCCATCCTACTAGGGATTGGTACTGCAGCTTACCTTTCAGGCCTGAAGGCCTCAGGCTCTGGCCAAAGAGCTGGATCCCGGTGAAGGACATACACAGGGACCACGATGGCAGTTCCTTTTGGGATTACGACACCGTTTATCTCCACAGAGGCCTTTGCAATCCTTTCCAATCGATTGCCGAGAGGGAAGAGCCGCTGTGACTCATTGAATGCCATATCAAGGTACTCCATCTGCATCAGCGGTTCATACGTTGGCCTGCTCTGGAGGTTTGGATGAAGAGGTCCTTCAATAGCTCACATGCACATGTTGGATGGGAACATGAATGGAAGAAGTGTGTGCAAAAGGATAAACATTTATTTTTTTACCTTGTTTTCAAAGGTTTCATCTATCTCCTTTTGCAAGGCTGCTTGGACTTCAGGGTTGGTTGCCAGGTTGTGGGCTAGAAAGCATAGGGTGTTGCTGCTGGTCAGGTAGCCAGCGAAGATGAAGATCATGGCTTGGGATAGAATCTCGTGGTCATTAAGGCCTGCAACACAAAGAGCATGTTCCAAAACACCAACTTGCACATTGGGCCCACTGATTTAATGTACACCGATTCTGTTTTGTACCTTTCTCTGGGGTCCCGTCTTCGTTGATATTCTCAGTCGTCTGGGAATCCACCATTAACTGCATGAAGTCCACTCGATTCTGTTTGTCCTCAACAGATCAAATATTCAGATACATGCCACACATATTTTGATTGAAGGAATGCCCATAAAGATAAGGATTTTTGGGGGACATTTTATATATTTGGCAATTACATTGTGTGTATTCTTCGTCCGATCATCTTTGATTTTTTTCAAAGAGCTGTAGAAAAATTTGAGGACATCAGCCGGAAAAAACGACAGGTTCAGCTTATCAAACACTGGTCCCATGAAAGGAAACAGGACTTTGAGGGAGAGGAAATAGAGAGACGAGAGATTATTATGAAGAATAATAGTAATGATAAAGTAGTATTAAATTGTTAGGCTGAGGTTTTACCTACCTGAAATCAAAAGCAGTGGGTTTAGAAAGCTGAAGTTCATCATCTTCTTGATGTTAGCCACAAACGGATCAGAGGGTTGATTTAAGGAATCAATATCAACACTGAAGGCAGTGCTGGTGACCACATCCATACTGTACGGTCCAAATATTCTACAAAATAATTAAATATGAAAATAACGAACATAAACCAAACATAATGATTAAAATACATACAAATATATAGATCATTTAATTGGCTACAATGAAGGACCTCTGAAATGCACCCGGTTTGTGCTTTATATTAAAAAAGAAAATTGGGAGTCCACTTTACTACCAAACCCAGCCCCCAACCATCCATACTACTCACTCCTGCACATCGATGACCTCATCAGCAGCAACTTTCTGACGAAGATTCTCCACCACATTATTTGAGTACTTTAGCATAATTGGATACATCTGTCAAAGAAATGATAATAATATTAAACATAAACACAACATTTCCGAATATCGGTGAATGGTAGCCTCAGGAATGTTATGTGCATGAATGCGCTATGCCTCTTTCAGACGCCCGCTGGTAAACGATGGAGACAGAGCACTACGGACTCTTTTCCACGCCTCATCCTCGAGGACTGACACTGCATCCTGCATGGGGCCGTTCAAGCCAAAGTCCTGAAGACAGAATAACACACACACACACACACACACACACACACACACACACACACACACACACACACACACACACACACACACACACACACACACACACACACACACACACACACACACACACACGGTCAGTGTTAAATTCCTTGAAAGCAGGAAGTCATGATGATGGAATCTGTAGGTGTTCTCACTCGTCTGTTGGTGAACGTAGAGTAGCACTCCTTCACCAGGATGGTTTTGATCATAGCCGTGTCCATCACGCCCATCACAGGCTGCCGACCGTCGTAGAATCTAACATATGGCACAAACATCCCCCCAGTTACACTTCTTCACAGAGTCCCTGAACAGTGTACACATATTTTATGTTAAGAACTATAAATTGATCAGATAGAATACACACAATAGGATTTTGTGAATGCTGTACAAGACATAGGCCTATGCAGACACACTTACCCCCATATCCTGCCATACTTCTGGAAGCATTCCATGTCAAAGACGTGTATACCCTATGGCATTAAAACAGAGAGGCAATTAATTAAACACAGATTAATGGTGGGAGGACTGGTTTAGTGTCGTTTACGCGTTACATCGCTCACCCTTCTGTACTCCAAAAATGTACCGATAAAGGGCCATGGTTTGGGTCCACGGATGCCTAGCTTCTTAAAGAATCCATAGGGGGCATATCCATACCTAGGGGTTGAAGAAAAAACGAAACATGAGAATTCATGATCTAAATGTATGTATACATTTACAAAAAAAACCCTGCTTTTACAGTGTTGGTTAATTTTTGATCCAGAATAGATACACAACAATTTGCGTGGGAGAGAGTGAGAGTTTGAGAGAGGGACTAGGTCAATAGGTATACAGTCTCTCATAAGGTATGATTTGTCATAGGTGGCTCGGGGTCCATCAATCAGAACAATAACCAAAGACGTAGGTAAAATTGTAGTGACTGTCTTTAGTGACATTAGATTATGTTCAATTGCTAACTTGCTATTAGATGAGTTGACTCCCCAAACATACTAAAAATAACTATACGAGCCTATTGAACGCGTATCTTTGCTTTACCGTGCGCATTAGCTTAGTGGATGGCATCCGCCACAGGTAGCACATCGTACTGAGATAGAGATTTAAATGTCAGATCGATAAATTATGTCTCTCTCTAGCGGAGGTTAAGGGGTACTGGGGTTTGTACCCCATAGGGTGGCGAAGTCACGCCCTTTCCGGTAGAGCCCTTGAGAGCCTTTGAGATCGAAAAATATGAATGGGTTTCATGCCCCGGATTACAAATATGTTGTTTGTGGATTTAAATGATAATTTTTCATATAAAGAGTTTGACCGTTTATTGTGCAATTGTTCAGTTAAAGGCTGTGGAGAAAACAAAATGAGGAAGACTCATCGATGTATGCGCCGTCACTCCGCTCCCTACGACTGGCGTGGACAAGACCGACAATCTCCCCATCGGCATACCTAAAATTATCCACATGCCCCAATGGTTTTCACCTCTTTTATCGTCCCCTTGGAAAAACCTAACATTATCAAACTTCTTCAGGAAAATGTTTAGTTTTCTTTGCATGAAAAATTATCATTTAAATCCACAAACAGCCTATGTGTAATCCGGGGCATATGGACTGGGACCAGAAAAACAATTACTTTCTTTCAATTTAAACCAATTCATATTTTTCGATCTCATAGGTCCCATGGGCTCTACCGGGAAGGTAGACTATAATACCTTGAATAAAACTAAAAGATTTTTTGTTGTAAACATGTGGGATAACTCAACTCAACATAATATATAACAAAGGTCGAGTCGTTTTAAGATACTCTAATGCGGACATTTTACTTGATCTTTTTGTTTGTACAACTTTTAAACTACAAAATTGAACCAGCCATAAGTAGCCGTGATAATAATCAACTAGGCTACTGTAACATAACAGTGTTGCGCAATCATGACGTTATCGATCAGATTTTAATTCGAGTAGTTCAATTCAACTCTTAAAACAATTTAAAGTTGAAGTGTGAGAATAGTAATCCAACATGTGCACTTGTAACAACATTGTAACTGCTGGTATCGCAATATTAGTTGATGTTTGTGTAAACACAAACATTAGGAAGCAACTTACAGCGCGAGGAGGGCAATGCAAATACAAATTAAGGTCCAGCTCTCGGTGGAGAGAAAAGGTAAAAATCCCATGTTGAAGACCAACTGTGGCCAACTGTGACCAAGTGCATTAACGTTATCTTGTTACCCTAGCTGTCTTTTAAACTTGTAATTTGAGGGCGGGACATAACCATATATGGAATGTTATGCTTTTCTTCATTTCCTCGTGTCGAATCTGTCAGACAAGGGGAACTTATCTTTTTATCATTCGAGTGGACGTAACGTGTGACGATATTTTTGTAGGATTTGGTCTTCAAAATACTTTGATTGTAAGTCATAGACATGGTAATATATGCAAACACCACAGGAATCTTATCACACTTTAACCAACTGGTATTATTCTGTGCGTGTGTGTGTGTCTGTGTGTGTGTGTGTGTGTGTGTGTGTGTGTGTGTGTGTGTGTGTGTGTGTGTGTGTGTGTGTGTGTGTGTGTGTGTGTGTGTGTGTGTGCGTGTGTGCGTGCGTGTGCGTGTGTGTGCGTGTGTGTTGATGTAAATTATTTTAGTCTATGCTATTTCTGATGACATGTTTCAAGCTAACAACAGTTATGAATGCTTTCGTCACCACATAATGGACAACACCATATAATGTTTTAATGATTTTGTATATAAGTTAAAGACTACAAACATGGCCACTTTGCCATTTCCGTTTAAGCCAAGACAGACCAAAGGTTTACCTAACATGTAGGCGTGGCTTATTTACCATTCGTCCCACTCCCAATATAAGGGTTTGTTTACCTGTGTTCGAGAGGTGCTTCATGAACCCTCCAGAACGCACGCTCGTTTGCCTTGTGTCTCTGTTGGAATAAACCACGTGCTGAACATTCTCCACGTGCTGAACACTCTCCGAATCATACCTAGCCCATCAGTGCCATACCACAAAGGATCGAAATAGTTTCTCATAAATTGACCATTGTGCAAGGGGGGGAAGTCCTGAGGCGAATTTCATAAAAATCAACTCCAGGAAATTGCATCTTCTGAGGTCCCTCCTCCCACCAACATTTCACAGACTCTGGATTCCGATCCAGGGTCACCCCACTAACACCATCAAAGCTGAGTATTACACAAATATAACCAACAATGACTTGGAATCACTATTATTTTCTTTGTATGATTAGCTGATACAATTCAGATAATAATAATAATAATAATAATAATAATAATAATAATAATAATTCATTTAATTTAGAGGCACCTTTCAAGACACCCAAGGTCACCTTACAGAGCATATAGTCATCATAAATCGTTTAAAAAAACAAGACATTGTGAAAAAATAAATAAATAAATAAATGAATAAACATAATAGACGTTGTGTGCGAGTTTGAACAGGTGAGTTTTGAGTTGTGACTTGAAGATGTCATTTATATTCCCCAACCCTGAAGCTGCGCCCATTTTTTGTATGATTACTCACAGAACAGTGACCTAGAGGATGACGTGGACTCAACGGACACATCCGCAAACACTCAGACTACAGCGAATCCCTCCCATCAGAGCCACCCAGTGAAGTTCATGGAGCGCAGGGGGTTCACCTCTAGGGTGTGCTCAGTCTTGGTCATGGTGAAGCAAAGAGAACTCCACGTCAATTTAGAGGAGGTGATCCAGCTACAAGGATGCCAGCCACCAATCAAATAATCAATATTTGTCAAATGCTTTGCATTTTGTACATGAATTTCTATCATTAACATTTGCTGTCCTATAGCAATTTATGTGCATTTTGCTTACATAACGCTATGTGAGTCTTTCAGCCTCAAAGGGGGGAATGATGTAAATTATATTAGTCTATGCTATTTCTCATTACATGTTTCAAGCTAACAACAGTTATGAATTGTTTCTTCACCACATAATGGACAACACCATTTAAGGTTTTAGTGATTTTGTATATAAGTTAAAGGTTGGGTATGGAATTCGCTTTTTTGGCCATTTCTGCAAAATTACTTGAAATCCTTATCATAACCCACTTACAGCCACTGAGTTAGAAGTACTGACATGAAAATTAAACAAGTCAATCATCTGTGGAACGGGCAGGGCTCGAAAAACTCCAGCCAATGATTTCCAGAGCCACCGAGTTGCATTGGACAGTAAGTACGTCAATCAAACGGTCGTACTGCACTCCCCCTCCCCCGCGCCCCGCACGCGACCCCTTCGTGCACGTACTCAAACCTCGTGACCCAGAGCAAGTTTCTGTTTGTTGTTATCCTGCGGTAGCTACTAGAGCTAGCTAACTAGCAAATGACTCGCTCTCGCGCATCTGTGTTCGCTCGTGCATGATTGCGCGTCCATGTACTTGGAATGGGTGGAGTCAGAGTCAGCGTTGAAGGAGAGGGGGTAGGACCATTTGAGTTGTGCATTTTCAAAATCTGCTGGCATTTCGCAAATCCCATACCCAACCTTTAAAGACTACAAACATGGCTACTTTGTCAATTACGTTTAGGCCAAGACAGACGGAAAGGTTTACCTGGGTAAATTAGAACGTGTAGGCGTAGCTTATTTATCGTTCCGCCTACTCCAAATATAAGGGTTTGTTTACCAGTGTTCGAGAGGTGCTTCAGGAACCCTCCAGAACACACGCTCGTTTGCCTTGTGTCTCTGTTGGAATATACCACGTGCTGAACAATTACCACTCTCTGAGTCGTACCTAGCCCATCAGTGCCATACCACAAAGTATCGAAATAGTTTCTCATCATTTGACCATTGTGCAAGGGGGGGAAGTCCTGAGGCAAATTTTATAAAAATTATATTCCAGGAAATTGCATCTTCTGAGGACCCTCCTCCCACCAACATTTCACAGACTCTGGATTCCGGTCCAGAGTCACCCCATTAACACCATCTTTGCTGATACAATTCAGATGTCATTTATATTCCCCAACCCTGATGCTGCGCCCATTTTTTGTAGGATTACTCACAGAACAGTGACCTAGAGGATGACGTGGACTCAGCGGACGCATCCACAAACACTCAGACTACAGCGGATCCCTCCCATCAGAGTCACCCAGTGAAGCTCATGGAGCGCAGGGGGTTCACCTCTAGGGTGTGCTCAGTCTTGGTCATGGTGAAGCAAAGAGAACTCCACGGCATTTTAGAGGAGGTGATCAAGGAGTTGATCATAGCCGTGTCCATCAAACCCATCACAGGCTGCCGGCCATCGTAGAATCTAACATCACAAACAACCCCCCAGTTACATTACTTCACAGTTTCCCTGAACAGTGTAAGCATATTTTATGTGAAGAAATATAAGTTGATACATAGAATACACACAATAGCATTTTGTTAATGCTGTAAAAGCCATAGGCCTAAGCAGACACACTTACCCCTATATCTTGCCATACTTCTGGAAGCATTCCATGACAAAGACGTGTACGCCCTATGGCATTAAAACAGAGAGGCAATTAATTAAACGCGTATTAATGGTGGCATAACTGGTTTAGTGTTTTTATTTATAAGGTATGATTTGTCATTTCTGTGGCTGGGGGTCCATCAATCAGAACGATAACCAAAGATGTAGGTAGAATTGGAGAGGTTGTCTTGGGTTTATACGCCATATTTTATTGAATTATCAGTAGGCCTATCAAACTTGTTGACACAATTGGTCTCATTGTTGTAGGTTAAGCCAATGTGCAGGTCCCAACTTTATACAACAGCAAATGTGACATTTTTGACCAACCATTGAATCTGGCCTATTAAACATTTCATAGATAGTACCATTTTTTTATTTTTTTATAACATGAGCAGGTCGACTGAATGAACTGAGTGATTTTTCTGGTTTCCCGGCTTGTTTCTACCCTGCATGTATAATGGTTATGCACCCATTTTTTCTGAGTTGGGGTGTTAGAGGTTATACTTTATAGTTCCCATTCTCAAAAGGGATCGGACACGTAACTATTTTGTAATCTCCTAATCGTATGCAGATTGAGGTTGGGGAACTATACTTTCTAATGTTCTGAAGTTTAGAAGTTTCATAAAGCATTCTGGATGGAAAGTGTGTTCTCCAGAGGTTGTTTGAAGAGTATTCATCGAGCTCCTAATGATGCTTATGGTCCTTCTGATCAGCTCGGTTACTTGTTACTAGTGTGGACACCTGCCTGTCCTAAAGCCAGAATGGGAGCAAAGGCACTGTGTGTGTGTGTGTGTGCGTGCGTGCGTGCGTGCGTGCGTGCGTGCGTGCGTGCGTGCGTGCGTGCGTGCGTGCGTGCGTGCGTGCGTGCGTGCGTGCGTGCGTGCGTGCGTGCGTGCGTGCGTGCGTGCGTGCGTGCGTGCGTGTTCTCACAAAACATACATTGTATCTCTCTTTTTGGTATTTTGATTGTGTTGCAAAATTGAGGGTTTACACATGTTAGTTTGACCCATGACATGCTTGAACCACCAGATACGGTCATCATGTCATTAGAATGTAAGCCTTTGGACCCATGCTGCCAGTTGTAAAGGGCTTTACTGACAAGGGGATCTTCTCTGTTTATCAATCGAGTTGACATAACGTTTGACGCTGTTTTTGTTGGATTTGGTCTTCAAAATACTTTGATGTAAGTCAAAGACATGGTAATATCAGTCGAGGCACAACCTAGTGCCTTATTGGACTAATAATGTCCGGACAAAACATGGTTTACTTTAGTTTTTTGGGGGACAATTATTTTATTGATTTTATTATCAGTAGGCCTATCAAACTTTTGGACAAATACTTGCAGACCACACAATCTCATTGTTGTGATTAAGCAAATGTGCAGGTCCCAACTTTGTAGAACAGCAAAGTAACCTTTATGAACACCCCTTGAATCTAGAATTTTAAACATTTTATGTATAATTAATATTATTTTTTGTTTATTTATACACTAACATAATCCGATTTTCGAAAGGCATCAAAACCTGTCCTTTAGAAAGTTTTGCATGTATCGTGAGCAGGTAGGCTGTGTATCAACTGAGTGGTTTTTCTGGTTTCCCGGCTTGTTTCTACCCTGCATGTAATGGATACACACCCATTCTCTCTGAGCTTCTGTGTTAAACGTTATGCTTATACTTCCCATTCTCTCAACAGGGATCAGATATGTAACTGTTTTGTAATCTCCTAATGGTATGCAGATTGAGGTTGGGCTATACTTTCTAATGTGACCTTCTGAAGTTAAGAAGTTTCATAAAGCATTCTGGATGGACACAGTGTGTTATCCAGATGTTATCTGAAGAGTATTCATCAGCTCGGTGCTTCACGTCACCTGTGTAATTAGCGGGGACACCTGCCTGTCCCGATCCAGAATGGGAGTAAAGGCGCCCAGCCATCTGCTTTGAGATGCTTGGTGTGTGTGTGTGTGTGTGTGTGTGTGTGCGTGCGTGCGTGCGTGCGTGCGTGCGTGCGTGCGTGCGTGCGTGCGTGCGTGCGTGCGTGCGCGTGCGTTCTCACAAAACATACAGTTACATACAGTGTATCTCTCTTTTTGATGTCAACATTGAGGGTTTACACAATATTACCTTGACCCATGACTTGCTTGAACCACCAGAAATGGCCATAATGTCATTAGAATGTAAGCCTTTAGACCCATGCTGCCAGTTGTAAAGGGCTTTTATGAAATCACCTGGCTATTCAAGGTCTGCTCATATTTCCGGTTAGGCAAGAATTCAATGTGGGACACTTTGAAAGCAAAGAATGGGACACATGCATGATCATGGATGGATGCATAAAGGTTAGGTTCCTACCTTGCGTGTCCGTGCAAGCAGTAAAGCATTGAGTCAGAAGAGGGAGATATGCTAGAGTTAGCTAATAGTGATGGCTCAAAGTTCAATTTGTGTGTACTGTGAAGCCAAAGTCAAATCCAAATCCAGAAATGGACAATAAAGATCATTAATCTAAGTCAAAAGATTCCAACACCTTATCTCCAACCAAAGTTAAAGTTGTAATTAATATTTAGAATTAGGGACTGTGACCTATTTAAAAACATCCCAGACTGAATACAGACATAATGTTTATGCTGACATGGTTTATTAATATCATAAAGGGAAGGAGGTATGTTGCCTCATATCATACCTTTTCCCGTTAAAACATAGTTTAACAAATTAAGTTAACGTTATTTGCAAAATACATTATCAATGGGCTCTTTCGCACCCGAGTGTCAGTTTTATGCCAGTAGGGGGCAGTGTACGGTAACATTAATGAAAGTTAAATCAAGTCAGAGAATGCAATGAATTGCCTGAACTATAATCGTTTAGGTTTGGACAGTTATTTTGCCCATACTGTCTGCTAACACATAACCAATCACTCTGGAGATCCACAGGAGGGAGATAGCCAGAAGGCACCTGGAAACTTAGCTCTGTAGATGAAAAGGCGGTAGTTGTGGGATGGTGGGACTTATAATGCAGCTACAGTGTGTTTGTATCCAGCCGGTGCCCGCTTCCCACCTTCACTACTCCAACCCACCACGATCCCCACAATTACCCAGACTACCATTACCACCACCACCACCCCTACCCCCCACCATTACCACCCACGCCACCACAGCCACCATACTCCACCCACCACCACCACCACTAAGCTCCGACCACCACCGCCATTATGCTCCACCCACCACCACAACAATGTTAAACCAACCACCATCAAATACGGCCCCAAGGATCACGGTAGAGATGTGTCTGTTCCCTGGCCAGGGTACTGCAAAGTCACACAACCGTAGACCAGCAAAAGAAGTCTGTCCTTCTGCACCGCCTGTACTTACACAGAGATGAGTGTTGTTGTAGTGTAGGCATAGCTTGAGATGTGGGAAAGAGAGAGAGAGAGAGAGAGAGAGAGAGAGAGAGAGAGAGAGAGAGAGAGAGAGAGAGAGAGAGAGAGAGAGAGAGAGAGAGAGAGAGAGAGAGAGAGAGAGAGAGAGAGAGAGAGAGCGAGAGAGAGAGAGAGAGAGAGAGTTTGACTCCCAGCATTTCTCGAACCCCAATGTCCTCTCCAGTCTATCAGGCATCCTTGAGAGAAAGAGAAAGAGAAAGAGGGAGAGGGAGAGGGAGAGAGAGAGAGAGAGAGAGAGAGAGAGAGAGAGAGAGAGAGAGAGAGAGAGAGGGAAAGAGAGAGGAAGAGGAAATGTATGTATTGTAACATATATGTTTTTTAGACAGACTGAAATAGATATTTTTATCAGGGAGGGATGTGTATGCACAACATGCACGTGAGTACACCTTGAGACTCTCATACACACAGTGCACAGGGATTTATCCAACTTGATCTTATCTCTACCCGCACTATCACCTTTTTTGCACTGCATAGGCATCAGAATGGTTTTTTAAGGAATATCCTTTTTCACTTGGTGAAAACATGCAAATAGGGCATGATTGAAACTTAATTTCCAGATCTCATCTCTCCAGCGAAGCATTGAGAACCAGGTCTCTCACTCTCTGTCAGCTTGGATTCCCAGTCCATGGTAGTGGCAAACAGAGGTCTGAAACAGCCACCAGGCAGCCTCTATAACTGTGAACCGCTTCTTTAAGGGCTACAACCTAGAGACGTTCTATCTTCTGTGTACATACATCCCACTCGAAAATCAAAATGGGTACTCTCTTAAAAATTGTCCTATCATTTGTCTTGCACATCGCCATCTCTTGCCAGCAGCTTAAGAGTAATTAACTATGACGATGATACGTCTTCCAACCCAACCTTGTGCGGTTCTACTGATTAAGAACCCTCGTAGCGGTGGACACAGATTGTAAAGAGCCACAAAGTACATCAAAGTAAGTGCCGCAATCAAGTACAATGAAATACCTTATCTTTATTAAACCCATGGAGGATAATGATACTTTTGTAGGAAATGTCATGATCACGAGAAGGTCACACACACACACACACACACACAGACAGGCACGCATGCAGGCACACACACACACACACACACACACACACACACACACACACACACACACACACACACACACACACACACACACACACACACACACACACACACACACACACACACTTATACACATGATTGTGATTTCCTTTGCACGTGGTATAAACAACCACAAATTGCGATTTTGAGGTGAAAGCAAAGCAGTGTAAAGGGGTTTAATTGAAAAACGTTGGACTGTAAGGAAGATGAAGAAAGTCATGGGGCCCTATTTTAACGGTCTGAAACTCAAGTGAGAAACTCCAAGTGCTAGCAGCTTTGTGGGCGGTTTATGGCGATGTTGCTATTTTACCGGCGCAAAAATGACTCTTGCGCCCGGCGCAAATCTACAAAGGGTTGGTCTGAAGTAGCCTAATTACCCGTGGGGTTTGGGCGCAACGTTAAGAGCCATGAGCGTGTTTGAATCTGACGAGTTGATATTTTGACAGCGCGTCTGCAGTCTCCGATGAGACGCACATGAATATCAAACTTCAAATGGCTCAGTTTATGGCCAAATAATATGGCCTAATTCACACATGGAAAAAGGTTTTCTTCCACAACTTCAGAAATATGATGCGCGGTAACTGTGGTTCTAATGATATACGCAATACATTATAAACATCGCTTCTTATCAGTATTGTATGCATTATCGTTATCGACTTGTGTTCCTAATATGCATGTGTCCCCTCGTTAATATACATTTCCATGGACTGTATTATGCGTTATGTGTTTAGTTTGCTTGTGTTTAAACAGATGGACGCACACACGCGCGCCCACATTCATTAAAGGGGAACTATTATGCTTTTTCGACTTTTATGACCTATAAACTTTGTTATAATGATTGATAGTCATGTTTAACCATACTAAAGTGTCAAATAATGACGTACATGCATTTCGACGTATTCCCTGGTGACAGTCTGGGGTGGCTGTGCAGGGCAACACTCGGGACAACGTTTGCGATTCAGTTGTCCACATTTCCGGGAAATCATCTACGTAGATGCACTCCTGCCGCGCGCCCATATGCCTGGTCAAACTGCCCGTGCGCGAGCTTCAAGGAAGGTAACCAATCACAACGGTGTTGGGTTGGCAGGAAGGGGGCGAGGGGGCGGAGAAGGACGAAACCGAGCGTTGACAGAGAATGCTGAAAGCGCCCAGATGAGAGGAAGTGCTTCCCGAAAATCGACATCGTTTTTTTTGTATTGTTAAACATGACTATCAATCATTATAACAACGTTTATAGGTCATAAAAGTCGAAAAAGCATAATAGGTCCCCTTTAATTATTTTACACATTCATTTTTTTTAACGCTCACTCGAGGTAAACCAATGTTTTCTCACAATCAAATACTCATCAATCCTAAAAAGTTATGGGCATGTATGAAAAGAACACTCTGCGCCAGTTGCAAACTAGCAACGACACATGCGCCAGTGAGAAAGTAAATTGCGCCGGATGCAAGATATGGCCCATGAAGTTTAATAAGTGCTCAGTGTGGCAGTTTGAAAGACAGACAGCTGGCTCACAACACCCTTCACTATCTTCCCTGCATTTTAAACTGACTCAGTCCCTGTAGGGTCAACACAGGGACTATCAGACAAATGTCTCTCTGTCACTTCGGGAGCCTTCATTCATTGCGGAAACGCTCTCGCCCTCAATCCCCACCACCTGGGCCGTTTATTGCACTGCTAAATCCAATCAAACCAATATCTCTTCTTTCTTCCTCCATCTCTCTCTCTCTCTCTCTCTCTCTCTCTCTCTCTCTCTCTCTCTCTCTCTCTCTCTCTCTCTCTCTCTCTCTCACTCTCTCTTCTTTCTCTCTCTCTCTCTCTCTCTCTCTCTCTCTCTCTCTCTCTCTCTCTCTCTCTCTCTCTCTCTCTCTCTTCTTTCTTCCTCCATCTTTCTCTCTCTCTCTCTCTCTCTCTCTCTCTCTCTCCCTCTCTCTCTCTGTCTCTGTCTGTCTCTGTCTGTCTCTCTCTCTCTCTCTCTCTCTCTCTCTCTCTCTCTCTCTCTCTCTCTCTCTCTCTCTCTCTCTCTCTCTGTGTCTCTCTCTCTCTCTCTCTCTCTCTCTCTCTCTCTCTCTCTCTCTCTCTCTCTCTCTCTCTCTCTCTCTCTCTCTCTCTCTCTCTCTCTCTCGATGTATCCACTCTCCTCCCTCTCATCTAACACCTCCTTCTTGCCAATTAGATATGATTTGCAGCGTGACCATGCTTTATCGAGATGTTATAGCCGTTCATAAGCTTTTGGTGCGCCTGGAAAGAAGAGATAGCGATAGACACAAACAGGTACAGGCCCACTAAAAACATATAGTGGCCTTATCTTATCCAACGAATAGTGGATAAGATGTTAGGATGATTTTTTTCTTAAAGCGGTTGCAACTAACTCGATAATAAGATGTATAAAAGGTAAATAAATGAATGTATACATTTACTAATGTAACCTCGTTATCTTTACATCCAACTTTATTTTTTCCCAATCATCATACCAAAGTAACTGTTTGTTGCCTTCTTACATAATTGACAGCCACGGTCTGCATGGCTCATCTTTTGTTTTGAAGATTATTTATAAATGAGACAGTTGTCAGAACCAGTGCTTTCTAATCTTCTAATCTACTGTTTGTTAAACCACTAAAATGGAATAGGAAGTGTGTTTGTGATTTGGTGTGTGTGTGTGTGTGTGTGTGTGTGTGTGTGTGTGTGTGTGTGTGTGTGTGTGTGTGTGTGTGTGTGTGTGTGTGTGTGTGTGTGTGTGTGTGTGTGCACAGTTGTATGGGTGTGTGTATGTGTGAGAGTGTGAGTGGGAATGTGAGTCACATCTACACACACACACGCATAAACACACGCAGGCATGCACGCATGCACGCACACACACACACGCACAAACACATATGCATACAATCCACGGGTAATAATTCAGACGCTCTGATCATGTGTGTGGATCATATATGTATAGACAGTATGTGTTTACATCGTATGTACATATCAGGGTAAATACACTGGTGCTTAAGCCTTTGGTGTTTGGGCTTCGGTGTCAACCATATAAAAAAAACCACTGATGAGAGCAGAAAAAAACACGTAGAGAGCAGGTACAGCCAAGCATGGTTATTTTTTGCATATACCACTTGTTGCTGTTGGACCATGTACAGAACAGGCAAAGTGGCAAATGTCAGTGCCTGTAAGTGTATGTTTCTGGCTGTCTAAATGTAATTACACGTGTACACACATGCCACACACACACACACACACACACACACACACACACACACACACACACACACACACACACACACACACACACACACACACACGCACACACGCACGCACGCACGCACGCACACACGCACATACGCACGCACACACACACACATACACACACACACACTGTGGCAACCCGGCTTGGTGAGTGACCCGCCTCCTTCCAATAAGCACACCAACTGGAGCTTACTTAAAAGTCTAAAAGTCTGTCAAAAGTCAAAGGCAACCTGCTGCAAATGACAGAAAAGCTCAAATCTTGGTGAAGGTATTTTTTTTTAATTCTACTTTGTTGAACCAATTCATGTTGTTGAAAGCTCTAAGTGCAGAATTGGCATTATCAGCGAAAAATCCATTTAGCACTATTATACAGTCAAAAGTGTCTGTAAAGGTTTTATACCAACATCATGTAGGCCACTGTAATAATTCACTTCTGAAATCAACACCGTTTCTCAATGAGTTTTCTTCAGTAGAATATCTCCGCCACAAAACAGGAAACAAGGCCTAACTCTGCCCCATGCCGTTAGGGTTTTCCAACAAGGCTCGCTGCAGCCGAGATTACCTGCTTGCAAACACACACACACACACACACACACACGCACGCACGCACGCACTCACGCACACACACACACACACACACACAAACACACACACACACACACACACACACACACACAGACACACACACACACACATACACGTGCAGGGGCCGACACACATGCAAACATTTATATTTAATGTCAATATTTACATAGTGATATATGGAGGTTAAAAGACTAACAATACATTTTTATAATGGGGTGATGAAGTAGGCTGATGCATCCCCTGGCTTCCCAATATGAATAGTCCCTGTGGTCAAAGGTCATTCGATAATTGAAATGGTTCCTGAACCAATTTAGTCCGTTAGTCTCCCCGACTTGGAAGGAAACAGCAATACATCTGGTTACAGGGTTCTGACCAATGTTAATAGAGAACACACGTTATTTGTGTCCTGCCAGAATGACAACAAATATGGCTCCATACTGTTTAGCCCATTACATATGAAACAGACCCTAGCTAACTGGAAAATAAACAATATTTTCATTATTCACGAACAACACAGTGGCAACTCAAATCTCTTTATTATTTAATACTGACGTATCCGTCTGTCTGTCGTGTCAGTCTTGTCTGTCTGTCTAAACAGTGAACACCTATACAGTGCATGTGTGTTCCTGGAGCAGCTGTTTATGCAGTCCAGTAGCGTTGCTCTGTTGTTT